>NC_090365.1:7822692-8422692 GCF_035084215.1 Heptranchias perlo | reverse complement strand
GCAGAACCTGCTGGATAACTGGGCATGAAATAAAGAAACCAATTCTGTTAGGAATGTTCACTGTGAACTGCACCATCACCCTCACCATCCTCCTCCAACCCCATGCATTCCAGAATTTCTGGGGGGGGGGGCGGGGGGAAGAAATCAACCATTTTTTTTAATGAAACTGGTATTGAGCCACACATTACAACACTGAACAATTAGTATTTCTAAATATGTCACCAGGATCTGTCTCTCTCTCTGATTTGCTGCCATTACTTTATCATGCCCTAGATCCACCAGAGTTTTATGCACTTTGTGAAAATAAGGTATATTTTGATATTTATAAATATTTTGCTCCTGTTACAAGGTGAAATCTGAGTTTGTTGGATCAATAACCTGCATGAAATCTGAGACTTGCAATGTTTTAATAAATGTTAATAAAGGAACAATTGATGCTAGTTTTGCACTTCTTTCCTAGTTATTTATTAATAAACAGCTACCAAGATAATGTGAACAGCAACATCACACCACTTGTTTCAGAAGTAGAATAATTTTAGAGAGGCCTGGATTCTCTGGGATTTGGTTTTGAACCCAGCCCAGGCTAACAAAGAAAGGGCCCACTGAACAGTGGGTTTACACAGCATGAGTTTGGGGAAGTCAGAAAGCAGTTCCTACAGCATCTCACTGAAACCAGAGGCTGGCTGGTGTGGCAGGGGGACATTGATGGAGGATGTGTAGAGGGAGCTTTTCTCTGTGCCTAACCTGTGCTGTACCTACCCTGGGAGTGTTTGATGGGATGGGATTCTGTGCTGTGCATCCTGGAATGGGACATGAATCTGGGACCGGCTGCAGCGGGAGCCCATCCCCTGCTCCGTGACCGGCTGCTGGAGGGGAGATAGACAGAGAAGGGCTGGACTGGAAGAGGGAGACCAGAGATTGGGACCCAGGGGTCTTGGGACTCCCGGGGAGGGAGGGGGCGGTCGGAAAATCGGTGCGGGACAAGAGTTTTTTTTTGCCTTCCCTCTTGCCCCCCTGGCTCCTCACTGCCCCCCTCCTTCCCTGCCTCTCCGCCACTAGCCTGTGCCAGGTATTAATCACTGGGTGCTTCCTGATCTTTCCCATCCACACACAACAAGCCCATCGATGACATCCCCCCACACCAGCTCCCCTCAACCCCCCCACACCAGCTTCCCCCCAAATATTGCAAGAACGGAATAAGAAAGTTTCAAACTTTTTAAACTGTACCTTGAGCTCTGCCAGTGATTGTCGGAGGGGCGCAGACTGTTCCTCTGCAGTCAGGAACACTCAGCCATCTCCTGAACTCTATCATATTCTGAGTATAACTGATCATATTCTACCTGGGACACCAGTGTTACTCGGACTGGCTTCCTGATCCCAGTATCCTCAAACTCCTCAGAGAATTTTTAAAAACTCAGGAGGAATTGAATAAATGTCGATTGGAAGCACCAAGTGAGCCAGACCCAGGTGAATGAATAAAGATCATACTTTGTATTTTATAACACCCTGTTGGACTCTGATTAAACTGGGCCTTTCATGCCATCTAGTGACAGTAGATTTGCATTACACCTCACTGCCCTAGCTGCCCTCGTCTGCATGCAGCAGGAGCTTGTAAACAGAGCCGAGAGGCCCATTGACTCTTTTGCACAGTACGCTTTATAGGAAGTTGTTTCCATTTATCATTTGCTCATTAGGCCCCATAACAGCCATCTCTCTCTCTCTCTCTCGCTCCTTGTCTGTCTCTCTCTGTCTCTCTCTCACTCATTGTCTCTGTCTCTCGTCGTCTCGCTGTCACTTTCTCTCTCTATCTTTATCTCCCTGTGTCTCTGTCTCTCGCTCGCTCTCTCTTTCTCTCTCTGTCTTTCTCTCTTTGGTTCTCTGTCTCTTTTTCTCTCTCTCTGTCTCTTGGTCTCTCTCTCTCTCACTCTCTATCTCCGTGTCTCTCTCTCTGTGTCCCTCTCGCCCTCTGCCTGTCTCTCACTGGGGTACGGGTTCCCTCCACTACCTCACTCAAGTGGCCATTCTTCATTTCCAGACAGTGAGTGTTGGTGGGATACTGGGCCATGGAAGGCATCACAACTGATCCCAGTCCTGTCCTTACCCAACACCCACGCACACCCCCGGCTGATATTTCCTCCCACTAACCCAGGGTACCCTGACTGCAATCGGGCTGGGATCGGTTTAAGAAATGCACAGAATAGGAATCTAACCTGAGACCTTTATGAACCGTGTGGCCTAGAAATTCGATAGCGCCACTCCGGTTTATCAGGCGCTAAATGGACGCCTAAGCATCCAATATGGCGGATGTGCCGCGTGCGCTCATTACCTGCCGGAAGTGCGCTGTCCGCCATATTGGTAAAGGCAGGAAAAGAGGCGTCTAGAGCCCGCGCCTGAAACAGGCGTTAGGCCTCTTTGGATATGCAAATAGGGGGGGGTTAACGCCTTTTTGAGCACCCTTCGTAAAATTGGGTGGTCCTGAACACAGCCTGTGTCAGACCGGTCTATATGCAGCCTAACCTATGGTCCTTAAAGAAAGAAAGAGTTGCATTTATATAGCGCCTTTCATGACTTCAAAACATCCCAAAACGCTTTACAATCAATGGAATACTTTTGAAGTGTAGTCACAGCAAGATCCCACAAACAGCAATGTGATAATGACCAGATAATCTGTTTTAGCAATGTTGGTTGAGGGATAAATATTGGCCCAGGACACTGGGGAGAACTCCCCTGCTCTTCGAAATATTGGCCATGGGATCTTTTAGATCCACCTGAGAGGACAGACTGGATTAACATCTCATCCGAAAGACGCATCTCCGACAGCGCAGCACTCCCTCAGTACTGCATTGGCTTAGATTTTGTGCTCAAGTCTCTGGAGTGGGACTTGAACCCACAAACCTCAAAGGCACGAGTGACACCCACTAAGCCACTACGGACACTCCAGGGACCACTGGAGGTTGCCAGCAACAAGGTGAGCTTCACCATGCTTCGTGCAGTGCTGAAAACTGGTGCCGGCCCTCGCTCGGCCTCTTCCCCCCCCCTCCCGATCACCCCCTCCCCCACCGATCATCCCCTCCCCCTCCCGATCACACTCTCCCCCACCAATCACCCCCTCCCCCTCCCGATCACACCCTCCCCCACCGATCACCCCCTCCCCCTCCCGATCACCCCCTCCCCCACCGAGTCATCCCCTCCCCCTCCCGATCACACACTCTCCCCACCAATCACCCCTCCCCTCCCGATCACCCCTCCCCCTCCCGATCACACCCTCCCCCACCGATAACCCCCTCCCCTCCCGATCACCCCCACCCCCTCCTGATCACCCCCTCCCCCACCGATCACCCCCTCCCCCACCGATAACCCCCTCCCCCTCCCGATCACCCCTTCCCCCTCCCGATCACCCCCTCCCCCACTGATCACCCCCTCCCCCTCCCAATCACCCCCTCCCCCACCAATAACCCCTCCCCCACCGATCAACCCCTCCCCCTCCCGATCACCCCCTCCCCCACCGATCACCCCCTCCCGATCACCCCTCCCCTCCCGCTCACTTCTCCCCCTCCCGATCACCCCCTCGCCCTCCCGATCACCCCCTCCCGATCACCCCCTCCCCCACCGATCACCCCCTCCCCCTCCCGATCACCCCCTCCCCCTCCCGATCACCCCCCCCTCCCCCTCCGCTCACTTCTCCCCCTCCCGATCACCCCCCTCCCGATCACCCCTCCCCCACCGATAACCCCCTCCCCCTCCCGATCACCCCCTCTCCCCCCTCCCGATCACCCCCTCCCCCTCCCGATCACCCCCTCCCCCTCCCGCTCACTTCTCCCCCTCCCGATCACCCCCTCCCCCTCCCGATCACCCCCTCCCCCACCGATAACCCCCTCCCCCTCCCGATCACCCCCTCCCCCTCCCGATCACCCCCTCCCTCACCGATAACCCCCTCCCCCTCCCGATCACCCCCTCCCCCTCCCGCTCACTTCTCCCCCTCCCGATCACCCCCTCCCCCTCCCGATCACCCCCTCCCCCACCGATAACCCCCTCCCCCTCCCGATCACCCCCCTCCCCCCCCCGATCACCCCCACCCCCTCCCGATCACTTCTCCCCCTCTACCCATGACCTGCCCAAGAGCCACTGCCAGCGATGCAGGGCCCAAAATTGAAATCCTCTTTGCCAGTGAGCTGCCAGAGAGGCCCAGCAGGTGCCTGCAGCTTGCCGGCATCGAGTACACGAGGCCCCAAGTCCACAACTGGGTGCCCCGATATCGTCAGTTTTACACCATCGTCCAAAATCAAAATGATCCCCAGTCACTCTCACTCAGACACACATTCTCTCACTCGTATTCTCACACATACACTCTCACTCACACGCATATTTTCCCACACACACTTACTCTCACTCACTCGTATTTTCCCACATTTACACTCCCATTCTCACTCACTTGTTTTCTCATACACACACACACTCATTCTCACACACTCATTCACTCATATTCTCACACACACGCATTCACTCGTATTCTCAGACACACTCATTCACTCGTATTCTCTCACTCACACTCATTCACTCATATTCTCACACACACGCATTCATTTGTATTCTCTCACACACACTCACACACATTCACTCGTATTCTCACACACACGCATTCATTTGTATTCTCTCACACACACTCACACTCATTCACTCGTATTCTCAGACACACTCATTCACTCGTATTCTCTCACACACACTCATTCACTTGTATTCTCTATCACGCACACATCCACCACTGACTCACTTCTATTCCCTCACGCGCCACGCTTACTCACACTCATTTGGTTGTAATCAAACACACTCTCACTTTCTTTGCTCGGCTTCCTGGCAGTCGATTTGCTCACTGGGCTGCTGGTGGAGCTGAAACCGGACTGTTAATTGGAGGCTCGGCCAGCTGGCACATTTGTTTTGATCTCCAATCTCTCAGAGTTCCTCTGAATTTGCTCCATGTAAACAGTCTGTGTCTGCACCCAGGGCTGATTTTTATCCCTGACCTGTGCATTGGAGTTTGTAGATGAGATCTGACATCGCGATCTCTCCATTTACAAAAACATTGCTGAGAGATAACAGCTGAAACCTCAAAATGGGCAGAGCGAAAACGGGAATGCAGTGGTGTACTGGGGTGGGGATGGGGATAGAGTGACAGGCCAGTTTCAGACACAGTGCAGGTACAACAGTAACAAACCAGGTCAGTTGGAGAGGCTGGAGGGGTTCGATCAGGCCGTGAGCAGGTAAGTACGACTGAGTAGAGCCAGAAAATGAGTGATATTTTGAGTTTTTGCAGCATGTATTGGAGTAAAATTCAGTAGAGTTTTGTGCAGGGAACCAGGATCAGCTGAAACACAGAATTACGTAGAATGTACAACACAGAAACAGGCCATTCGGCCCAACAGGTCCATGCCGGTGTTTATGCTCCACATGAGCCTCCTCCCTCCCTACTTCATCTCACCCTATCAGCATATCCTTCTATTCCTTTCTCCCTCATGTGTTTATCCAGCCTCCTCTTAAATGCAATTTTTCAAAACTTATTATTTTACAAAACTAATTACCATTTTATATTTTTCTTTAAAAAAATATCACCACCCAAATACTCTTTCACCAAATTCCTTCAAGCGAGAGCTGGACCTGTTTCTGGCTGGGGCGGAGATCACCTCTTGCAAGAGGTAGGTACCTGGTAACGTTAACCAGGACCAGTGTGGCCTCCTGGGTGGAGGGTGGTGGGGGGGTCGGAGAGGAATTTTGCAGATTTCTTCCCCCCCCCCGCCCCCCCCGTAATTGGCCTGGGTTTGTATCTGGTTTGTCGCCTCTCCCGGGAGATCACGTGGTTTCCAGGTGCAGCGGGGAGTGTCTTGTGCAGCGACGCACAAGGCATTGCAGTTGTGTGGTTCGGGTTGGATGGACCAGTGGGTCCATTCGTAGATATGTCCATTAGAACGGGCTGAATTTCTTTCCTTTCCTGATGTTTGTGGATTGTTTTGTAATCTCCGCTCCAGTCCCTCTGATTTTGGCCCGGATGGGTTTCTGCTGCCAAACCGTCTCCTGCCCGCAGGATACGGGAGCTGTTTGGAGGGCCGCTCCTATTGGAACATTCTGTGCTCAAATGTTGCTCCGCAGCAGAAAGACCTGCATTTATATAGCGCCTTTCACAACCTCAGAACGTCCCAAAATGCTTTACAGCCAATTAAGTACTTTTGAAGTGTAGTCCCTGTTGTAATGTAGGAAACACAGCAGCCAATTTGCGCACAGCAAGATCCCACAAACAGCAATGTGATAATCACCAAATGACCTGTTTTACTGATGTTGGTTGAGGGATAAATATTGGCCAGGACACCGGCTTCTTCGAAATAGTGCCATGGGATCTTTTACATCCACCCGAGAGACGGCACCTCCGACAGTGCAGCACTCCCTCACACTGGACGTGTCAGCCCCGATTTTGTGCTTAAGTCTCCGGAGTGGGACGTGAACCCACGACCTTCTGACTTAGGAGGTGAGAGTGATGCCCACTGAGCCACGGCTAACACCTACAAGGGAAGCTGTTATTAGTTATTCTGCAGGAGAGTGACACTTTGGGACTGCTACTTCTGAACTGAACCACAATCCCCATTATGTTAAACAACAACAACTTCCATTTATATAGCGCCTTTAACATAGTAAAAACATCCCCAGGTACTTCACAGGAGCGATTATCAGACAAAATTTGACACTGAGCCACTTGTATAAAAAATTGTAAGGAATCTTACAACACCAGGTTATAGTCCAACAGTTTTATTTGAAAATCACAAGCTTTCGGAGGCTTTCTCCTTCGTCAGGTGTGTGAAGGTTTCCATCAAAGCACCGCATATATAGTCACAGCACAATGCCTGGTGATTACAGATAATCTTTCCAACTGCCTGTTATCACACCTCTGCATGTGATAACATCGTACAGGGAACCCCCAGCTTCTGTCGCGACACTACAGACTTCCTACAAAAACTCAGCACCCACGGACCAGTTGAACCAGGAACACTTCTCACCACGATGGACATCTCGGCACTCTACACCAGTATCCCCCACGATGACGGCATCGCTGCAACAGCATCAATACTCAACACCAACAACAGCCAATCTCCAGATGCCATCCTACAACTCATCTGCTTCATCCTGGATCACAATGTCTTCATCTTCAATAACCAGTTCTTTACCCAAACACACGGAACAGCCATGGGGACCAAATTCACATCCCAATACGCCAACATTTTCATGCACAAGTTCGAGCACGACTTCTTCACTGCACAGGACCTCCAACCAACGCTATACACCAGATACATCGACGACATTTTCTTCCTATGGACCCACGGCGAAGAATCACTGAAGAGACTACACGATAACATCAACAAGTTCCATCCCACCATCAAACTCACCATGGACTACTCCTCAGAATCAGTTTCTTTCTTGGACACACGAATCTCCATCAAAGACGGGCACCTCAGCACCTCACTCTACCGCAAGCCCACGGACAACCTCACGATGCTCCACTTTTCCAGCTTCCACCCTAACCACGTCAAAGAGGCCATCCCCTATGGACAGGCCCTGCGAATACACAGGATCTGCTCAGACGAGGAGGAACGCGATGGACACCTACAGACGCTGAAAGACGCCCTCGTAAGAACGGGATATGACGCTCGACTCGTCGATCGACAGTTCCGACGGGCCGCAGCGAAAAATCGCATAGACCTCCTCAGAAGACAAACACGGGACGCAACCAACAGAGTACCCTTCGTCGTCCAGTACTTCCCCGGAGCGGAGAAACTACGCCATGTTCTCCGCAGCCTTCAACATATCATCGATGACGACAAAATCCTCGCTAAGGCCATCCCCACGCCTCCACTACTCGCCTTCAAACAGCCACCCAACCTCAAACAGACCATCGTTCGCAGCAAATTACCCAGCTCTCAGGAGAACAGCGTCCACGATACCACACAACCCTGCCACGGCAACCTCTGCAAGACATGCCAGATCATCGACACAGATACCACCATCACACGAGAGGACACCACCCACCAGGTACATGGTTCATACTCCTGTGACTCGGCCAACGTTGTCTACCTCATACGTTGCAGGAAAGGATGCCCCGGAGCATGGTACATTGGCGAGACCATGCAGACGCTGCGACAACGGATGAACGGACACCGCACAACAATCGCCAGACAGGAGGGTTCCCTCCCAGTCGGGGAACACTTCAGCAGTCAAGGACATTCAGCCTCCGATCTTCGGGTAAGCGTTCTCCAAGGCGGCCTTCGAGACACACGACAACGCAAAATCGTCGAGCAGAAATTGATAGCCAAGTTCCGCACCCATGAGGACGGCCTCAACCGGGATCTTGGGTTCGTGTCACGCTACATGTAACCCCACCAGGGGGGGGGAAAATAAGTTATCTGTTTTTAATACAACTGGTCATTCTTTGTCTCTCTCTCTCTCTCTGTCTTTGTAATCTGACCACTTGCGTATTCAATGGTCTTAGGTGTAATGTTCCCCTGTCTGAACACTATCCATGCAGAGGTGTGATAACAGGCAGTTGGAAAGATTATCTGTAATCACCAGGCATTGTGCTGTGACTATATATGCGGTGCTTTGATGGAAACCTTCACACACCTGACGAAGGAGGAAAGCTCCGAAAGCTTGTGACTTTCAAATAAAACTGTTGGACTATAACCTGGTGTTGTAAGATTCCTTACATTTGTCCACCCCAGTCCATCACCGGCATCTCCACATTATAAAAAATTGGTTAGACCGCTCTTGGAGCACTGTTCAGGTCTCCATATTATAAAAAGGATATAGAGGCACCGGAGAAGATGCAAAAAAGAATTACTAGGATGATACCAGAACTGAGAGGTTATACCTATATCAGGAAAGATTGAACAACGCCTCATCACCAGAACTTTCAAACAAGCACCAAGACCTAGCTTGGCTGGTGGTGAGAAGGGCCCTTCCCGTCAGATCCTTCATGCACTCCCGGACTCTCAGCGCCACCGCGCGCTGTCCCAGAGGAGGCTGCGGTGCAGACGAAACCGTCACCCATCTCCTTTTGGAATGCACCTTTGCAAGGAAGGTCTGGAGAGAGATCTGTCCAGGTTCGTCCTGAGCAGCTCCGTAACACACGACTCTGTGCTCTACGGGCTGTTCCCGGGGACGCACACCGAGACGGACATCAACTGCTGCAGGAAGACCATCAACTTGGTGAAAGACGCCCTTTGGTCTGCCCGAAACTTGCTGGTCTTCCAGTGCACGGAGCTGTCCTCGACCGAGTGTTGCAGACTGGCACATTCCAAGGTCCAGGACTACGTGCTCAGGGACGCATCGAGGCTGGGTGCGGCCGCCGCAAAGGCTCTGTGGGGAAAGGCAACCATTTAGAGCCTTCCCACCATTGCATACCGAGGGACTGCAATCAGGGAAACCCCCCACCCCGGGCAGAATGTAAAATTCAAATTGCTGTAATGTACCTGTAATGAATCTGTAATCAATAATCTGTATTGAGTATAATGCAATGAGACATCCCAGAGTGTCATGAACTGTAATTATGTACAATGTGTTCATTGAACTGTACATGATTTAACCTGCAAATTGTATGATCTGTATTGTGTACGTTTGGAATGTGATATGACAACTGTATTGGATGTATTGCTGCAAATTTTATGAATAAAGTATATTTTATGGAAAAAAAATTGAACAGTCTGGGGCTCTTTTCTCTAGAAAAGAGAAGACTGAGGGGTGACCTGATAGAGGTCTTTAAGATTATGAAAGGGTTTGATAGGGTAGACATGGAGAAGATGTCTCCACTTGTGGGGGAGACCAAAACTAGAGGCCATAAATATAAGATATTCACCAATAAATCCAATAGGGAATTCAGGAGAAACTTCTTTACTCAGAGAGCGGTGAGAATGTGGAACTCACTACCACAAGGAGTAGTTGAGGCAAATAGCGCAGAGGCATTTAAGGGGAAGCTAGATAAACACATGAGGGAGAAAGGAATAGAAGGATATGCTGATAGGGTTAGATGAGGTAGGGAGGGAGGAGGCTCGTGTGGAGCATAAACACCAGCATGTTTTTTTATTCGTTCATGGGATGTGGGCGTCGCTGGCGAGGCCGGCATTTATTGCCCATCCCTAATTGCCCCTTGAGAAGGTGGTGGTGAGCCGCCTTCTTGAACCGCTGCAGTCCGTGTGGTGAAGGTTCTCCCACAGTGCTGTTAGGAAGGGAGTTCCAGGATTTTGACCCAGCGACAACGAAGGAACGACGATATATTTCCAAGTCGGGATGGTGTGTGACTTGGAGGGGAACGTGCAGGTGGTGTTGTTCCCATGTGCCTGCTGCCCTTGTCTTTCCAGCTGGTAAAGGTCGCGGGTTTGGGGAAGTGCTGTCGAAGAAGCCTTGGCGAGTTGCTGCAGTGCATCCTGTGGATGGTACACACTGCAGCAACTCACCAAGCATGGACCTGTAGGGCCGAATGGCCTATTTCTGTACTGTACATTCTATGTAATTCTACGTGAGAAACCTAACTCTACTTTGAAATATCTGGAGATGCCGGTGATGGACTGGGGTTGACAATTGTAAACAATTTTACAACACCAAGTTATAGTCCAGCAATTTTATTTTAAATTCACAAGCTTTCGGAGGCTACCTCCTTCCACATCGTTCACCTGAGGAAGGAGGTAGCCTCCGAAAGCTTGTGAATTTAAAATAAAATTGCTGGACTATAACTTGGTGTTGTAAAATTGTTTACAATTGAAATATCTGCACTCAGAACAGGGCAAGACGTATAATCCCGCACTGAGAGCAAAAGGCTGTGTGTGCAGACAACGGTGTTTGTTAGACACATACTGACTCTGCCATTGCCCAGGTGCCAACTAGCAGTGTCAGTGAGTTCCTGTGGACCTGCATCGCCGAATAATAAACAAGATAAAGATCGGTGCTCCCAGGGGAGCTCGAACACAAAGCAACAGGAAACCCACCCAACCAGTATCACTGATAACAGGAGGCACAAAGAGGCAGCTGAGGAGTCAAAATACACACATAGCCAAGCTCCTCCCCGTGAGCGGGTGATTGGGGTCACAGTGAGAGATGGAGTCCCTTCATCAACAATAACTTGCATTTATATAGCGCCTTTAACGTAGTAAAACGTCCCAGGGCGCTTCATGGGAGCGATTGTCAGACAAGATTTGGCATCGAGCCATATAAGGAGATATTAGGACAGGTGACCAAAAGCTTGGCCAAAGAGGTCGGTTTTAAGGAGCGTCTTAAAGGAGGAGAGAGAGAGGCGGAGAGGTTTAGGGAGGGAATTTCCAGAGCTTAGGGTCTAGGCAGCTGAAGGCACGGCCGCCAATGGTGGAGCGATTAAAATGGGGGGTGTGCAAGAAGCCAGAATTGGAGGAGCGCAGAGATCTGGGAGGGTTGTAGGGCTGGAGGAGATTAAAGAGATAGGGAGGGGCGAGGCCAGGCCATGGAGGAATCTGAAGCATTCTCCCCACAGTGTGGAATGCGAGAGAACAGAAAGCTGCACCAAGGCACGAGAGGAATTCGAAAACAAAATTCCCTGAGTTCAGGTATGAGGCAGCTCAGACTCTGCTGATAACAGGCCGACTGGCCAGGCCTGGGGGTGAGGGGCTTCAGGGGGTGAGGGGCTTCAGTGGGTGAGGGGGAGGGGGTTCGATGGGTGAGGAGGAGGGGATTTGATGGGTGAGGGGGAGTTCAGTGGGTGAGGAGCGGACTCGGGGGGTGAGGGGGAGTTCAATGGGGGGTCGGTGGGTGAGGAGGGGGCTTGGGGGGGTGAGGGGGAGTTCAGTGGGAGAGGGGTCAGTGGGTGAGGAGGGGGCTTGGAGAATGAGGGGGGTCAGTGGGTGAGGAGGGGGCTTGGGGGGGGGGGTGAGGAGGGGGTGAGGGGGAGTTCAGTGGGAGGGGGCGGGGGGTCAGTGGGTGAGGGGGGTCAGTGGGCGAGGAGGGAGCTCAGGGGGTGGGGGGTCAGTGGGTGAGGAGGGGGCTCGGAGAGTGAGGGGGGGTCAGTGGGTGAGGAGGGGGCTCGGGGTGGGGGGGTCAGTGGGTGAGGAGGGGGCTCGGTGGGGGTGAGGAGGGGGCTCGGGGGGTGTTCGGTGGGAGAGGGGGCGGGGGATCAGTGGGTGAGGAGGGGGCTCAGGGGGGTGACAAGGGGGTGAGGGGGAGTTCAGTGGGAGGGGGGTCAGTGGGTGAGAAGAGGGCTCGGGGGGGTGAGGGGGTGTTCAGTGGGAGGTGGGTCAGTGGTTGAGGAGGGGGCTGGGGTGGTGAGGGGGTGTTCAATGGGAGGTGGGTCAGTGGGTGTGGAGGGGGCTCGGGGGTGTTCAGTGGGAGGTGGGTCAGTGGGTGAGGAGGGGGCTCGGGGGGTGAGGGGGTGTTCAGTGGGAGGTGGGTCAGTGGGTGAGGAGGGGGCTCGGGGGGTGAGGGGGTGTTCAGTGGGAGGTGGGTCAGTGGGTGAGGAGGGGGCTCGGGGGGTGAGGGGGTGTTCAGTGGGAGGTGGGTCAGTGGGTGAGGAGGGGGCTCGGTGGGTGAGGAGGGGGCTCAGGGGGTGGGGGGTCAGTGGGAGGGGGGCTCGGGGCGGGGGGAGTTCAGTGGGTGAGGAGGGGGCTCGGGGGGTCAGTGGGTGAGGAGGGGGCTCGGGGCGGGGGGTCAGTGGGTGAGGAGGGGGCTCGGGGCGGGGGGTCAGTGGGTGAGGAGGGGGCTCGGGGCGGGGGGTCAGTGGGTGAGGAGGGGGCTCGGGGGGTCAGTGGGTGAGGAGGGGGCTCGGGGCGGGGGGTCAGTGGGTGAGGAGGGGGCTCGGGGAGTTCAGTGGGTGAGGAGGGGGCTCGGGGCGGGGGGTCAGTGGGTGAGGAGGGGGCTCGGGGGGTCAGTGGGTGAGGAGGGGGCTCGGGGGGTCAGTGGGTGAGGAGGGGGCTCGGGGGGTCAGTGGGTGAGGAGGGGGCTCGGGGCGGGGGGTCAGTGGGTGAGGAGGGGGCTCGGGGCGGGGGGTCAGTGGGTGAGGAGGGGGCTCGGGGAGTTCAGTGGGTGAGGAGGGGGCTCGGGGGGGTCAGTGGGTGAGGAGGGGGCTCGGGGGGTCAGTGGGTGAGGAGGGGGCTCGGGGCGGGGGGTCAGTGGGTGAGGAGGGGGCTCGGGGGGTGAGGAGGGGGCTCGGGGCGGGGGGAGTTTGAGGATATTTTTCCTTCTGACCGGACAGAATCAGAGGGCGGGCGGAGTGACGGGACCATCTCCTTAAGGTGGACCCGGAGTTAACCCCTGAATGTGGAACTGAAACCTTCCGATCGAAGCGGCTGCTTCCACCCCGAACCCCGGCCGCTCTGCCCATCTCCCCCGGCCTTGCCCCTCTGAACTCGGGGTGTTTCTGACCATCTGCAGAGCGACGAGCGAGCCGACCCGGGGCTCGGATTATCCGGACACTTTGGGGCCGTTTAAACAAAATCTCAGGATATTAATTCCGGTATAAAATAGCCGGGGATTTCTGAGCTCCACCTTAACAGTCAGCGGGTCGGGGGCGCGCCGGGGTCCCGTGACTCGGGGGCGCGCCTGGAGCTGGGTTTCAATCTGCAAAAATATTAATGTTAAAGGAGCCTCCCCCCCCCCCACAGAGCGACTCACACCCGCTCCGGGACCTGCCCTGACTGGAGGTTGCTGATTCTGGGCTCCCACACTCGCAGACCGAGGGCTGTTCCCGGTTGTACAGATTGTACATCAGGTCGGTAACAGTCAGTGGCTGTTTCTCTCGCAGTGTAATTCACTCTGGCTCCAAATGTATCTTTGTGTATCTCTGTCTCCCTAAGTTTGTGTGTTTATCTCTTGCTCTGTGTCTCCAACTTTGTGTCTGTTTATCTGTGTCTCTAATTCAGTGTCTTTGTGACTGTTTGTTTGTTTATATAACTGTCTGCAACCACGAGTCTCTTAATCTGGCTGCCTCTCTATCTCTGTCTCGCTCTCTGTTGTCTCTCTCTCTCTCTGCCTGTCCCTCTATCTCTCTGTCTGTTTATCTGCCTCTCTCTCTCTCTCTATCTGCCTGTCCCTCTTTCATCTGTCTGTCTCTCCCTCTGCCTGCCCGCCCCTCTATCGTCTGTCTGTCTCTCCCTCTGCCTGCCTGCCCGCCCTTCTATCGTCTGTCTGTCTCTCCCTCTGCCTGCCTGCCCGCCCTTCTATCGTCTGTCTGTCTCTCCCTCTGCCTGCCTGCCCGCCCCTCTATCGTCTGTCTGTCTCTCCCTCTGCCTGCCTGCCCGCCCCTCTATCGTCTGTCTGTCTCTCCCTCTGCCTGCCTGCCCGCCCTTCTATCGTCTGTCTGTCTCTCCCTCTGCCTGCCTGCCCGCCCCTCTATCGTCTGTCTGTCTCTCCCTCTGCCTGCCTGCCCCTCTATCGTCTGCCTGCCTGCCCCTCTATCTGTCTCTGGGACACTCGTTCTTTGAATTTACTGACCGATTTCCCCAGGACATGCTCCGGATGAGCTCCCTGATTTGATGCCTTGACTCACCATCTCGACCCGGCGGATCTCTGCTGATGTGCAGCCCTGGGGACCCGTGGAGATGAGTTTGATCTGCCCTTTGCCCCGTCCCCCTGCTGTTCTGCTGCTGATGCTCCTCCTCCTACCCACCTGTCAGGTATGTGCCGAGACTGGGAGCACCATTTACATTCAGATTAGTGAGTTTTAAACCAAATGGGGAAACACGGAGAATCTGGAAGAGAAAAGACAAGTTAACGATTTATTTCTGCCCGTGGGTCTCACCCCAAACATTAACTGACCTTTTCTCTTCAGATGATGTGTTTGCAGAATTCTCTCTCACTGATTTTAATACATTCAGTTTTCTGTCAAACAACATGACCCAAACCTACATGCAAACACTGTTCCATGGGAAGATAGGAACAGGAGTAGGCCTTTCAGTCCCTCGAGCCTGTTCAATTCAATTAGATCATGGCTGATTTGTATCTTAACTCCGTCTACCCGCCTTGGTTCCGTAACCCTTAATACCCTCGCCTTACAAGTCTCTGAGTCACTCCTGACTCATTTGTCTAATGGTTTATTCGCTGATTTGCCAGGAGCATTTACTCAGATTGTCCTAAACTGCGTTAGATTTGCATCTACTGTTCTGTAATGCTGAAGGACTCTTGGGTGCAGTTGTATCTCCACTTTTGTGTTGCTGCTTCATATAAATGTAAGAGAGTGCGAGAGCCTCCTGGACGCTGTATGGAGGGACCGATGATATGGTACAAGCATGGTTTACGTGCTCTGGGATCAGTTGCAATGCTGGTATACCACAGAAGTTCAAGCAGAGCTCAATGAAATGTTTTGGAGTTGTGGAAGCTCTCAATATATTTAAAATGTACCAAGGGGAAGCTCTCTTTCTTTCTCTCTCTCGCTCTCTCTCCCCCCGAGATTCACAGCTGGACAGTATAATGACGATGCCAACCTAACATGAGCAATTCGAGTATAACAACAAGTTGCATTTATACAGCACCTTTTTAACATAGTAAAACTTCCCAAGGCGCTTCACAGGAGCTTTATCAAACAAAATATATATGTCCACATATTAGGACAGGTGACCAAAAGCTTGGCCAAAGAGGTACGTTTTAAGGAGGAGAGACGGAGAGGTTTAGGGAGGGAATTCCAGAGCTTAGGGTCTAGGCGGCTAAAGGCACGGCCGCCAAGGGTGGGGTGAAGGAAATCGAGGATGGACACGAGGCCAGAATCGGAGGAACGCAGAGATCCCAGAGGGTTGTAGGGCTGAAGGACGTTGCAGAGACAGGGAGGGGTGAGGACGTTGTCTTAGTGTTGCTCTCGCAGGGAGTGCACTTTTGGTGCTGGTGTGTGTCCTGCTTTCCCTTTGCCAGGGGTAAACGTCAAGTGTAACGCAGCAATGGGATCGGTGCATTGTCCGCATCGGTAAGGCTATCGCAACAGAGATACATCGGAGCTGTGGTACAATAGCAGCCAGGTCCCCAGCACTAGGCTGGTTAATGCTGTGAGTAACTGCATCAGACAGTCCAGGAAGGCTGCCAAGTCCCACCTCCGGACTGTGCTGAGTTGGCTGATGTTGGCTGAGGCTACGATTGGCCTCGGTGCTCAGAGGGTGAGGGTGAGGGTGAGGGTGGAAATCATCCAGGGTTTATGATCCTGATCAAGGTCCAGCGATCCCTGCTGGCAAGTGCAAGTGCACGTAGGACAATGGGTGAGGGTAGGACCAGAATCTGTTGTGATGCCCTGGATGGTCACTCTCTGGGCTCACTCGTCAAGACCATAGCTAATGCCCCTGGACCTGTGCCCCTGCCCCCCAGCCCTGGAACTGCACCCCAGGACAGGTCAGTACCTTTGGAAGAGATGGGGAGAAGAATGAATAAATAAATAAATTACAGCCAGCAGAAAGCAGATGCTTAAATCCTGAGCAGCCCCATCTCCTCCATTTTCCACTGACTGAAAGGACCTGCCTGTTCCTACAATATTTTTGCAACCAGTACAAATTACAAAGGCCATAAAATAGGCTAATAAATACCCCTGTAAGTGTGTACACAGCTGTGCCCCCCCCACACTGGTGCTGTAAGCTGTATAAACACACACTCTCCGCCTATTGCTGTTACACAGATGCTGCGTCTGCTTGTGTGCATGCACACGCACTGTACCCCACATGTGTGCTGTGTCCATGTAAAAGATGCACAACAGCAACTTGCATTTATATAGCGCCTTTAACGTAGTAAAACGTCCCGAGGCGCTTCACAGGAGCGATTATCAAATATTTGACACTGAGCCACATAAGGAGATATTAGGACAGGTGACCAAAAGCTTGGTCAAAGAGGTAGGTTTTCAGGAGCGTCTTAAAGGAGGAGAGAGGTTTAGGGAGAGAAGTCCAGAGCTTAGGGCCGAGGCAGCTGAAGGCACGGCCGCCAATGGTGGAGCGATTAAAATCGGGGATGCGCAAGAGGCCAGAATTGGAGGAGCGCAGAGATCTCGGAGGGTTGTAGGGCTGGAGGAGGTTACAGGGATAGGGAGGGGGCGAGGCCAGGGAGGGATTTGAAAACAAGGATGAGAATTTTAAAATCGAAGCCTCACCTTTGTGCCGTTTGTGATGAGCTTCTGTATTTTTTATGACGTGACGGGCATTCAGCAGTAAAAGGGTTAACACATTGTGGCAAAGAGCCGTGTGCCAAAGGAGGGGATTTAAATCTAAACGAGAGGGGAGCAATGGAAATGGTTTAAGGGGCACCCTACATGATGCTAAAAGCAGGGTGGGTTAGAGCAGCCCACGGACCTTCCCTCACTCCTTCCTGCTGCCCCCTTTTGCTAAGGTTCAAGTCCCACTCCTGGGCACAAAATCCAGGCTGACGTTCCCAGCGCTGCACTGTCGGAGGTGCTGCCTTTCGGATGAGACGTTAAACCAAGGCCTCATCTGCCCCTCTCCGATAAACGTAAAAAATCCCATGGCGCTATTTTGAAGATGAGCAGGGGGGTTCTCCCCGGTGTCCTGGCCAATATTTATCCCTCAGCCAACATCACTAAAACAGATTATCTGATAATTATCACATTGCTGTTTGTGGGACCTTGCTGTGCGCAAATTGGCTGCCGCATTTCCTACATTACAACAGTGACTCACTTCAAAAAGTGCTTCGTTGGCTGCAAAGTGCTTTTGGACGTCCTGAGGTTGTGAAAAACGCTATATTAATGCAAGCCTTTTCAGAGCAATAAACACTGCCATCATTTCAGGCAAACTTTAATTCTGGATCTAGTTGCTCTGGCGTTGCGGATGAAATGAGAGAGACAACTGATGCTGGGAGCAGCTGTTAGCGCTGTGTGATCGCTCAGTACTGCACGGACCCACAATCCTCCAACCCAGAGATGAGTCAAACTGCGCCAAACTTAGCATCTTGCACGAGCGCAGTTATAAACTGTCTGCTTCCTTCTCGGGCGGAAGATGATGAAACAAAGGTCGTTGAACTATCCAGCTCCTCTCTTCCCCCACCCCCAATTATCCATGCCCTTATTCAGGACCCAAACACACTCAGTTCCCTTTGTTTTGCTGACAAGCCTCTCTCTCTTCCCGTTGACTATTTAAAACCTGCCCACGCCTGTGCAAGTTTAGTATATTCACTTTTTTCCTTTGGATTCTACAACCCTAATTGTTAAACATGAAGTCCCATGTGCTTTTTTCTTTCCAAAACAGTTTAATTAACTTGTCCTCCCACTTATCTGACCCGCTAAGTCTCTCTGCTCCTTTTTCAGGATTTATCATTCAGTGTAGATTCAATTTTCCTCCCAAAATGTATCACCTCTCATTTCTCTCCATTAAATCTCATCTGCCCAATCCACTAACTTGCCTGTGCCCTCTTGAAGTCACTTAATATTGTGTCCTGTACACCCAATTCCACATCATTATATATTTGAGGAGCAGTGGTCCCCAAGGTGACCTCTGGAGGGGCACCCACTGTTTACATCCTTCCAGTGTGAAAAGCATCCATTAACCACTGAGGTGTTTCCTTTAACCAACTTTGTATTTATACTGCCGCACTCCCTTTATTTATATGTACCTTAATTTTACCGACAGGCCTCCCAGGCGGCACCTTATTAAAGGTGGGCCGTGGCAGATATTACTCACATCTGGGAGTCAAGTTCCCAACTGCCTGGGCAAGTCCGTGCCACACTGTTTAAACTGAGGGGCCAATGTAGAATACGTAGAGTGGGTGATGCCAATGTGACAGTGAAAGGGTTAATTCTTCATTCAATTCCCCTCTTTCCTGCCCTCCGTCTCTCAAATTATTTTCTATTCTTTGACCTCCTTCCCCAGATGAGTGACCTCACTCCCTGACTGCCTGGTTCATCTGAGGTCACTCTGGGAGGGGCTGCTGGCAGCAGATGGGAAGTGGCATGTGTTGATTTGCTCTCTGATTTTCCCTCTCAGTTGCTGTCGCCCTCTATGTGGAAATCCGGACCCCATTAATATTTTACTGACTGAGTTAACTGATCCCAGCCACTGCAACAGTGGGGAGGGATCTAGTTTGCTCTGGTATTCTGGTTCGGAATGGGACAGTCACCCAGGGTTCCTGATCACTGCCCCTCAAATAATGAAGCAGTCCGAGCCCGCATGCAGCAAGACCTGGACAACATCCAGGCTTGGGCTGATAAGTGGCAATTAACATTCGCGCCAGACAAGTGCCAGGCAATGACCATCTCCAACAAGAGAGAGTCTAACCACCTCCCCTTGACATTCAACGGCATTATCATCGCCGAATCCCCCACCATCAACATCCTGGGGGGTCACCATTGACCAGAAACTTAACTGGACCAGCCATATAAATACTGTGGCTACAAGAGCAGGTCAGAGGCTGGGTATTCTGCAGCGAGTGACTCACCTCCTGACTCCCCAAAGCCTTTCCACCATCGACAAGGCACAAGTCAGGAGTGTGATGGAATACTCTCCACTTGCCTGGATGAGTGCAGCTCCAACAACACTCAAGAAGCTCAACACCATCCAAGACAAAGCAGCCCACTTGATTGGCACCCCATCCACCACCCTAAACATTCACTCCCTTCACCACCGGTGCACAGTGGCTGCAGTGTGTACCATCCACGGGATGCACTGCAGCAACTCGCCAAGGCTTCTTCGACAGCACCTCCCAAACCCGCGACCTCTACCACCTAGAAGGACAAGAGTAGCAGGTACATGGGGACAACACCACCTGCACGTTCCCCTCCAAGTCACCCACCATCCCGACTTGGAAATATATCGCCGTTCCTTCATCGTCACTGGGTCAAAATCCTGGAACTCCCTTCCTAACAGCACTGTGGGAGAACCTTCACCACATGGACTGCAGCGGTTCAAGAAGGCGGCTCACCACCACCTTCTCAAGGGCAATTAGGGATGGGCAATAAATGCCGGCCTCGCCAGCGACGCCCACATCCCATGAATGAATTTTTAAAAGCACCCCTGGTGTACTCCGGGTGTGATCAGGAAGCTGACTTTTTTTTCTCATTGATTTCCCAACTCAATGATGCCCGGGGCCAAAATTGACTGACTGGGGACAGGCCGGGGATTGGAGTTAGGAGCTTCCTGATCTGTAGCACCACAGGCAGCACGTTTTGCCCACTGAGCCATCGGCGTGTCCTGCTGACCCCAGGGTAGATGCTGACCCCATCCCATCCAGTGCTGAGAAATGGGAGGGTGCTGCTCCTTCAGTGACTGCTGCAGGACTAAGTGCTGCTTACCTCTGCAGAGTCTCTGGGCGGTCTCCCCTTTAGTCCTGCGGAGATCGACCATCTGTGGGATACCGTTGATCTCGATAATGGCGATGGCCCTGGATTTCCTCTGATTCCTGGTGCAGTTAACTTGCTGCTTACAGATAGTTAATAGAAAAGAACGAACTTTCAGTTATATAGCACCTTAAGATGTCCCAAAGCGCTTTATAGCCAATTGGTACTCTTTTTCTGAAGTGTAGTCACTGTTGTAATGTAAGAAACACAGCAGCCAATTTGCGCACAGCAAGCTCCCACAAACGGCAATGTGACAATGACCAGATCATCTGTTTTTAGATGTTCGTTGAGGGATAAATATTGGCCAGGACACTGGAGAGAACTCCTCCTGGCTCGTCTTTGAGATAGCGGCACGGGATTTTTTTACATCCATCCGAGAGGGCAGACGGGGCCTCGGTTCAACATCTCATCCGAAAGACGGCACCTCCGGCAGTGCAGCACTCCCTCAGTACTGCACTGGGAGTGTCGGCCTGGATTTTCTGCTCCAGTCTGTGGTGGGACTCGAACCCACAACCTTCATGACTGGGAGGCGAAAGGGCTACTTGCTGAGCCACAGCCTTCTCCTGGAACGCCCCAGCCAATGCCTCCCTGGATGAGGAAAGATCCGATCGCAATTGCAGCCCCTTTCCCCGGTTAATAGCCAGCAGTAGGGCAGCTTTAACAATTCTTTGCGGATTGGAATTCGATCCCAGTCAGTCTCTCTAACCTCTCCTCACCACCAGAGAATTGGAAGGTTAAGGCCATTTTTACCACAGGCCCGGGGGTTGTTGGTTTATCTGCTCTCCCTAAAATGAGGCGCCAACTGTCAAAATAGCACCGTCAGGAATTTAAAGTGACAGCATCAACCAGCTAAAAATAGCCCGCAGAGGAGATTAAACTCCTCACCGTGTGATTGGCTTGAACCTGTCCATCTAAAGTTGTCTGTGTTAATATCCCCATCCCGAAAGGGAAGTTTCAGTCATTGCTTCCGTACAAAGAAATGGCAGAAAAAGTTTACAATAACTCCCCCTCCCCCCGCCCCCGCTCCCTCCTCCTCCTCCTCTCCAAGTTCAGGCGATTTTCTTCAAAAGTTTCCCTTGGGTGTTTCTTTGGTCACTGGTCTGTCTAGGAACTTTCTAAATACCCTAATCTGGTAAAGATTCACAGTCCTGTTCTCCTAAAATTTAAGACTGAAAAATTCAGACCCTGGGAGCTTAGTGCCGGCACAGAAAACGCAGCCTGACTTGGGGTCATCTTCTGAAGGTGATTTTTCTCAGTGTGTCTGTATCTCCCTCCCAGCCCCCTCCCTTCTCCTTCCTCCCCTCTCTCCCTCACCCCCCTCCCCTCCAAGACCTAAGCTCTGCATCAATGTCCGTGAGGCCACATTTGAGGTTTCTCATACTCGGGAGAAAGCTTTCCTCATTCTCTTTGTTTTCCTGCCAAGAACATTTTGTCCTGGTTTTGAAAAGTTTCCAATTACAGTTTGTCAAAACCCTACTACAGTCGACCACGAAAATTATTAAAACCAGAGAGGAATTTAACTGATCCAATGGGAATATTGGAAGGAGTGAACTTTAACCCAATGCTTAGCACATTGGTCAGTGAAACTGGCAGTCCGACTCAAGGCCGCCTGTGGGATCTCCTTCCCTCTCCCCTGTCGCCCCTTGGGGAAGATGTGTCTTGGCCATCAGAGACCCAGCCCTCGGAGCAATTTATAGAGAGTAGAATTGTGATTCTTCTCAGAGAGCTGGTGGGATAACCCTGAGTCACTGTAGTGTTGCCAACCCTTCTGGATTGTCCTGGAGTCTCCAGGAATTGGAAGATTAATCTCCAGGAGGCTCGCTGCGAGCAACTCTGGAGAGAAATCATAAGGGCGTTAATTGTTTTTTTTCGCGGAAGACTTTCGTTTATTAGTTATAAAAATATTGAAGATGGAAGTCAAAGGCTATTTGGCCGATAGTCAAGAATCATCCAATCGGGTAATGGAAAAGTCTGTTTGCTTTCCAATTGGCCATGGGAAGGCGATGGACCATGAGGATTGACGTGTCGGGCAACCAATGGCAGGTCCGTGGGGGTGGGGTTGTTGGGAGGTGGGCGGACATGTGATGCAATCTCCAGGAATACGTCCAACCAGAGTTGGCAACTCTAAGTCACTACCACCTACAAACCTCTCCTGCCCCTTCACAAGTTTAAAACGGAAAAAGTTAGGGGTAAGTAGGGAAGTTGGGGGGGAGCTTTCATCCAATGGGTGATCAATTGGTGGAAGAAGCACAACAATGTGCATTTATATAGAACCTTTTAACATGAAGAAAAAAGTTCCAAAGCACCTCACAGGCATAATAATAAATATAAACATGGATGCTGGGCCAAAGAAAGAGAGATTAAGAGGGGTAAACAAAGAGAAGGGTTTTAACAACAACAACCTGCATTTATATAGCACCTTTTTAATGTAGTAAAACATCCCAAAGTGCTTCACAGGAGCGTTAATCAGACAAAATTTGACACCGAGCCAAATAAGGAGCTGTTAGGAGGTGACCAAAAGTTTGGTCAAAGAGGTAGGTTTTAAGGAATGACTTAAAGGATGGAGAGGGAGATGGAGAGGTATAGAGAGAGAGAGAGACATACATACTTGTATATTAAAGGAGCTGGAAGGACAGAGAGGTTTTGGGAGGGAACCCCTGAGCAAGAGGCCTAGACAGCTGAAGGCACAGCTGCCAATGAGGTGATCAAGAGGCCAGAGTCAGAGGAGCGGAGAGTTGGGGATGTGAGGTTGTAACATTGGAGAAGGTTTAAAGTTGCCTCTTTTCCTGTTTTATAAGATTTTCTAATCTTGTCTTTTCCATATTGGTGGCTGTGCTTTTCTCATTTCTAGACTCATTGTACATCCCTGCATGTTCAGCCCTGACTGCAGTCAGTGTGTTACTGAATTTAAATGCAAAGACAGCTGTTAGGGAGCATTGGAGCATGTTGTCAGGGAGAGAGGGATGATGAAAACAACTAAATTTCCTCTTTTTTTTCCCCCCTTTCTTCTAGCTTTCCAGCCAGGCACCAGGAGGTAAGCTGCAGATAACTGGATGCTTCCTGTTACACAGGAGACCAATTATTTATTTCGGGGTGAAGAGTGAAATAGACCCATCTCTGCACTAGAGTCGGCACAGGCATAATGGGCTGAATGGCCCCCTTCTGTGCTGTATGATTCTAGAGCAATCTGAGCTACGTTGCAGAAAGGCCCCCCCTTTTCTTCCAACCCCTCTCCCCCCATTTACCAGCATTTTTCTCTCCTACCTTAGATCTCTTCCCCCACCCCCCTCTCCTGGGCTAAGAAGCAGAGCTTTCTCATGCTATTCGTGCACAGGAGCTGCGCGGGTGGTAGGGGTGGCAGGGGTTGGGTGGGGGGGCAGGGGTTGGGTGGGGGGGGGGCGGGGGGATGGCATGGTGGTGGAGGCGCTTCACTGGGGCCGGCTCCCTGCAGGCGGGATGGGGAGGGGTGCTCGGCCAGACTTGATGGGGTGCTCGGCCAGACTTGATGGGGTGCTCGGCCAGACTTGATGGGGTGCTCGGCCAGACTTGATGGGGTGCTCGGCCAGACTTGATGGGGTGCTCGGCCAGACTTGATGGGGTGCTCGGCCAGACTTGATGGGGTGCTCGGCCAGACTTGATGGGGTGCTCGGCCAGACTTGATGGGGTGCTCGGCCAGACTTGATGGGGTGCTCGGCCAGACTTGATGGGGTGCTCGGCCAGACTTGATGGGGTGCTCGGCCAGACTTGATGGGGTGCTCGGCCAGACTTGATGGGGTGCTCGGCCAGACTTGATGGGGTGCTCGGCCAGACTTGATGGGGTGCTCGGCCAGACTTGATGGGGTGCTCGGCCAGACTTGATGGGGTGCTCGGCCAGACTTGATGGGGTGCTCGGCCAGACTTGATGGGGTGCTCGGCCAGACTTGATGGGGTGCTCGGCCAGACTTGATGGGGTGCTCGGCCAGACTTGATGGGGTGCTCGGCCAGACTTGATGGGGTGCTCGGCCAGACTTGATGGGGTGCTCGGCCAGACTTGATAGTGGAATCCACCTGGCTTCACCACCGGAGTGGGGGGAGGGGAGGGGGTTGTGGGGGGGGGTAGAGATGGACAGGGAGGGGAGCGAGGGGGAGACCGACAGAAGTGAACAGGTTACAGTGAAGGAGATCACGCACGTTTTTATAGTAAAGAAGGAACTTTCATTTATAGAGTGTCCTGTCACGTCCTTGGACACCACAAAGTGCTTTACAAACAGTAGGTCACTTCTGAAATGCAGACAGTGCAATGAATAGAAGGTCTCGTGTTGAAACGTACGTGATCGATTGACCCCGGGAAGGGGCAGTGCAGTGGCTGATTTCACCCTGGTTTGTAATGACTTGGTTTGTAATGACTTGGTTTGTAATGACTTGGTTTGTAATGACTTGGTTTGTAATGACTTGGTTTGTAATGACTTCTTATGTATTTTGTTCTTCTGCCTTTTTGCGTGGGCTCGTCTGCACAGAGTTGAATTGCTGAATGTTTAGCAACATGAGCACAGCTGGGGGTCATGCTCTGCTCATTCAGTCCCAACAGGCTGCAGTGGGTAACTGAACGTAGGAACATCTCATCAAATGTGAAGCGCCTTGGGACATTTTACTACGTTAAAGGCGCTACATAAAAGCACATTGTTCTTCTTCTCAGTGATGCCGTTCGAGGAGGTTTGGAATCGCAGTTACTGCCGCGCCATTGAGGTTCTGGTAGATGTTGTCAGAGAGTATCCGAGCGAGTCTGAGTACATCTTCAAACCCTCCTGCGTACCTCTCTTACGATGTGCCGGCTGCTGTGGGGATGAGAAGCTGCGGTGCACGGTACGGGAAATGTATAACGTAACTATACAGGTAAGGGAAATGTAACAACGTAGCTATAGGTGTGAGGGAGGCATGCATCGTAGCTATAGGGGTGAGGGAGGCGTGCGTCGTAGCTATAGGGGTGAGGGAGGCGTGCGTCGTAGCTATAGGGGTGAGGGAGGCGTGCGTCGTAGCTATAGGGGTGAGGGAGGCGTGCATCGTAGCTATAGGGGTGAGGGAGGCGTGCGTCGTAGCTATAGGGGTGAGGGAGGCGTGCGTCGTAGCTATAGGGGTGAGGGAGGCGTGCGTCGTAGCTATAGGGGTGAGGGAGGCGTGCGTCGTAGCTATGGGGTGAGGGAGGCGTGCGTCGTAGCTATAGGGGTGAGGGAGGCGTGCATCGTAGCTATAGGGGTGAGGGAGGCGTGCATCGTAACTATAGGGGTGAGGGAGGCGTGCATCGTAGCTTTAGGGGTGAGGGAACACGCTGGTTTTTAGTCTGTGTCTCAGTACAGTGTCGAACAATTGCGCCATTGGCAGGGGAGGGAGACCTTTAAATCCCCACTGTGCTCGTGGTGTTACCATTCACCAGAGTGCAGTGCAATGGTTCAGGAGCAGGATTCTGCCCCCCCTACAACTCAAGATGTCACCTTTAAGGTTTTGGCTTTTGATGGGAGAATTTTAATGAGACCCAATGGCTCCGTGGGTGAATGCACCACACGGTGTGGTGAGAGGGCCGACTGTACCAGGTTCGATCCCCAGGCTCTGCCCAAGTCGGCTGATCTCGGCCAGCGAAATGCTTGGGACCGACAGTTCCCCTCTGTGCCCCCTGGATTATGGAGAGAAAAAATCAACCAGCTTTCCTGATCCCTGTCAGTGAGTCCACCTGGGTGTAGGACGAGGCCCAGATTCTCTCTGCTGTGATGCCCCCACCGTTTTTGGCTGGTACATTAAGAATGGGACCTCCCCCGGGGTAGGTGGGGTGGGAGGGAAGGTCTGTTCATTACTAACCCTTGGTGTTATTACTGAGTGATGTACCCAGTGAACCGAGGAATTCTACCCATCTTGATAACAGGTGGGAAGCTGCAGGAACTCACGATAACAAATCTTTTAAATCAATATTTTTCAGGTCATTAAATTAAAACCTTTGGAACAGGTGACCCGGCAGGAGGAGAAGATTTTTACCGTGCACAGCAGCTGTGAATGTCGGTGAGCACTCGACGAAATGGGCTCATATCAAATTTAAAGAGCTAGAGTACGGGTTCCGTGGGGACTGACGCTCTCTGGGGTGCGGGTTCCACGGGCACTGACTCATGTTAGGGTACGGGGTCTACGGGCGCAGCTGCCTTCTGGTAATTAGCCCTCCTTCATGTGTGAATCTGGTCAGTGAGTGTCGGCCGGTTATTTGACCATGTGGGGCATCACAGCTGAGCCCTATCCGGTCCTCCTCTGACGTGTCTCTCCCTCTCACTGGATGGTGATCAGGAGAACCTGCCTGATTTTCCTCTTCCTTAACCCAGGAGCACTGCAGCCAGTCGCAGTCCCAGTCCGTGCCGTGGCTCTGAACTATCTAAGCATCTGTACCCGAGCTTTCCGTTCTGTTTGATTGCAATGTGACCTGTCTCTGGGCAGATTCTGGTTCACCACCTCCTGAATCTCTCTCTCTCTCTCTCTCCCTCTCTGTTTTAGACCACGGCGGAAACGATTGAAAGGCGACAGGTACAGGAAGAATTCCCGGATCTGGAACAACAAACTCCATGACTCGGGATTAGAAACTCTATAAAACCCTTTTTAAAGCTGCTCTAACCAGAACCTTCTCCCTCTTTTACTCAAGAGACAAATTTGTTCTTTCAGGAGAAATGTGAAGAGGAAAGGTCAGAGGAGACGGACAAAGATTGGAGACAAGCCCGAGCTGAACGAGTGAGTCTGCGACCATTGCGTATGTACCAGGGAAAGAGCATTGGCCACCCTGTTATACACTAGAGTGTTGTTTATAGATTCAGTCGATGAATGGTTGTAGTTTTGTTTGTGTAGAGGCTTTAAGTCGATGCCATCATCGTTCCTCGACTGATGTAGGCATTTTTTTATTTGGAGTTTGAATTTTCTACAGCTGGGGCCCAGGTTCAGTGAGTACAGTTCCTGTACTTGGCCCTGGCAGCCCCCAGAACCGTAGCCCAGTACAAGGTCAGTGTCCTCAAGCCACAGGACCCAGCCCGCTGCCACCTCCAAATAATCCATGTATTCACGAGATGGCACCCCCAGAATCCTACCCCAACACTATCGACTCAGCACCCTCAGAACTGAACCCCAACGTGAGTCAGCACCCCCAGAACTGTACAACGGCAGTCTCTGTCATTTTTGCTTCCGTGGCGTGGGGTTACTCTACCCCTCTTGTCAATGATCGGCGTGACTCCAATATGGTACAATGGTGTCTTATTAAGTTTCACACAAGGGCCAGCACCTATAGGTGCCTAAGCAGCAGTTTACAGTACAGAACGAAAATTATATCACCCGTTCTGTGCTTGGTAGAGCTCGCGCCCACTTTGTAGGAGTCTTGAAGGAAGCTTCCACCCCGCCTGGAGTCTGTTCCATCCGTTCGCCTTATCCTGGCTGTTTTTTTAAAAATTCATTCATGCGATGTGGGCGTCGCTGGCGAGGCCGGCATTTATTGCCCATCCCTAATTGCCCCTTGAGAAGGTGGTGGTGAGCCGCCTTCTTGAACCGCTGCAGTCCGTGTGGTGAACGTTCTCCCACAGTGCTGTCAGGTAGGGAGTTCCAGGATTTTGACCCAGCGACGATGAAGGAACGGCCGATATATTTCCAAGTTGGGATGGTGTGTGACTTGGAGGGGAACGTGCAGGTGGTGTTGTTCCCATGTGCCTGCTGCCCTTGTCCTTCTGGGTGGTAGAGGTTGTGGGTTTGGAAGGTGCTGTCTAAGAAGCCTTCTTATAAAGGATGGTACACACTGCAGCCACGGTGCGCTGGTGGTGAAGGGAGTGAATGTTTAGGGTGGTGGATGGGGTCCCAATTAAGCGGGCTGCTTTGTCCTGGATGGTGTCGAGCTTCTTGAGTGTTGTTGGAGCTGCACTCATCCAGGCAAGTGGAGAGTATTCCATCGCACTCCTGACTTGTGCCTTTGTAGATGATGGAAAGGCTTTGGGGAGTCAGGAGGTGAGTCACTCGCCGCAGAATACCCAGCCTCTGACCTGCTCTTGTAGCCGCAGTATTTATGTGGCTGGTCCAGTTAAGTTTCCGGTCAATGGATCCGGATCTGGATCCTTTCCATGTGTGGCCGTTGCTGCCCGATTCCTTTCCAGGGTCAGCCCTTGCTCCTGTCCTGGTCTCTACAGCCTAACTCTTGCAAGTGGTCTCTTTTTTATGCCACTTTTGAGGGTGGACTCAGCCTAGTATTGACACAGGAGTTTACCTATTGGGGTTTCTCAAAAGGGCGAGGTGGTCAATGGGTGTCGAGCATCCTTTCAGACAAAAGCGGAAGATTCGGCCCATTCCTTATCTCTACCTTTCATGGGCAACGGGTGATTGAGTGGCCGTCAAAATGTCATACCCTCTGGTTGACCAATCGTTGGCTTCCAACACTAAAGGGGGCTGTTTCCCACCTTGTCTTGTCATGTTTTCTCAAGGCCGGAGTTGGCAACTTTGGGTTTACTCTCTCGCATTCCAGGTCTGGTCTCAGGCTAAGGGTTCTGAGGCCCCATTGTTTGGGCCGTTATCTTTTCACTCTGTCCTGTCCCAGGCTGTTGGCTCTAAGACTTCATTGTCTCATACGGACAGCTAGCCCCTTATCTCGTGGGCATGACTGAGTAACTTGTTAGTGTAGCCGTGGTTACTGTTTGTGTGCTGTGCCAGCAATTTCCTGTTCTCTTTAATTGTACTAAAGGATTTTAAGGATTTTGTAAAGCACAACAAATTCTAGGTTATTTGGTTAATTACTATATACTTGCTTGATTAGTACAGAAGGGAAAAAAGTGCTCATATAAGGATAGCAAAAAATACATGTGGTACAATGAGTCAAGGTACATGTGTGGAATATGGTTGCCTAGCGACATAAAGGCCCATCTTTTATTTCACTGTTTTTGCCTCAGTTAGCCTAGTTATGTGTTTTTAACCACTATTACTGAATTTGTGTGGAAACTATATTTCCTTACCATGGTAACTATATTCACCCACCTGAGTGGGGAGCCAAGGTTTGTTTATCTGTGACCAGGGCCTCGGGCAGAGGAAAGGGCCCACACGGCTTTAAGGGTAAGTCGTGTCTGGCCTATCTAGTTGAATTTTATTTTTTTGAAGAGGTCACTAATAAAGTAGATAAGGGCGTTGCTTTGGTTTTGTCCAGAAGGCATTCGACAAGGTTCCACACATGAGATTATTAGCAAAAATGAGAGTGCACTGAATTGGAGGTAGCCTTTTAATCTGGGTTGGAATATTGGTTGGGGAGTAGGAGTGGGGATAAAAGGTAGGCACTCTGGCAGGATGTGACAAGTGCTGGTCCCTGAGATCTGTTCTGTGGCCTCAACTTTTCACCATATTTATTAATGACTTGGATGAAGGAATTTGGAGATTTCACCTGCAAACTTGGATGTACATTAAGTTAGGAGGGACAGTAAGTAGTGCAAAAGAAAGATTTGCATTTTTATCACACCTTTCATGACCTCAGGACGTCCCCAAAGCGCTTTACAGCCACTGAAGTACCTTTTGAAGTGTAGTGCAGATGGGAGTAGGAAGTGCAAAGAGACAGAGTTAGATTAAGTGAGTGAATTCCATCTGCCATAGATTCGCACAATGTGGGCAGGTGTGAGATCATCCACCTTGGACCCAAGAAAGATAAATCGGAATATTTTCTAAATGGTTAGAAAGTAGGAACTGTAGAGGAGCAGAGAGATTTGGGAATCCAAGTACTCAAATCATTAAAAGCCAGTAGATAGGTACAAAAAGCAATCAAAAAGTCTAATGGAATGCTGGCCTTTATCTCCAAGGAGCTGGAATACAAACTGGAGGAAGTCATGCTTAAGTTGTACGTCTTGGAGGAGGTACAGCACAGATATACCGGGGTTTAGAGGGTTAAATTACGAGGGCGGGCTGCATAAACTTGGCTTGTATTCCTTCGAGTATAGGAGATTGAGGGGTGATCTGATGGAGGTGTTTAAAATGTTAAAAGGGTTTGATATGATAGATACGGAGAAACTATTTTCACTGATGATGTATCAAGAACAAGGAGACATAATCTTGAAATTAGAGCCAGGGCATTCAGGATCGAAATCATGAAGCACTTCTTCACACAAAGGGCAGTGGAAATCTGGAATTCTGTCTCCCAAAAGGCTGTGGATGCTGGGGGTCAATTGGAGCTTTCAAGACTGAGATCGATAGATTTTTTTTTTTGTTAGGTAAGGGTATCAAGGGTAGGTGGGTAAAAGGAGTTGAGATGCAGATCAGCCATGACCTAATTGAATGGCGGAGCAGGTTCGAGGGGCTGAATGGCCTCCTCCTGTTCCTAGTGATCCAGGGTGTGTTTCTCTTATAAATCGAAGCCTCACGGCTCTGAAAGACATTTCCCTCTTCTATTTTTTTTTTTTCAGATGCCCCACAGCAAGAAGAAAGCGTCTCCAGGCAGCGTGAAGAGGACGGGCCTGCACTGCGGGTGCTGCCGATTGTTGTCTGAACCGTGGAGAGACGCTGAGAGGAGAGCTGCGGCATTGATGAACGATGGTGGACAGCCTCTTCACGCTGCTATGACTGGAAAAACCTTGTACCTCCTGGTGTGACTGCCCGGGTGATCTGGGGTCCATCCACTGAGGGTGGGACGGGGCTGGGGTGTGGGGGGGGGTTTGGGGGGTAGGGGGTGTAAGGGAGCAGGTCCCACCAGTTATCTGCGAATAGTGGTTGACAGCCCATTCCAGAAGGATTCCCTCGGGCCAGCTTTAAAGGAGCGACTCTTCTCTCTTCATTAATCGCTAATGGCTACTTCAACATTGCAAATTTCAAATGTACAACAGACTATCCAACTAGCGTTCTGTATTTTTAAACTCTAATCAACATAATTCCAAATAATCGATGAGGATTCCACCTTTTCCCTTGTTTATATAAAAACTTGCATTTATACAGCACCTTTCATGATCTCAGGACATCCCAAAGCGATTTATGGCTAACTATTTACTTTTGAAGTATTGTAATGTAGGAAAGGCGGAAGCCAATTTGCGCACAGCAAGATCCCACCAACAGCAACGTGATAAATGATCATTAGCAAAAAGTGCCATTTGAACAACATTGGCGGAAGTAAAACAAAATCCAAGAGCCAGAGGACAGTCTTGCCTTTTTTTCCCGCCAGTCTCTGTGTAGTGCTGGGGTTCAGTTCTGGGGGTGCTGACTCGTGCTGGGGTGTACAGTATGATACCTGCAGGAATCTGGCCCTTTTCTTAAGTGGTAATGATGAAAGAATCCCCTAACTTGCTAACAGGGAAAGGTTTTGAGTCTTGACATGCAGTAGATTCTGAGTGCAATTATCACGCTGTGATTTATCAGTATTTTAACACAATCAAACACTATTGCTCACCATGACGTTAGCCCAGCACAAACTTACATGGCAATAGAATTCGGTTGATACTGGTTGCTATTTGTCCGACTGTGTCCTATTCTCACTTAAACCATGGTCCAAGCTCAGTGCAGTGACTGAGCCACCCTAAAATATGCAACACAAATGCTTTTTTTAAAAAAAAATAGAAATTAAATATACTTGTACATCACTGATTTCAATTCAGATTAAATTATGAATATTAATTTCAGGAACGAAGAAACTGCACTCACAACACGAATTGGATCGCATATTGTTGAGGAGGTGCAGAGGTTAGACACAGTTCCCTTTCAACCAGGGAATCTTGAGTTCAAATCCAGCCCCATACTGATGGAATGCAAATCTCCTTCCTCAGCACAAAGTAGGGAATCTCCCTCTGAAGGGCCACAAGACACACAATCATGTCATGCTGGTGCAGTAAGGGCTCACCTTCAGAGTTAGGGGTGAGGTACATTCTGGGGCCAGAATAGAGGCTTTACTCTGCATCTATGTGTAAATAATAAAAAAAAAGGAGATGGGAAGGGAAGGGAAATAATTAAAGGGGGGGGGGTTTGAGTTTGGAAAGAGTGAAGGCACTATGGACTGAGATAAGGGGAAGATATCAGTTATTAAAGAATTGTGAGTAACAATGGAGATAATTCAAGAGTACGGGAAAAGCAAAGGGTTTCTGCGATTTATAGATCTCCAGACTGATTGACAGGGTGCAGAGCTTTTTTTAAAAAGGAAAAAGCTGGTTAGACAGGCAAAAATAGCCAATGGGATTCTAACCATCCAACAGACTTCTATAAATACATGTGGTGTAAACAATTGGGGCCTTTGCAGGGCATCAAAGGGATGGTGATAGTGTAAGCAGGCTGTGCAGATATGGTGAAGATAACCGTCGAGCAGAAATTGATAGCCAAGTTCCGCACCCATGAGGACGGCCTCAACCGGGATCTTGGGTTCATGTCACGCTACACGTAACCCCACCAGCAAAAAGGGGGAAAAAAAAGTTATGTGTTTTAATATTCTCTCTCTCTCTGCCATTTGGTTCTCTTTCTGTCTGTGTAATTGACACAATGTATATCCAGTGTACTGGGACGTGCTGTTCTCCGTGACTGGCCTGTTTGAACAACAACGACACCTTTTGATTGGTGTGATGCTGTCCCAGCCTAATATAAGATATGCGATTTGAGAATCTTTCACTCATTCACCTGCCGAAGGGGATAATCTCCGAAAGCTTGTGATTTTAAAATATAATTGTTGGACTATAACCTGGTGTTGTAAGATTCCTTACATCTCTCCTAGAAGGGCAGAGTTTGACTTTTCAAGCTGCCGACTCTCTCCAGGAACCAAGGGTTAATTTTCTGGGAAATGGGGAAATTCGAAGGACAATGGGGATCACTGATGAGGAGGTGTTGGAAATGCCGAAGTCACCGATAGAGGATACGGGGCCAAATGACCTGCACACACACACACGTGCGGTTGAAGAAATGGCTGTGCTTTAGCCATTTAAGGAATTATTAAAATTACACTCTGCATGTCGCTGTAGTGCAGGGACAGAAATCCTTTTAGCTGCTGAAATATATTTTTTGCGCATCCCCCGATTTCCTTCGCTTCCCCACTGGCGTCTGTCTCTTCAGCTGCCTAAGCCCCAAGCTCAGGAATTCCCTCACTAAACCTCTTCCCCCCCTCTCCTTTTAAGATGCTCCTTAAAACCTACCTCTTTGACCAAGCTTTTGGTCACCCTTCCTAAGATCACCTTATGTGGCGCAGTGTTTAAATTTTGTTTGACGATCGCTCCAGTAAAGCGCCTTGGGATGTTTTATTAAATTAAAGGCGCTATATAAATGCAAGTTGTTGTTGTACTATCCGCGTGGATCCTACAGTGAACAGAGAGCTGGGACACAGGGCTACAGAAACCGCTGTATTACATTGTTAATTTAAATTAGCATATGTATGTATTGGGTAAAAACACCAGCGGGGCAAATGCTCAGTGGGATTTTTGTTTTTAACTTTTTTTTTCCTCCACGGTGCAAATTTCAGTACTGGCAATGTACAGCCATGTTTGGTCACAAATTGAGGAATTTCATTTATTCTGCCCCTAATCCTGGATACCTACCCTCGACGGTCGAGGTAACGGCATCTCATTAACAATCCAAACACTCTTCCCTCGCAGACCAGCATCGCTTGCGTTCGGTCTCGGTCTGTGCCATTGCCTAGTCTCAGCAGCAGTTGGCGAGCCTCCCCAAGCCACTAGCTCGATCGCGGAGGTACAGTTCCAAGGACGTTGATTGTCCATCACTATGAAGCCCACTGCTGAGCTCACTTACTGGTAAGTCCATGGGTAGGGGACGGGATTAGGTTTGGCTATAATATTCACCATGGTCGAATAGCTAGCTGGTCAGTCGGTACTCACTGGCTGGACTGACTCATGAGGAACTGCCACCTGAGTGAGGTACCAGAGGATGCCTGGCACATGTGGACTGGTGTCTCAGTGAGTGCCAGTGGCCCTGGCACTGTGCCCAGTGAGAGTTGGTGCCTTCAGGTGAAGGGGTGAGAAAACAAAGCTTATTTTAGAATTTTGAGAATCATTGTTTAAAACTGAAAAGGAATTGGAGTTTAAAACACATGTAAAATGTACCAATGGTTTGTAACTGCTGTATATTAAAGTTTGTTTTATATTTGTTGTGTCTTTGTGCAGTGACTGCAACATTGGCAGTTTAATGGACACTCCCTAAAACCAGGGTTCTGCCTTGTGGCATTCAGAGATACCCAGCAGTGGTTCTGCATGGTACTCTTAATACCCGGCATGGCATCCAACCGAGCTCCATTCCATTCCCAGTCATCTGTGGAGATGAAAGAAAGACACAAATATTAAAACAGGTGCATAAACCTGGAGAGCTGTGATATAACAATGTGTACAAAATAAAATCATGATTAGTGCTTTTCTAGAATGTATTACTCTTAACTACCCTAACATTACAGTCAGCATCATGCTTCCATCTTACCCAAACCAGTTGGCTGACACTTTGGTTACCCAGCCTTACTGGCACTCCGTTAATGAGTGTAGTTCTTCTTTCTTGTGAGCATTGCTTACACTAATCCTGGGGACAATTTGCACTATTCCTTCAAATTGCATTGTTTATATTATGCCCCAGTTTGCACTGTTGCACTATTCCTTGGGCCGTGATTTGCATTATTGCACGTCTTGATTTAGATTGTTTATGATGTGGAGATGCCGGTGATGGACTGGGGTTGACAATTGTAAACAATTTTACAACACCAAGTTATAGTCCAGCAATTTTATTTTAAATTCACAAGCTTTCGGAGGCTTCCTCCTTCTGACATTTACCTGACGAAGGAGGAAGCCTCCGAAAGCTTGTGAATTTAAAATAAAATTGCTGGACTATAACTTGGTGTTGTAAAATTGTTTAGATTGTTTATGCCATTCCGTGTCCAGATCTGCATTTTTTCACTATTCCCTGGGCCCCGTTTGCAGTATTAGCACTGTTCATCTACCCCTGGTTTGCGCTGTTTGCACCATTCCCGTGCCCCTGGTTTGCGCTGTTTGCACTATTCTTCTGCCCCTGGTTTGCGCTGTTTGCTCCATTCCTCTGCCCCTTGTTTGCACCATTCCTCTGCCCCTGCTTTGCGCTGTTTGCACCATTCTCGTGTTCCTGGTTTGCGCTGTTTGCACCATTCTCGTGCCCCTGGTTTGCGCTGTTTGCACCATTCCCCTGCCCCTGGTTTGCACCATTTGCACCATTCCCCTGCCCCTGGTTTGCGCTGTTTGCACCATTCCCGTGCCCCTGGTTTGCGCTGTTTGCATTATTTTTAGTCACACCCTTCCCTTGCCTCGATTTGCATTGATCGTTCTGCAGCATTCCCTGAAGCTTGGTCACGTTGCACGGCACCCGCCTCGCGCCCCCCAGCTCTGGGCCGGTTGCCCGGGGGGCGGCGCGTGCGTCCTGTCGCCATGGAGACTGTCCGTCAATCGCGCCGCCCTCACGAGGCAGCACACGGGAGCCGAGGCCACAATCTAACTTGCTGGTCAAGTCCCGCCTCCGCGCCTCTCCGATTGGTGCGGCCCCTGAAGGGAGCGGCTTCCCATTCGTTCGAACGGTTGCCAATCGGTAGTGGGGGCGGGGCCTTTGCATCAGGTGCGGGTGAGAGGCGGCGCAGGAGCCGCGAAACAGCGACGGCAAGTGTGGGGTGGGAGCGGCTGGGAGTCCGGCGGCCTGACAGGGGGCATCGGGAGGGAGGTAAACGGGGACCCCCCCCCACCCCCTGACACACAGTATCTGGGAGAAAAACGGCTCCGGGGCCCGGTCGAGAGATCGGGGAGCGCGGCCTCCACAGGCCCAGGGCTCTGGTACAGGAGCACCAACAGAAGGCGGGCGGAGGCCCCGGGGGCGGCGGGCGGAGGCCCCGGGGGCGGCGGGCGGGGGGCGGGTGGTTGACGTTGGGCGGGGGGCGGGTGGTTGACGTTGGGCGGGCGGCGGAAAGTTGGAGGGGTGGCCGGTTGGGGTGGGGGGGGCAGAGGCTCGGGTTTGGTGGGGGGGCGGGGGCCCAGGGTGAGGGGGGGGGGGATGGGTGTGGTGGTGGGCGGAGGCCTGGGGGCGGTTGGGGAGGGCTGGCTGTTTTGGGGCGGGGGGTGGGGTTTGGGGAGAAGCGGATGCCCGGAGGGAGGGGAGGAGCAGGTGTTTGGGGAGAAGCGGAGGCCCGGGGGGGGGGGCAGGTGTTTGGGGAGAAGCGGAGGCCCGGGGGGGGGGGGGGCAGATGTTTGGGGAGAAGCGGAGGCCCGGGGAGGGGGGGGGGGCAGGTGTTTGGGGAGAAGCGGAGGCCCGGGGGGGCAGGTGTTTGGGGAGAAGCGGAGGCCCGGGGGGGGGGGGGGGCAGGTGTTTGGGGAGAAGCGGAGGCCCGGGGGGGGGGGGCAGGTGTTTGGGGAGAAGCGGAGGCCCGGGGGGGGGGGGCAGGTGTTTGGGGAGAAGCGGAGGCCCGGGGGGGGGGGGGGGGGCAGGTGTTTGGGGAGAAGCGGAGGCCCGGGGGGGGGGGGCAGGTGTTTGGGGAGATGCGGAGGCCCGGGGGGGGGGGCAGGTGTTTGGGGAGAAGCGGAGGCCCGGGGGGGGGGGCAGGTGTTTGGGGAGAAGCGGAGGCCCGGGGGGGGGGGGGCAGGTGTTTGGGGAGAAGCGGAGGCCCGGGGGGGGGGGGCAGGTGTTTGGGGAGAAGCGGAGGCCCGGGGGGGGGGGGGGGGGGGCAGGTGTTTGGGGAGATGCGGAGGCCCGGGGGGAGGTTAGGGGAGGGCCAGGTGTTTGGGGGTGGGGTTTGGGGAGAAGCGGAGGCCCGGCGGGGGGGGGATGCCCGGGGTCGATGGATTTGAATTTCCACCCATTTACCACCAAGTGGGTCGACGGCTGCAAACTGCTTGTAAACTTGGGACTCAATTAATTATCAGTTATTCTGTTTGAAGGGGACTGTTAGTGTCACTGCAACCGTGCTCACTGTGGGATTAGTTTATAAAAATTGTGCTTTTTAAGAAACAGTTTGTCATTTTTCCCATTTGTTGTATGATTTCCCAGTGTGTTTATACGTTTCTGCTACTTCAACAGATCAGAGGGTGAGTAGGAAGGAGGAAATCAATGCACCATGTGACGTTCAACCTGCAGAAGGATTGTACCTGCCCCCCCCACCCCCCCCCCAGTCCCTACAGTGGGAATACAGGAAACAACAGGTCTGCGCAGCGACCGAGTCGCCTTGAGCAGAAGAACCTGCTACTGCAAAAGGTCTGCTATTTAAATTGTCCAAAGGTTCTATTTTGCAATCGCTGTTTGTTCTGGTTCCCTTTAAATGAAATATATTTCATGCTTCATTCAGTCTCCCTATTCTCCGTGTGCTGCTCCCCGAGTCGCTAATCAATTGCAGATTAAGAACACAAGAGAAAGGAGCAGGCGTAGGCCATGCGGCCCCTCGAGCCTGTTCCGCCATTCAATAAGATCATGGCTGATCTTCAACCTCAACTCCACTTTCCTGCCTGATCCCCATATCCCTTGATAAACCTAAATGGCAGCTTGTGGCTGCCTAAACGTCTCGTTTTCCCCCCTCCCCCCCCCCCATCTTGCGCTGACTTCTTTTCCTGCTATAATTTCCTGAAGCAACGGAAACTTAGGAATGCACAGTGAAAAATGTTACAGCTAACAAATTATAACGCTTCCCATTTTGATATCTATTTTAAAAAAATACCGACAGGTTTGCTCAAGCTCTCTCACCACGGTTTGAGTTCTCCATCTCGTCAGTCGTGCTGTTGTGGAAAGCAGTGCCTTTCCACCCTCCCCAGGAAGGAAGAGAACAGTCACCCTGTACAGTTCTTGTCATTTTCTAGCACAGCAGTGCTGGGGAGGGCCAGTGAACAAATCACCAACCTGCTCTCTTGCTCAAGGAGACCAAAGAATTACATAGAATTTACAGCTTTGGAAATATGCCATTCGGACCAACTGGTCCATGCCGACGTTTATGCTCCACACGAGCCTCCTCCTGCCCTACTTCATCTAACCCTATCAACATATCCTTCTATTCCTTTCTCCTTCGTGTACTTATCTAGCTTCCCCTGAAAGGCATTTATGCTATTCACCTCAACTACTCCATGTGGTAGCAAGTTCCACATTCGAACCACACTCTGGGTAAAAAAGTTTCTCCTTAATTCCTTATTGAATTTATTAGCGACTGATATATTTATGGCCCCTAGTTTTGGACTCCCCCACAAGTGGAAACATCTCCTCTATGTCTACACTATCAAACCCCTTTGTAATTTTAAAGATCTCTATCAAGTTACCCCTCAGCCTTCTCTTTTCGAGAGAAAAAAGCCCCATCCTGTTCAGTCTTTCGTGAAAGTTATAACCTCTCACTTCTGGTATCAGCGTTGTAAATCCTTTTTACACCTTCTCCAGTGCTTCTATAATCCTTTTTGAAAAAGATATAAGGGGAAGGGAAAAAACAGTGACAGATCCTTCCAAGGATACATGGAGGGGCCGAAAGGACAGATTTAAACTACACCACCTCAATGTAATATGCTTGTTAGAAACACTAGTCTGCGTTCCAATTCCAAAAGCACAGAATAATGCCCTTTTCATTCAGAATATTTTTCAGCCTTCGAGGAGACATGTCCCTGGATAAAGTGCCCATGGCAGAAAGCTCCAGACCCCCTCGCAAGAATGTGAAGGAGAGGATGAGTGGGATATCCGTTAAATTGGAGAATCCACCAGACAGTCAGTACGGACAAGCGGAGAAAAGAAATCCCATGGGAAGTGTCGGGAACAACCAACCACCGTCACTGGGAGAGTCTGAAAAAGATTCTGGGTTTTCAGGTAATGGGAATCACTGGGCATTTAGTGAGGGTTCAGAAAGCTCATTATGGTCTCTTTTTATGGAATCCCACAGCAACTTTGTTAACTGTTGGACTTTTTTTTTAATTCGTTCATGGGATGTGGGCATCACTGGCAAGGCCAGCATTTATTGCCCATCCCTAATTGCCCTTGAGAAGGTGGTGGTGAGCCACCTTCTTGAACCGCTGCAGTCCGTGTGGTGAAGATTCTCCCACAGTGCGGTTAGGAAGGGAGTTCCAGGATTTTGACCCAGCGGCGATGAAGGAACGGCGATATATTTCCAAGTTGGGATGGTGTGTGACTCGGAGGGGAACGTGCAGGTGGTGGTGTTCCCATGTGCTTGCTGCCATTGTCCTTCTAGGTGGTACAGGTTGCGGGTTTGGGAGGTTCTGTCGCAGAAGCCTTGGCGAGTTGCTGCAGTGCATCCTGTGGATGATACACACTGCAGCCACTGTGCACCGGTGGTGGAGGGAGTGAATGTTTAGGGTAGTGGATAGGGTACCGATCAAGTGGGCTGCTTTGTCATGGATGGTGTCGAGCTTCCAGAGCTCTGTTGGAGCTGCACTCATCCAGGCAAGTGGAGAGTATTCCATCACACTCCTGACTTGTGCCTTGCAGATGGTGGAAAAGCTTTGGGGAGTCAGGAGATGAGTCACTCGCCGCAGAATACCCAGCCTCTGACCTGCTCTTGTAGCCACAGTATTTATGTGGCTGGTCCAGTTAAGTTTCTGGTCAATGGTGACCCCCTAGGATGTTGATGGTGGGGGATTCGGCGATGGTAATGCCGTTGAATGTCAAGAGGAGGTGGTTAGACTCTCTCTTGTTGGAGATCGTCGTTGCCTGGCACTTGTCTGGCGCGGATGTTACTTGCCACTTATCAGCCCAGGTCTGGATGATGTTCAGGTCTTGCTGCATGCGGGCTCGGGCTGCTTCATTATCTGAGGGGTTGCGATGGAACTGAACGCTGTGCAATCATCAGCGAACATCCCCATTTCTGACCTTATGATGGAGGGAAGGTCATTGATGAAGCAGCTGAAGATGGTTGTGCCTAGGACACTGCCCTGAGGAACTCCTGCAGCAGTGTCCTGGGGCTGAGATGATTGGCCTCCAACAACCACTACCATCTTCCTTTGTGCTTGGTATGACTCCAGCCACTGGAGAGTTTTCCCCCTGATTCCCATTGACTTCAATTTTACTAGGACTCCTTGGTGCCACACTCAGTCAAATGCTGCCTTGATGTCAAGGGCAGTCACTCTCACCTCACCTCTGGAATTCAGCTCTTTTGTCCATGTTTGGACCAAGGCTGTAATGAGGTCTGGAGCCGAGTGGTCCTGGCGGAACCCAAACTGAGCATCGGTGAGCAGGTTATTGGTGAGTAAGTGCCGCTTGATAGCACTGTCGACGACACCTTCCATCACTTTGCTGATGATTGAGAGTAGACTGATGGGGCGGTAATTGGCTGGATTGGATTTGTCCTGCTTTTTGTGGACAGGACATACCTGCGCAATTTTCCACATTGTCGGGTAGATGCCAGTGTTGTAGCTGTACTGGAACAGCTTGGCTAGGATAATAAACAGAAAATGCTAGAAACATACAATGGCTCAGCCAGCCTTTTTGGAGAGAACAGACAGGTTAATGTTTCAGGTGTGGGCTATTCTTCAAAACTGTTGTGTCGAATGCAAAAGGTAAGTTGTCCGTTCTCTCCACAGATGCTGGCTGACACGCTGAGTGGTTCCATTGTTTTCCGTTTTTCAACTTTCCAAGAACTGCAGGATTTTGGTATTTTTCCTTTTCCATTACTTCAGATTCCTTCCAACCCCTGTGGTTTACTGTATTGTGTGCAGAGACCAAGATTATATTAGGACCAGGGCTGTGCTTGTATCTGGTCCCATTGGGCTGGTCAGGCCACCCCACCACCATATGCACTGGGGTTGGTATTAGGACCACTTTTTATTTTTATATATATATATATTAGTGGACTTGGGCATAGGGGGCATCATTTGAAAGTTTGCAGATGAGACAAAACTTGGGAATGTAGTAAACAGTGAGGAGTTTAGTAACAGACTTCAGGAGGACATAGACAGACTGGTGAAATGGGCAGACACATGGCAGATTAAATTTAATGTAGAGAAGTGTGAAGTGATACATTTTGGAAGGAAGAATGAGGAGGAGCAAGAGAACTAAATGGTACAATTTTAAAGGGTGTGCAGGAACAGAGAGACCTGGAGGTTCACAGACACTAATCTTTGAAGGTGGCAGGAAATGTTGATCAGGCTGTTTTTTTTTAAAAAGCAGCTTACGGGATCTGTGGCTTTATAAATAAAGGCTTAGAGTACAAAAGCAAGGAAGTTATGCTAAATCCTTATAAATCACTGGTTAACCCTTAGTTGGAGTTTTGTGTCCAATTCTGGGCACCACACTTTAGGAAGGAAGTCAAGGCCTTAGAGATGGTGCAGAGCAGATTTACCAGAATGACACAGGGATGAGGGACTTCAGTTATGTGGAGAGACTAGAGAAGATGAGATTGCTCTCCTTAGAGCAGAGGAGGTTATGAGGAGATTTAATAGAGGTGTTCAAAATTAGAAAGGAGAAATTGTTTCCACCTGCAGTAGGGTCAGTAAAGATTTAAGAACCAGAGGCGAGATGAGGAGAATTATTTTTACACAGTAAACTACGATCTGGCATACGTTGCCTGACAGGGTGGTGGAAGCCGATTCAATAATTTTCAAAGAGGATTTGGATATATACTTGAAAAGGAAAAATTTGCAGGGCAATGGGGAAAGAGCAGGGGAATTGGTTAGCTCTTTTAAAGAGCTGGTACAGGCATGGCGGCCTGTCCTCTGTGATTCTATGGTTGGCAGGCAGAGATTAGTTTGCATTCTGATTTCCCAGGGGGTTGGAGATGTGTGATTGATGTTTCTCACTTAGTCAGTTTGTGTTGCCTCTGCGTCATTCTGTTGGTTGTGACGCTTGTTCTCTGTCTTGTTCTCAGATACGAACTCGGAATATTTGAGTACACTGGAACAGACTGACTCTGAAGATCAGTCCACGCACAAGAGGCCAGCAGCATTGAATCGTGCAGAGGAGTCCACTGCTGCACAAAGCTCGCTCCCCAGCCTGACTCCTGTCTACATTGTGAAGAATGTCGTTCTGAAAGAGGTACAAACCCCTGCTCCACAGTCCTCCTGTAGTAAACTCTTTTAAGATGTGAATGAGGCCAGGAAGTCCTGTTTTATGTCGGTGCAGTCATGGTCTGAGTGTCACGTACAAGGTTAGAAAGGCACACTGCAGCTTCACTTAGGTGAGTGGAAGCTTTGCAGAGGCTGCTCTGAAATGGTTTGAACAGATGATATTTGGATTGTTCTCTGGAACGAGCAGGTTCTTCACCTTTTCTCATTCCTTGGTTTTATGTTCTTATTCTTCAGCACATCAGAAGTTTAAAAACCTGCTGATTGAGCTCCTCCAGTAGCCTAGTGGGTAAAGCCACCACCTGGCATGGCCATACAGATCTCCAAGGTCCCCAATTCAAGCCCTGGCCTGTACGGAGTTAGCTGATGTTAGCCAGGGCAGCGATGGGGGTGCTCGAACTTCCTCAGTGCCTAAGGCTAGTGAGAGGAAAAATCAGCCAGTGTTCCTACTCCTGATCACTCTCCAGTGACCCCCCCCTGCTGGCGAGCTCTCATCTGGGGCGTGATCAGGTGAGGGGGGGGGGGCACATCTGGCTGCGCGGTGATGCCACCACCCCTGCTGTAAAGTCTGCCAAAGCTCGCTGTCTGGGTTCAACACATGAAAAACGTGTTCAAGGTGAGTTAGCGGAGACAGCCAGGCCTGTGAAAACAACTGTACCCCAGCGAGAGGCAGTGCCTTCAGGAAAAGGAGAAACAATTGGAGTGGGTAAATGGTGTGGATCCCCAGCCTTCATGATGTTGTGAATGAGAATAGAGGGCGGTGGACGTAACTTTCCATTCACTTTAAGGACAGCTTCAATCTCTGTCCAAAGCACTGATGCCACAGCTGGGCCGAGTGTAAAAGTACTAAATACAGTCAGGTTATGTTTTACACGATTAATGTTGATTACCAATTAACACCTAGACAGGATGTGACTACCCCAGAACATTCTTAAAGCAACATTGACATTGAGATGTTTTCATTTCGAAGAGAATAATTTATCTTATCCGTTCTGATTGAGTCAAGAAAAAGCTAATTTTTTGAGTGAAAGGTCAGATGGCCAAAATGTGTACTTGTTCCAGCATCAATTAGTTCCAGTTGTGTACTCCAGAGCTGAGACTTAGATTCTATGTTTTGGATTAAACTAGAGTTAACCCCCGATCACAATGCTGGGGATCCTGGCCTAGGTATTGGAGTTAGTCTGTGTGTTCGGTGTTGGACTGCAAATAGGGTTGCTGTGGGAATGTTGGTGAGCTAATCCAGAGACGCACTGGCCACATTCATATTAAACAGTTGTACGCAGTCTTGTGCACCCTGAGAACGCTTGCGATCGTGTTGCACGCTCACATTGAGTAGGTGTGCGTGCGATCGTGTTGCACGCTCACATTGAGTAGGTGTGCGTGCGATCGTGTTGCACGCTCACATTGAGTAGGTGTGCGTGCGATCGTGTTGCACGCTCACATTGAGTAGGTGTGCGTGCGATCGTGTTGCACGCTCACATTGAGTAGGTGTGCGTGCGATCGTGTTGCACGCTCACATTGAGTAGGTGTGCGTGCGATCGTGTTGCACGCTCACATTGAGTAGGTGTGCGTGCGATCGTGTTACACATTGGATCTTAATTCTGCTTTTCCCTTTGCCATGTTTTGAACAGCCTTTGTCAGTTCCCACAAGGAGCCAGCTCGTTCATGCCCAGTTGCAGACCTGGGGAAGCCAGCACGCCCTCCCCGCACCACCAGGCCAGACCAGAGTGGTTCTCATCCGACAGCCTTCGGCAGCTTCTTTGAAACCCCGGGAGATGAAGACTGGGGCGGCGAAGGATACCTACCTCCCGATCTTAAACTCCTACCCCCGGATCGCTCCCCACCCGGACAAAAACCGAGACGACAGCGGCAGCCAATGGCACCGGGTGGCCCAGGACGTCAGGACTGCCGATCACGGCAAGAGCAAACGATTGTGTGTGGACGAGACGGGAGAACCCTCGCTGGAAACTTCACCGTCCAAAAGCGACCAAACTCCACTCGTAGCGCCAGTGGCAAATTGCCAGAGTCACCAGGAAGCGGAGAACTCTCGGCAGCTGCCCTGCTTCGGAGCAAAGAACTTCTCAAGTCAGTTTGACGTTTCAGTCTCCCCATCACCAGCGCTCTCTCCCAATCTTGTTTCTGCGTCCGAATCATCTGAATCTTTGTGCTCCTGGTCCTCCTCATCCTCCTGCTCTTCTCCCTTCTCCTCCTCCTCCTCCTCCTCCATATTTTCCCTCGCGAGTTCCCGCACCCCGAGCGCCCAGTCGCCCGCCGGCAGCGGCGACGGGAGACCCGCCGCTCGAGCCTCCAAGAGGCCGATCTCCAACCCCGGCAAGCAGCGGCGTTTCCGCAACACGGTGGAAATCCTGAGCCGGTCGGGGTTGCTGGAGATCACGCTGAGGACCAAGGACCTCATGCGCCAGAACAGCAGCACGCAGCGGCAGATCGACGAGCTGAAGGAGCACGCCCGGCTGTTCTGCAGCGCCATGCGGAGCAGCGACCCCCGGGCGCTGCTGAAGCTGCAGGAGGCGATGAAGTGCTCGGGGGGCTACGGGCCAACGGGCAGCGCCGCCTCCTGCCCCCCCGCTGGCAGCGGTTCCTCCTCGGGCTCCAGTTCGGTGGCAGACTCGCCCGCAAATCGGGCGTTTCAAGCCACCCTGGCAAGGGCATCGCTACCGTAACCAGGGGACTGAGCTCCTCTTGGTGAACGAGAGGCACCGTGTTAGCAGAGGGCGCTCAGTGCCTGCACCTGCCTCCCACAAAAGTGGCCACCGGTACATGCCGTGAATTGGTGCATCTGGATTGTCCCGGATTAAAATTTCCTTTTACGGGTTTTTCTTTTTAGATATTTTTGGATCCAATAGCACCCACTGGAAAGGCTCAGTCTCCATGGCAATGTATTTATTTGCTGTCATTTCCGAATTGGCTGAAGATCTGTCATCACTTTGTTCGAACAGTTCCCCTCGGAGTTCTGCGGGGGGGGGGGGGAGGGGCGACCTCTGTAACTTGCGTTCTTTGCCAGTTCTAGTTCAGAGCCCCCGGAGCTTGACCCCCTCGTGGTGTGTTAGCTGGGCTCAAGTGGCCGGAAGATCCTGCGTTCGAGCCCAACGCCAGGGACTCGAGTAATTCATCCCAGTGCAGCACTTGAGGGAGTGCTGCACTGTCTGAGGAACCGTCCTTTGGATGAGACATTAAACCTGCCCTCTCAGGTGGATGTTAAAGATCCCGCGGCACCATTGGAAGATCAGGGAGTTCTCCCAGTATTGTGGCCAACATTGCTCCACCAACCAACACTACCAAAAACAGGTTTACCACTGGTTCATCTCACTGCTGTTTGTGCAGGGTATGGTTGTAATGTTTACCAATATAAGTCACTGAATTTCAAAGTAATTAAATGTACGTGAGGCAAGTTGAGACATTTCTGACCATAGAATCATAGAATGGTTACAGCACAGATGGAGGCCATTCAGCCCATCGAGCCCGTGTCGGCTCTTTATAGGAGCAATCCAGTTAGTCCCAATTCCCCGCTTTTTCCCCGTAGTCCTGCAAATTTTTTCCCTTCAAGTTTTTATCCAATTCCTTTTTGAACGCCACGATTGAATCTGCTTCCACCACCCTTTCAGGCAGCACATTCCAGATCATAACTATTTGCTGTGTTTTTTAAAAAAAAAAGTTTTCCCTCGTCACCTTTGGTTCTTCTGCCAATCACCTTACATATGTGTCCCCTGGTTCTCGACCCTTCTGCCAATGGGAACAGAGTCTCTTTATCTACTTTATGTAAACCCTTCATGATTTTGAACACCTCTATCAAATCTCCTCTCAATCTACTCTGCTCTAAGGAGAACAACCCCAGCTTCTCCAGTCTATCCACGTAACTGAAGTCCCTCATCCCTGGAACCATTCTAGTAAATCTTTTCTGCACCCTCTCAAAGGCCTTCACATCCTTCCCAATGTGTGGTGCCCAGAATTGGACACAATACTGCAGCTGTGGCCGAACCTGTGTTTTATAAAGGTTCAGCATAATTTCCTTGCTTTCGTACTCTATGCCTCTATTTATAAAGCCCAGGATCCCTGTATGCTTTTTCAACCACTTTCTCAACCTGTCCTGCCACTTTCAAAGATTTGTGTACATAGACCCCCAGGTCTCTGTTCCTGCACCCCTTTTAGAATTGCACTATTTAGTTTATATTACCTCTCCTCATTTTTCCTGCCAAAATGTATCACTTCACACTTCTCTACGTTAAATTTCATCTGCCACGTGTCCGCCCGTTCCACCAGCCTGTCTATATCCTCTTGAAGTCTATCACTATCCTCCTCAATGTTTACTACACTTCCAAGTTTTGTCATTTGCAAATTTTGAAATCATGCCTTTGCGTCCAAGTCCAAGTCATTAATATATATCAAAAAAAGCAGTGGTCCTAGTACCGAGCCCTGGGGAACACCACTGTACACCTCCCTCCAGTCCGAAAAACAACCGTTCACCACTTAGCCTGTCACTTAGCCAATGCTGCCACTGCCCCTTTTATTCCATGGGCTTCAATTTTGCTGACAAGCCTATTGTGTGGCACTTTATCAAACGCAATGTGATGAGCAACACCAACTTGCATTTATATAGCGATTTTAACGTCTCAAAACCTCCCAAGGCGCTTCACAGGAACGTTATCAAACAAAATTTGACACCGAGCCACATAAGGGGATATTACGACAGGTGACTTGGTCACAGAGGTAGATTTTAAGGAGCGTCTTAAAGGAGGAGAGCGAAATGGAGAGATTTAGGGAGGGAGTTCCAGAGCTTGGGGCTTAGGCAGCTGAAGGCACGGACGCCATTGGTGGAACAAAGAAAATTGGGGATGCGCAAGAGGCCAGAATTGGAGGATCTCAGAGGGTTGTAGGGCTGGAGGAGGTTACAGAGATAGGGAGGGGTGAGGATGAGGAGGGATCTGAAAAAAAGATGAGAATTTTAAAATCGAGGCATTTCCGGACCGGAAGCCAATGTAGGTCATCGAGCACAGGGGGTGATGGGTGAACGGGACTTGGTGCGAGTTAGGATACGGGCAGCAGAGTTTTGGATGAGGTCAAGTTTACAGAGGGAGCAAGATGGCAGGCCGGCCAGGAGAACATTGGAATAGACAAGTCCAGAGGTAACAAATGCAAAAGATGAGGGTTTCAACTGGAACTCAGATGAGCTGAGGTAGGGGCGGAGACGGGCGATGTTACGGAGGTGGAAGTAGGCGGTAATCAGCTGTGTTAACGCAAGTTTGTTTTGCTGTTGATGTGCCCCCCCCCCCCCCCCCGTCCCCGATCCCATCTTTACCTTCAATAGGAAGTTCGTACTGAGGTCTGGGCTTCTCATTCCATCTAACGGTGGGGGTGGGGGGATCTGCAACAACTGGAGGCTCACAGAGTGCGAAAGTTCTTATTTTAAAATGAAGCCATTGAAGGACCTGCAGGTGAGCAAGAGCAGGAGCGATAAGTGAGCGGGACTTGGTGTGGTATAGGATAGGAGGAGCAGAGTTCCTCAACAGATGGTCATGTTTGAGGTGTGATTTTAGGCTTGGTGACGTTCCCAGATACTCTGCTACAAACTCGTTCAGGCCCTAATTGGGCTGTGGGAAGTAAAAATGGTGCAGTACAGACATCAAGAGAAGGACTTGGAGTGACGTGTTAAACTCGGTCAGGTGGATGTTAAGAGATCCCATGGCTCTATTCGAAGAACAGGGAGATCTGGTACCCAGGTTCACTCAACACCACCAGAAACAGATTAACCTGTTGATTCATTTCATTGCCCTTTGTGGGATCTTGCTGTGTGAAAATGGCTGCCACTTTCTGCTACATAAAAACAATTGCTGCACTTTTTAAAAAAAAAAATTTCACTGTGTGAGATCTACTTTGAGGTGTGGTAAGGTGCTCTATAAATGAAAGTCTTTTATTCATCTAACCTGGGAGTCTGGAATCTGTGGGCACCAAGACTGTCCAATCTTCAGCATATGCCAGTCTCTCATTTGCAAGAAAAGTTGGAAGAAAGTTTTTTTTTTAATATTGGACCAGAAACCACCCCTTGGATACTCAGCCTGAGCTCTGGTTTAGACCTTTTATTAAAAAAAAGTGAGGATTTGGGGTAGCTTTGTACCTGTTGTGTAGAAACAGATCGTTCGGGTTACTGGGAAAGGTGGTGAGATTCTGTGGGGGAAAACACCCAGCTCTCAGAGAGTTAACTGTCAACAGTCACTACTTTTTGTACAATGTTTATGCAAATAAAGTTGCCAACTGGACATTTTGGAGATTTGAGTTCATTTTGTTAAGCTGCAGTGGAATTTATAATGGAAAAAAGTTGATGGGAAGTGGACGCAGATTTAAGATTTTAATATATTACAGATTATCGGATATGGCTGCCAGTGATCTGACCGGCTGGACAGATATTTGGCACTGAAGGGGGGAGGAAAGGAAAGGGGGCTTTTCACAGCAATCTCAACAGCGGGGTCACTGCTCCATTACTCCCCTCCCCCTGGCTGTGGTTGGGTGGTGTGCTCGAAGGTGTGCAAGGGGTCCATTTTGTCCGTCCTTTTTCCTCCCTTCCCCTCTGATTAATTCATCAGGCTGCGATCGGTGTTGGGGGAAGCAGTGATTGAAATGCTGAAGGAGAGGGTGTGCCTGGCTGGAGTGGAGAGAAGATAACACTGTAGCCTAGTACCCTAATGGGTTAGGGAACACTACAGCCTAGTACCCTAATGGGTTATGGTGGCCCTGGGGCAATGAGCAGCAGGGACCTTATTAGTGCTACTGGGTTTAGTTGGTTAAACTCTATCAGTACCCTGGCACACAGGTGGGAGTCCCTAACCCTTGGCTGTGCCAACCTATGCCCAAGCTCCCTGGAGTTGGGTAAATTCAGGTGTGTCCCTACGATTGTGTTCTCAATATCTGGCAAACAGAAAGCTGATAACCATATTGTGTTCTTACTCGTGTCTGACTCACTGCTAAACGATGTTACAAAAAGCTGAATCAAAAACCTGTTCCTGCCAACAGCTTATGGGTGCCATCCAGTGGTAGGATATGAGTACTACGATGTACAAAGAGAGATTAGAGATTGGTACCCCATTCACCACCCTAAACATTCACTCCCTTCACCACCGGCGCACTGTGGCTGCAGTGTGTACCATCCACGGGATGCACCGCAGCACCTCCCAAACCCGCGACCTCTACCACCTAGAAGGACAAGGGCAGCAGGCGCATGGGAACAACACCACCTGCACGTTCCCCTCCAAGTCACACACCATCCCGACTTGGAAATATATCGCCGTTCCTTCATCGTCGCTGGGTCAAAATCATGGAACTCCCTTCCTAACAGCACTGTGGGAGAACCTTCACCACACGGACTGCAGCGGTTCAAGAAGGCGTCTCACCACCACCTTCTCAAGGGCAATTAGGGATGGGCAATAAAGACTCGGTACTAGGATGGATTCACTGGGGGGAGGTGGATTTGTTTGTAAGTGTTGTTTCACTGTGTACACAGCGACACATTTAGCACTCGGTCAGGCTGCAGCTTGAGCATCGCAGTACAGAAAACACCCCCTGGGAGCATGCAGCGATACCCCCCGGCCAGGGAATGCCCACTGGGACCATGGAGCGAAACTCCCCCAGGAAATATCGGCAGGGAGCCTGGAGCAGATGTGGAAAGACTGTACCTCCCACTCCCTCTCCTGGAATTCTCAGGACTGCGGGACACCAGTCACTGCACTCCCAGCAATTTAATCATAGAATGGTTACAGCACAGAAGGAGGCCATTTGGCCCATCGAGCCCATGCTGGTTCTTTGTAAGAGCAATCCAGTTAGTCCCAGTCCCCCCACTCTTTCACCGTAGCTCTGCAAATTTCTTTCCCTTCACATATTTATCCAATTCCTTTTTGAAAGCCAAAATTGACTCTGGTTCCACCGCCCTTTCGGGCAGCGCATTCCAGATCATTACTACTTGTGTAAAAAAGTTTTTCCTCATGTCGCCTTTGGTTCTTTTGCATGTGAAGCGCTTGGAGAAGTTTGTGAGTCCGGCTGAGGTGTTACATAAATGCCTTTGTCTTTCAGTCACTGGGTGTGTAAACTAGAGAAATATTAAATAAATAAATGAGCAGCCCAGCGATTCTATTCCTGTTTATTTAGATGTTGGTTACAGTTGGGGTTGCTATAGTTTAGGATGTATTCTAGTTCGTTCTTCTAATTCTATTTAATACATTGACTCTCCGTGGTGTTGGCTGGTTTCTGCTGTTGGGATCCTCTTCTTCCTTTACTAACAGTAGAAATCCCAGTCCTACAAACACAGGTAGGCATTGTCAAACAGTTCTGTAATAAACCCACCCTTTTCACCACTAACTCCCCTCCCATTGACGACGTTGACTCTCACGGTGTTCCACAGGCACCAGTCACCCTTCGGTGCTTCATCCAAGTGTTTGTCCTTCATGTATAAGCCTAGCCCAGGAGTGGCAGCAGACTAGTCCACTGTAGGAAGCATCATAATCCAGTCCAACACACACACGTACTTACCAACGGGGGTCACTGTGGACAGGGTATGGTACAAACCATCGCCCCACTGCCAGCAGACACCGAATGGACAATAAATGTAAAGGAAAGAATTCTGTAAAGAAGTAAAATACACTTACAACCGTAGGCAGTTCCACAACCTCTGTCCCCAGATGTTGGATCTCTTGCACAACCGAATTTGGGAAAAATCCAAGAATTCCAGACTGCTCCCCAAAATAATCACCTTGAACCTAAACACAGACATTGGTCAGTCGCACAGCCTCAACAGTGGTCAGTCGCGCAGCCCAAACAGACAGTGGTCAGTCCCGCAGCCCAAACACAGACAGTGGTCAGTCCCACAGCCCAAACACAAACACTGGTCAGTCCCGCAGTCCTGAGACTTCCAGGAGAGGGAGTGGGAGGTACAGTCTTTCCACATCTGCTCCAGGCTCCCTGCCGATATTTCCTGGGGGAGTTTCGCTCCATGGTCCCAGTGGGCATTCCCTGGCCGGGGGGTATCGCTGCATGCTCCCACGGGGTGTTTTCTGTACTGCGATGTTCAAGCTGCAGCCTGACTGAGTGCTGAATGAATGTGTCGCTGTGTACACAGTGAAACAACACTTACAAACAAATCCACCTCCCCCCAGTGAATCCATCCTAGTACCGAGTCTTACCCCCTCCCAGTAAACTCTACACAACAATAAAGTAAAGCAGATGTCCCAAATAAAGTCACTCTATCCTGGGATATTTTATTACAAACTATTGCTGTAATGGACACTGGTGGCCTCTCCTCTCCTCTCCAACTGAGGGCGGCTGTGATCGGATTGTGGCTAATTTTGGGGCCTGAGGTTTTTTTAATTTATTCATGGGATGTGGGCGTCGCTGGCGAGGCCGGCATTTATTGCCCATCCCTAATTGCCCTGGAGAAGGTGGTGGTGAGCCGCCTTCTTGAACCGCTGCAGTCCGTGTGGTGAAGGTTCTCCCACAGTGCTGTTAGGAAGGGAGTTCCAGGATTTTGACCCAGTGACGATGAAGGAACGGCGATATATTTCCAAGTCGGGATGGTGTGTGACTTGGAGGGGAATGTGCAGGTGGTGTTGTTCCCATGCGCCTGTTGTCCTTGTCCTTCTAGGTGGTAGAGGTCGCGGGTTTGGGAGGTGCTGTCGAAGAAGCTTTGGCGAGTTGCTGCAGTGCATCCTGTAGTCAGTCCCACAGCCCAAACACAGACACTGGGCAGTCCCACAGCCCAAACACAGCACTGGTCAGTCCCACAGCCCAAACGCAGACACCGGTCTGTCCCACAGCCCAAACGCAGACACCGGTCTGTCCCACAGCCCAAACGCAGACACCGGTCTGTCCCACACCCAAACACAGACACTGGGCAGTCCCACAGTCCAAACACAGACACTGGTCAGTCCCACAGCCCAAAGACAGACACTGGGCAGTCCCACAGTCCAAACACAGACACTGGTCAGTCTCACAGCCCAAACACAGATATCAGTCAGTCTCACAGCTCAAACACAGACATCGGTCAGTCCCACAGCCCAAACACAGACATCGGTCAGTCCCACAGCCCAAACACAGATATCAGTCAGTCTCACAGTTCAAACAGTGGCACCAGACAGACTCAGAGCCTAAACACTGGCAGTGGGCACCAGAAGTGCCAAAGTGCCCAAACACAGACACTGGGCAGATCCACAGCCCAAACGCAGACACCGGTCTATTCCACAGCCCAAACAGACACCGGTCAGTCCCACAGCCCAAACACAGACACTGGTCAGTCTCACAGCCCAAACACAGACATCGGTCAGTCCCACAGCCCAAACACAGACACCGGTCAGTCCCACAGCCCAAACACAGACACCAGTCAGTCCCACAGCCCAAACACAGCCATCGGTCAGTCCCACAGCCCAAACACAGCCATCGGTCAGTCCCACAGCCCAAACACAGACACTGGTCAGTCCCACAGCCCAAACACAGACATCGGTCAGTCTCACAGCCCAAACACAGATATCAGTCAGTCTCACAGCTCAAACACAGACACCGGTCAGTCTCACAGCCCAAACACAGACACCGGTCAGTCTCACAGCTCAAACACAGACATCGGTCAGTCTCACAGCCCAAACACAGCCATCGGTCAGTCTCACAGCCCAAACGCAGACACCGGTCTATCCCACAGCCCAAACAGACACTGGTCAGTCCCACAGCCCAAACGCAGACATCGGTCAGTCTCACAGCTCAAACACAGCCATCGGTCAGTCTCACAGCCCAAACACAGACACTGGTCAGTCCCACAGCCCAAACACAGACATCGGTCAGTCTCACAGCCCAAACACAGATATCAGTCAGTCTCACAGCTCAAACACAGACACCGATCAGTCTCACAGCCCAAACACAGATATCAGTCAGTCTCACAGCTCAAACACTGACATCGGTCAGTCCCACAGCCCAAACACAGACATCGGTCAGTCTCACAGCTCAAACACAGACATCGGTCAGTCTCACAGCCCAAACACAGACACCAGTCAGTCTCACAGCCCAAACACAGACACCGGTCAGTCTCACAGCCCAAACACAGATATCAGTCAGTCTCACAGCTCAAACACAGACACCGGTCAGTCTCACAGCCCAAACACAGACACCAGGCAGTCCCACAGCCCAAACACAGATATCAGTCAGTCTCACAGTTCAAACAGTGGCACCAGACAGACTCAGAGCCTAAACACTGGCAGTGGGCACCGGAGGTGCCAAAGTCAGTCCCAGAGCCAAATGCTAGTGATGGGCAGGAATCAGTCTCAGCATCGAGCACCTAAACTAACTGTGCAGACTCTGCCTCAGACTCACAGTCCCTTGCCAGAAATTGCGTCCCTTCCCTTTGAGTTTCCCATACACATAAACGATTTGTCCTTGGCGGATGTTGATGAATCTGCAGTCAGGACCCGTGTAATCTGCCAGCGCCCGAGCCATTGAAATGGGATCTACAAGAAAAACAGAGCGGAGAATGTTTAAACAGTGCGCACAGTGTCCTGGCTGGGCAACTTTAGCTCAGAACGAAGCCCAGAATAACCCAGCCATTATTTATCAGCGCTCTGAGGGAAAAAAATCAGACAGGGTCCCTGCTCCTGATCGCTATCCAACGCACGTATTGGGATGTTTGGGGGGACGGATAAGATCGATCTTGGCTGTGACAGTCTTTTAAGAGAGTAAGCCGGCCAACACTCAGGAGTCTAAGCCCACACCGCAAGAATGGTGAGGTAGAGGAGGCCAGCCATGGAACTGTATCTTCAGCAGAGAAACCAGAGCCAGCGATGGACCGACAAGTCCAGCAAAGGCTCCGAGTGAAAGCTGCCAGCTTCCTACAGGAATGGACGGGAAAAGAAAAGACAAGGATCGTCAAAGTGAAATCAGCAGCCGACTGTTGTAATGCTGTTAATTCCTCCTGCCAGTGGAAACTGGTTTCTCCTTATTTATTCTTATCAAAATTATGAAGGGTTATGATAGTTTCTCCCTATTTGCTCTGTTTCTACTGGCAGGAGGGTCGGTAACCAGAGGACACAGATTTAAGATAGTTGGCAAAAGAACCAAAGGTGCAGAAAACAATCACGCAAAAGACCGATATTGTCAGAGACACCTCAGTGGGGAAATGAGAATTTTTTTTACGCAGCGAGTTGTAATGATCTGGAATGCGCTGCCTGAAAGGGCGGTGGAAGCAGATTCAATAGTAACTTTCAAAAGGGAATTGGATAAATACTTGAAGGGGAAAAATTTGCAGGGCTACGGGGAAAGAGCAGGGAGAGTGGGACTTATTGGACAGCTCTTTCAAAGAGCCGGCACAGGCACGATGGGCCGAATGGCCTCCAGTGCCGTACGATTCTATGAAAAATTGATTTTTTTTTCATTCCTTGCATAAACTCTTCAGTTAAAACAAGGGACATTTGATAACGCTGCTCCCTCCCAAGATGCTGCATTTCATTTAAAGCAAAGGCCATTTAGTTCAGCTGCTTTTTGAGGATTACTCACGGCTGCATTCTTCATCTGCGCACAGCTTCCTGTCCGCCAGTTTATGCCTCACTTCTCCCCTCGTGGAAAAGACACCAGCGGTGCAGAAAACAATCATGCAAAAGGCCGATGCTGTCAGAGACATCTCGGTCTGCATTTTGTTCCAGCCAGCAAACATTCTGAACCCTCAGCTTACTGGGAGAGAGGAGGCAGCTTTGGGTAAAATACTGGAACTGTGGCCTCCCGGGAGCCCCAGCCAATGTTTGCTAAGCTTAATGGATTGGTTTTGCCAACCTAAAAACTTTGTGGAATGTCCTTCCCGACAGCAACTGGCTTGAAGCAAAAGTCATAAGGACAATTACCTTTTTATAAAGCATGGTAGGAAGAGATGTGTTTACACCTTCCATACACGGAATAAAAATATTTCTCTAAATCTGCTGTTTGAGTTGGATTTGAAAAGCTTGTGTTTGGAATATTATTGAGTGGTTTGTTTTTAAAAGATCTCACCTTCCTTCGGATATATTTGCCTCTAACACAACACAACCCTCTCACACCATTTAACGGAGCTAGGAATGGTACACAAAATCAATACACCCAGGGCAGGTACAGCACAGGTTAGATACAGAGTAAAGCTCCCTCTGCACTGTCCCATCAAACACTCCCAGGGCAGGAACAGCACAAGTTGGATACAGAATAAAGCTCCCTCTACACCGTCCCACTCTCCTACTGCACCACTGTGACAATTAGCCATTTCTCACACCAGCTGTCCCATGACGAGTCTGATTGCCAGTTTTCTGCTGTCGGTCCAAGCTGCTGCAGAACGGACCGAGACTACCCACTCATTACAGGCAGGGCTGTATATGGACCTCGCTGTCAGGCGAGTGTCTCATCCAGTGCCTCCGCCACTCACCCTTTCAGAGAAATCCCCACATCAGTTAGCACCAGGTGGGAGTGTTAAATCTGCAGAACCAAGTGGCAGAAGCATTAAGAGCAGGGAGGGAAGGATTACAAAATACCCCAGTATTTACTTCAACATCAGCAGAAACAAACACCAGTGAAAGCAGCCAGTCTCTTCAGCTAAGCAAGTGGCCCCAGGACAGCTTGTGCTGCCTGGAGTATTTAGCACAAACAAACCTCACTTTACACAGGGTAACACTCCAATCCCTCACTAAGGTCTTGGAATTTATTTTGGAACTGGGTTGGATGGAACAGGAACAGTAACATTTTCAATGCAAGTCCTTCAGATACAGGCACAGCTGCAGGGAATTTCGGGTCTTTCCCAGAGATGCATGGATCTGGATGATTGTTCAGGCAAAGAAAGCCACCTGACCCAGTGGTTTTGTGAATCAAAGTGGTTCTTTATTTAGTCATTTAAAAAGAGGACATAGCAAGCATGAAGCAACTCAATTAATGCAAGGATTGCTCTACCTGATAAAACAAGTGGTGGCGTTCCTTGCTTAATGACTTAAAAGAGTACATGAGCAGGCACAAAGCAAGTAGCATATACCTTATGCATCAAAGCAGCCGTCTAGGTCTAGAAGTAGGGCAGCAATTGCTGCAGAAATAGGTGCATTATTAAGAGATGTGTTGAATGATGTGTCGAGGTTCTTATCATCAGGGTTTGTCTTTTCATCAAAGTTTAGTGACAAAGTGGTTTGGTTAAAGCTCAGAATCAAAGTCTTTTTGTCAAAGTTCAGAAACAAAGCCTTGTTGGAGGAGCTTATGCCACAGTCATTAACTCTGGAAGCTTCTTCGATATCTGTTGTTTTGACTGCTACGACATCTTATTTTTATGTTTCTGAGCAAATGGGTGTGAACCAAGTTATGAGAAGGCCCAATTTGTCCATAGTATTAAAATGGATGCTTGTTGTACTACTCACGGACTGTATGAACCCCTTGTAGCCTCCTCTCTACGTGAAGCCAGTTGTCCGATCAGGTCTTTGTTCTTCGCTGTTGTCGACATCGAAAACCTTCTGAAAGCTTCGCCTTATCAGTTGTTATTGACCGTCGCAGTTTCTGTACTGTATTGCTCCTGCAGTGTTTAAACTGAACGGTTGGATATCAGTTTAATAGTCTGCATTCCGCTGTTTCGCATTTATACTGTAATGTCCCGGGCAAGTTAACCCTTGCTTTCAAACCAACTGTAAATGTGCAATCCAAGTGAATGTCTGAATCCTTTCTAGTGAATCGTCCAGTAGTTCAAGAGTAAAATGGAGTTTGACCCAATGTTCAAAATCCTTACCGAGCTGTGAACACACAAGCTGCTTGGTCTTTTTTGCTAACTGAGCTGTAGTTGGGAAAATCTGGAAACTTGGGGTTTAGCTGCCCCTATTGTACTGAGCACCCTGAGCAAACGCCAGGGACTGTTCTGAAGCTGCAACAGTAGGAGTGCTTCCTACAGTGCTGGTAACAGGCTGATTAAATCAGCAGCAGACCAGGCTCAGTACATGAAGCACTGATGCAGCACTTACAATTCCAGCTACTTTCACAGGGTTCACAACCCACTCGTACCCCTCACGCTACACATGCTCTTTCCTCCCCTGCTGTACTTACCGGTTAAGCAGGGCTAGTCCTACACGTCATTCCACTTGCTCCTCAATCCCATCACAAGACACCACCATGGGAAAACACAGTGGGCAATGAGAATTTCTATCACGTAGTTTCCCCCCACTGCAGTCACCCAACAAAACCCAGCCCTAATGGGCTTATTCCACAAAAAGGGAGTGTATATCTCTACTCTTATCAGAGTGTGTCTCAGTGCCAGCTCCTACACAGCATGTAAAAGGGAACAATTCACTCCTATCTGGTACTGTACTGTCCATGAGTGTCTCAGTGACAGCTCCTGTACAGGATGGGGCTCTTTTCTCTGGAAAAGAGAAGGCTGAGGAGCAACCTAATAGGTCTTTTAAGATTATGAAAGGGTTGGATAGGGCAGATGTAGAGAAAATGTTCCATAACCATAACCCTGTAAAGTACGAGAGCTCGGTGATAAATAAACACTCACAGCAGGTTATAAAAAAAAACTTTTTATTCAGTTAGTCCAATAAGTTCGAAAGCTCCAGGTGCAATGTCACGGAGACTCTGGGTGAACAGCTTTCTTACGTGCGATTAAGCCAAACTGTTACCTCAGCCAGTCAGACACATTCATTCGCTCAAAAATACAGTCAAACGGGGGCAGTCAAATTTTAAAAAAAAAGCATGAGCAGGAGTTAAAGTCCATCCAATTCCTCCACTCAGGGTAAAGCCATGTAATCAGCTCCTGAACAGCATTCAAAAGGGAAGTGAATTATTTCGATTTGACAGGCCCTCTGGGATGTACCCAGGGTGGAATGGGGCAAGGAGAGGATAACAACATACACAACAATCTGAACGGCCCCAGGCAGTGGTCCCTCAGCAGGTTTACAGATCGTATCCACCCCATTAAAACAGAAGCTTGCCTCGTTCACACAGGCCAGCGCGATGCTGGAACATGAGGAACCCGAGGGGGTCTCTCCACTTACCTGAAGCATCAGAACTTTAATCTAATACACAAACCAGTTACTGCACTAAAAAAAAAACCCAGGAGTAACGGCTTCTGAAAACAAAGCCAGAGTTAACCAGTTCAATCCTCCCGACCCCTCATTTCTTTGCAAAGGAGATTTTCATTGCGTTCGACTGTGTGATCTTAAACCCTTGGAGCGCGTCACGGGCTGCTCCAGCCTGCACCTCATTGTCAAATTCCACAAAGGCGATGTCATGACGACCAGGCACTAAACGGACTTCCTTAAACCCAGGGAACCTGAGGAAAAGCAGAAGTCAAAATCAGCACGACAGAGAGTCACACACACAATGTACAGATAACTCAAACCCATGTGAGGAGAGATGCACATTGCATAAGGGGCAAGCACCGTACAACGACACCATTAGCAGCCTCGTCCCTATATAAAGGAAGGGCAATGCTTGGAATTCCAAGGTTCTTTAAGTCCTAGAGCTTGGTTAGACAGTAATGTGTTTTACCTCACTCCAATCATTCAGCCCTTCAGCCCCTCGAGATCCTGACCAGTTCGAGACTGATCCCGGACAGCTGCTTGCTGCGGTGATCCAGTTAGAACGGAATACTCACTGTGCACCTTCCCAACAAGCTGGATGGCCAGGAGGGACAAAACCAGACAGGGTGGGGAGAATCAGTAACCTGCCCTCATCCCCAGTAACATCACTCGGGGCACTACAGCCCCAGAGAATAATCCCCCACCCAAAACAACAGACAGCTTGGACTCTCAACCCGAGTAAACGGGTCTGTGAAATATTTACCCCACCCCCACCTGGCAGAATCTGCAAAATATTTACTTCCTCCTCCTCCCCGCTCCCAGGCCCTCAGTTGAAGTTCTGGCTTTCCCCCCAACCCCATACTCACTGATTGAAAAGCATGGACAACATCAGCTCATTGGTCTCCTCAGGCAGGTTGGTTAAGAAGAGGATATGATTGGGTGGATTCTCAGGCACCTGGGAACCAGAAAGATGGCAGTTAATGTTACAGCACCAAAGCATTGTCATGCACGCACGCACACACACACACACAATCTCCTCACAAAACACCCCCCCCCGACCTCCTCACAACGGAACGAAAGATTCAGACTCTAGACTAACCTCTCCGCTCTGAAAGCTACATCCCAAAGATGCTCAGTGATCCAGCTCAGACACGGAGCCCCTGCCACATGCTGGAATACTGCACGATGTCAGCAGCAGGAATAAACTCCAGCCAATGGTCCAAGCGTTTCTCAGTGAGACAGGGCTTCAGCTCAGAGCAATTCTTTCAAAGCGTGCAGATTTTTCAGAGGGCACAAAGTGAAGCCTTAAACCCAGCGAGGGCACACTCACTGGGCAGCAGGGGAGACCCAGAGAGGGCACACTCACTGGGCAGTCTGGGATCCTCTGTCTACAGAAAGCTTTTCTCCAAGTGCTCATAAGGAAGCTACCAAGTTTGCACACAGTTGACTACAATTCCCAGAGTGTGGGCACAGCGACACAGGCAACCACAGACTGAACACTTACCGTCTGAGCAGGGGGCGGCATCTGTCCAGGCATCATCTGGCCAGGAGGAATGGAACCTGGAGGCATCTGGCCAGGTGCCATCCCAGGTGGTGGCATCATCCCAGGTGGCGGCATGTAGGGAGGCTGTCCTGGCATTGGCATCATCCGTGGGGCCTGGCTCATCATGGGCAATCCCTGGAATCAAAGCAGTGAATAAACAGACACTGGCTTATGGTACAAGTCACTAAAATCTGCAAAGGCATTAGTGATCATTTCATGCCTGAACAGCCAGATGTAAATTGAATTGTTACCATGACAACACACCAACCCCCCCCCGCCCAATAACAAATCCAATTTCTGCTACAGCAGAGTCCTGTTCAGTGATGGCCACTTAAAAGTTACCTTAAAAGTTCCTTGTACTTCCGCTGTACAAGGAATAAATAAATCGACCCTGAGCTGCAGATAAGAGATCAAAAGCTGGGTCAAAGGTGGATTTTAAGGGGTCACAGGTAGGTTTTAAGGGCACGGAGGGCTAGGTGGCTGAAGGCAGTCACCAATAATGGTGTGAAGAGAGGCTGTGTGTTACCCCTCACCCCCTCCCCAACTGCTGACAGCCCCCAGACTCGGAGGATGAGGGGAAAAGAGGGCAGCCGTGGGGCAAGTGAAAACACTCCAAACACCACTTTTTCTTTTTAAGCTTGAGCTCCCGCAGAGACGATAAAAGCAGCCCCGAGTAGTCCAGCAGTTGAAGTGGAGAATATTCACCAGCTGGGCAGATGGGTTTAATGTAACTATTCAAGCAGAGGTTTTTTTTTGCCTCAAACAGTCATGTAAAGGGAATAAAATAAAACAAACGCTAAAAACAGTTGGGAATGTTCTTTAAAACCTACTTCTAGCACAACAAACGTTGCCTTTAAATCAAACAAAAGACACTAAAACATAATTTGGAAAGAAATGCACTAAAATGCCACTCTGACCAGGAAGGCCCCGTTTACAGTAACCAAGGCCCACAAATGGTATTACCAGACAGAGGGGGGTGGGGGGAATTCAATAGCGCCCATCCCCAGAATCAGTGCTGGCGGACTGCAGATAGCCCACCGCCAATATCCCTTTGGGACTGGGCTTATGATGGAGTGACCAGATTGAGACAGAGCCTACAGAACACAAACCGCACCCCTTCTCCGAATAAGGGGGGGGGGGGGGGGAAAACAGGTTACTTAATTGCCAGTCAGTCGCTCATCCACATCCAGACACGTTTTGCTGCACGTCCAGATCGCAGACGGTGAAGTCAGTCACACTTACCGAGACGGGAGGGGGTACGGCGTTGGCTGTAGGGGGGGCAGACACCTTCTTGTTGACAGAGGTTTCAGGAATCTTAACCTTCCTCTTCTCCTTCTTTCGGTCACGTTCCACGTAGGTGCCCTTCATCTTGGCGATAATATCCGAATCCGTCTTTGCATACTGAATCCGCTGTGGACAGGGGGAAAAGGTGCGTCAGCCACTGAAACATCACAGGCCATTTACACGAGGGTCACCCCACAAGAGAGTGAACTGTGTACAAAACGTGAAACAGCCTCACTCAATGGACCTCCTCTGACACCGAGTCAGACCTTTTAAGTTGCTCCACGCCCTAGAAAATCCTCTACAAAAAGATTAGAAGTTATGCCAGTGAGGAAATGGAGAGTAACACTGGCTGGACTGAATCACTCACTGACAGCTGGGAGCGGGGCTTCAGGCTGACAAGAGCCGAGGTGGACTTGGATCAGTCGCAGCCCGACAGCACCGGTGGAGCATCGAGATCAACTGAAATGCCACGAGCCAGAGCCACGCTGTAGATCAGCCCCAAGGAGCGATACGACCTCTACGTGGTACTCACCATCGGTTTGTCGTAGAAGGGAAAGCCCTGCATGGATCTCAGGGCATTGGTAGCACTGCTCACTTCCTTGAAAATCACAAAGGCCTGTCCCCGCATTTTCAGGTTCCTGGAGACAAGGATGTCCAGAATCTGGCCAAACTGGGAGAAGATGGCGTACAGCGATTTCTTCAACTCTAGAGAGACAAACCAACCAATCAACTTCTGCTTCAACTCAGTGGAAAGCAGCAAGTGCAGCTAGACTCTAATATCACTGGTCAGTTCTCAGTCACAATTTAAGTCTAGTAAATCTGGTTGATGGCAAACATTTTTGCTCACTGCAATGACACATTATGCTATCCCGTACACAGTGCTGATCTCCATACTACAAGAATAAGAGGCACTGGAGAAGGTGCAAAAAAGATTCACAAGAATGATACTAGAACTGAGGTATTAGAACTACCAGGAAAGACTGAACAGGCTGGGGCTCTTTTCGTTAGAAAAAAAAAGAGAAGGCTGAGGGATGACCTAATAGAGGTCTTTAAGATTATGAAGGGATTCGATAGGAAAGACAGATGTTTCTACTTGTGAGAGAGTCCAAAATTAGGGGCCAGAAATATAATCATAGAAAGGCTACAGCACGGAAGGAGGCCATTCGGCCCATCGAGTCCTTGCCGGACTTACTGTAATTAAGAAAATTAATAAATCCAGTAAGCAATGCAGGAGAAATGTATTTAACCAGAGAATGGTTAGCATGTGGCACTCACTACCACAAAGAGTAGTTGAGGCAAATAGCATAGATGCATTTAAGGGGAAGCTAGATAAACACTTGAAGGAGAAAGAAATAAAAGCATAAGAATTAGGAGCAGGAGTAGGCCATCCGGCCCCTCGAGCCTGCTCCGCCATTCAACTAGATCATGGCTGATCATCTACCTCGTCGCCATTTTCCTGCACCATCACCATAACCCTTGATGCCTTTAATATCTAGAAATCTATCGATCTCTGTTTTGAATGTACTCAATGACTGAGCCTCCACAGCCCTCTGGGGTACAGAATTCCAAAGATTCACAACCCTCAGTGAAGAAATTTCTCCTCATCTCAGTCCTAAATGGCTGACCCCTTATTCTGAGACTGTGACCCCTGGTTCTAGACTCCCCAGCCAGGGGAAACATCCTCCTTGCATCTACCTTGTCGAGCCTGAAAGAATTTTGTATGTTTCAATGAGACCACCTCTCATTCTTCTAAACTCTAGAGAATACAGGCCTAGTCAACTCAATCTCATACGACAATCCTGCCATCCCAGGAATCAACCTGGTGAACCTTCGTTGCACTCCCTCTATGGAAAGTACATCCTCTTAGGTAAGGAAAACAAAATTGTACTCCAGGTGCGGTCTCACCAAGGCCCTCTATAATTGCAGTAAGACATCTTTACTCCTGTACTTAAATCCTCTTGTAATAAAAGCCAACATACCATTTGCCTTCCTAATTGCTTGCTGCATCTGCATGTTAGCTTTTAGTGACTCATGTACAAGGACACCCTTTGAACATCAACATTTCCCAATCTCTCACCATTTAAAAAATACTCCGCATTTCTGTTTTTCCTACCAAAGTGGATAACTTCACATTTTTCCACATTATATTCCATCTGCCCACTCACTTAGCCTGTGAGCCCTGGTTCTAGACTCCCCAGCCAGGGGCAACATCCTCCCTGCATCTACTCTAACGATCCCACTGAAGCCTTTGCATCCTCCTCACAACTCACATTCCCACCTAGTTTTGTGTCATCAGCAAACTTGGAGATATTACATTCGGTCCCCTCATCCAAAACATTGCTATAGATTGTGAATAGCTGGGGCCCAAGCACCGATCGCTGTGGGTACCTCTCTAGTCAGTCTACCAACCTGAAAAAGATCTGTTTATTCCTACTCTGCTTTGTCTGTTAATCAATTCTCAATCCATGCCAGTCTATTACCCCCAATTCCATGTGCTCTAACTTTGTTTACCAACCTCCTGTGTGGGACTTTATCAAATGCCTTCTGAAAATCCAAATACACCACATCCACTGGTTCCACCTTATCTATTCTACTAGTTACATCCTCAAAGAACTGCAATAGGTTTGTCAAACACGATTTCCCTTTCATAAATCCGTACTAACTCTGCCAAATCCTATTATTATTTTCTAAGTATCCTGTTATCACTTCCTTTATAATAGATTCTAGCATTTTCCCTACTGATGTTAGGCTAACAGGTCTGTAGAAGGATATGCTGATGGGGTTAGATGAAGTAGTTGGGAGAAAGCTCGGGTGGAGTGTAAAAACAGATAGACCTGTTGTGCCAAATGGCCTGTTTCTGTGCTGTAAAACTCAATGTAAGAATCAATGCTCCTTTCCCAAATACTCTCCTGTCTAACCCATTAACCCAACACACCCAGTCACTGTTGCCCCGACTCCTCCCCTGAACGGTTACCATCTTTTTTAATCTTCTCATTCAGATTGTTGATGTAGATGGTGTGGTTTGGGCGGCTCTCTTGGACAGACATCCCTCTTCACTGGAGCAACTGAAATTTTAAAATGAGAGTGAAAAATCACAGCCAAAAGCAGTCTCTGCAAAAAAAAAAAAAATCCTTTTCTCCATTACTTTGTGACGAGACAGAAATATACACAGTCACAGCATACGTGACTACATTGGGTAATAAATAGGGAGAACCTTCACCACACGGACTGCAGCGGTTCAAGAAGGCGGCTCACCGCCACCTTCTCAAGGGATGGGCAATAAATGCTGGCCTCGCCAGCGATGCCCACATCCCATGAACGAATAAAAAAAGTCACGGTGTAGAGCTAACAACCCAGAAGTTGTGAGCTCAATTCCCACCATGGCAAGTTGTGAAATCGAATTCAACGAATCTGGAAAAGTTTTGGTTTGGACCAAACAAATAAATGACTAAAAGATAATCATTCAAACCCAACTGGTTCACTAACGCCCTCCCAGGGAAGGGAGCCCATCGCTGGGCACTAGTGCCAACCGTGCGCTTGACCGGATGCCCTGAAGTGGGCACTAAATGGAGCTGTGCCAGCATCGCCCACATCCCAGGGAAAACAAGAGCGGAGGAGCTGCCCCAGGGTAGGGCTGGGTGGGTGGGTGGGGCACCTGGTGTCTCCATACCCAACCCACCAACACCACCACCACCCCAGGGCGCAAAGTGGTGCAGCGCTGGGAGGGGCAGGCTGGGGTCGGGCACAAACCCTCACTGGGGCTGGGCAGCCAAGCCAGGGCTGGTGGTCTGGGGTAAAAGGGGGTATCCCGCCCACAGGCACCGTGAACCCGGAAGCAACCGCCCGGCGGGGACCTCTAACCCCGACACCCCGCTGAAGCCGGCCAGAGGCCTGCTCCACAACAGCCGGTAAGTTCGCGGCCTCCGGGCCCTATAATCCAAGCGCAATATCGACCGTCAAAGACGGAGAGGGTTCGGGCGGCGCGGCCCCGCCCGGTCTCGGCCGCCGATGCCGCCGCCAACTCACCGATTGAGGCGGATTCTCGCGGACTCCCAACCGACAAACCGCCCGCTGCCCGCACGCACCGGATGTCCCGCTCCCCCCCGCTCCGGATTGGTCGGTTCTGGCCGCAAGCCGCTTACCGATTGGCTGCCCGAGCTGTCAATCAACGAAGCGGAAAAAAAACGCGCCAATTCGGCGGCTGACGGTAATAAAAAAAAAAGCGGCCGCACCGTGAGGTCTCGCGGGCCGAATTATTCTCGGTCCTCCGCCGGTTTAATGCTCCTCACCGGCGGGAAAATCTCACCTGGTCGCTGTCCAATTCTTCTTACTAATCGAATTTTCGGACCGGAAATCCCGCCCCTTAGGGCAACGGCCATGAATGATTGGATGAGGCGAAGCCGATGAGCCGAGCTGATTGGCTTGTTCTGATGTCAATCAAGCACAGGGCTTGATTGCCTTCAATCACTGAATGTTCCAGCACAGCACAGCAAGATCCCACAAACAGCAATGTGATAATGACCAGATCATCTGTTTTTTTTTAGTGATGTTGGTTGAGGGATAAATATTGGCCCATAAATAGCGGCCATGGGATCTTTTACATCCACCTGAGAGGGCAGACGGAGCTTCGGTTTAACCTCTCCTCCGAAAGACGGCACCTCTGACAGTGCAGCACTCCCTCAGTACTGCACTGGGAGTGTCGGCCTGGATCAAGTCTCTGGAGTGGGACTCAAACCCACAACCTTCTGACTCAGAGGCAAGAGTGCCAGCCACTGAGTCACGGCTGACATTCCATGACGTGACTGGGCTCTGTTTTCACCGTGTGCTAAGTACGAAACTCGGCTGGGGGGCACGGGGTTGGTGCCCGGGTTCCAATGCCCCGGGATGACAATTCATTGATAACCTCAGCAGTCAATAGCTGTCCACGTTGAAGGAAATGGGGAAAATAAACTTACTTTAGAAACAACATTTTCACTCTCTACTTTTCCTTTTAGAAACGACTGGCTGCTCCAAGCAGAAAACTTACTGCACTCTGGGTAGGTGCCTATGGTTGCTGTGCTCAATCAGATTGCTGCTGAAGGGTAGTGGAAATCTGGAATTCTCTTCCCACCCCCAAAAAGCTGTTGAGGCTGGGGGAGGGGGGGCAATTGAAAATTTGGATCGATAGATTTTTGTTAGGCAAGGTTATCAACAACAACAGCGCCTTTAATGTAATAAAACGTCCCAAGGCGCTTCACAGGAACGATCTTCAAACAAAATTTGATACCGAGCCACATAAGGAGATATTAGGACAGGTGACCAAAAGCTCGGTCAAAGAGGTTTTAAGGAGCGTCTTAAAGGAGGAGAGAGAGGCGGAGAGGATTAGCGAGGTCAAGGGAAATGGAACCACACAGTTAAATGGAATTAAGACACAGATCAGCCACGATCTAATTGAATGGCGGAACAGGCTCAAGGGGCTGAATGGCCTTCTCCTGCTCCTATCTTCCCATTCAGCAGACAGCATTTAAATAGAGAATATATCCGAGCAGTTTGAAGGCAGCGATGAGTCTGACCGATTCTCGTCCCGTTGCTTTATTAACTTGTTACCCTCCAGACATTGGGAGTTAAACAAGACTCCAGGGAAATGCCATGTACTTTCCAGAGGTAGAAACTTGCATTTATATAGCGCCTTTCATGACCTCAGGACGTCCCAAAGCGCTTTACAGCCAATGAAGTACTTTTGAAGTATAGTCACTATTGTAATGTAGGAAACGCGGCAGCCAATTTGCGCACAGCAAGGTCCCACAACCATCAATGAGATAACGACAAGATAATTATGTTTTAGTGATGTTGGTTGAGGAATAAATATTGGCCAGGACACCACCAGCTCCTACCCAAAGGTGTGAAAACTGTTTCCTGATAATTGGATCTCTGCATAATCATCAGTAATGATGTTGCATCAGTAACCAGGAGTAAGGGTTGGAATTTGCATACGTTAAAGATGCATGGATGGTTTTTGGAATTATAACCGAGACTGGTTTACTCTTTTCTTTCCTGATGCCAGTGTCATAACTCAGTGTTTCTGGACCCTCAACGACCTGATCGTCGCAGAGACTGACCAGAGAGAAGAGGAGCAATCGGGGGACGTTCAGACAGTCAAATTTACCAACTCGAGGCAAAAAGGGTGTCTAATGGTGAATTGATGGACAGCAGCTACCACTATGTCCAATGTCCTGCACTTCAAAATGGCACAAGAAATGGAGGAAAATCCCAGCGAGGACAAGTCTGAGTTTTCTAACGGTTCGGAATGTTCACGACTGTCCCCTCCGTTGCTGCCCCCGCCTCCTCCTCCACCCCCCCCTCCGTTGCTGCCCCCTCCTTCTCTACCTGCAAGAAAGAAGTTGTACCAGCTTCTTGCTGAAGGGCAGTTGCCTGCGATTGGAGAGCAGGCGGAGGTGAAGAGGCTGCTCCTGAACAGGCCGGACAGGTACATGATCCGAGAAAATGTGAGCGCATTTTTTTTTGATGAGTGCTGTTTCCTCACTGCTTGTTTTTAGCAGTTTTCTGGCGCACAGCGCACCCAGGGTCAGCCCTGACACTGACCAGGAGGAGGCGCACAAGAGCAGCGCAGTGTAACCCCTTCATTTTCCTGACTATGCGGTCTGCATTCAGAATCCCCTCCCCTGCAGCGCAGTAGAGTTGTGTGTGTAATGACAAATTAATACCACTCGCCTGTGTGTGTCATTACAGATTAATACCGCTCTCCTATTTGTGTTATTACAAGTTAACAGTACTTCCCTGTGTGTGTTATTACAGGTTAACAGTGTTTCCCTTTGTGTGTTATTACAGGTTAACAGCACTCCCCTGTGTTATTACAGGTTAACAGCGCTCCCCTGTGTGTGCTATTACAGGTTAACAGCACTCCCCAGTGTGTGTTATTACAAGTTAACAGTACTCCCCTGTGTGTGTTATTACAGGTTAACAGCACTCCCCTGTGTGCCTGTGTGTGCTATTACAGGTTAACAGCACTCCCCCGCGTGTGCTATTACAGGTTAACAGTGCTCCCCTGTGTGTGCTATTACAGGTTAACAGCGCTCTCCTGTGTGTGCTATTACAGGTTAACAGCACTCCCCCGCGTGTGCTATTACAGGTTAACAGTGCTCCCCTGTGTGTGCTATTACAGGTTAACAGCGCTCTCCTGTGTGTGCTATTACAGGTTAACAGCGCTCCCCTGTGTGTGCTATTACAGGTTAACAGCGCTCCCCTGTGTGTGCTATTACAGGTTAACAGCACTCCCCTGTGTGTGTTATTACAGGTTAACAGCGCTCCCCTGTGTGTGCTGTTACAGGTTAACAGTGCTCCCCTGTGTGTGATATTACAGGTTAACAGTGTTCCCCTGTGTGTGCTATTACAGGTTAACAGTGCTCCCCTGTGTGTGCTATTACAGGTTAACAGTGTTCCCCTGTGTGTGCTATTACAGGTTAACAGTGCTCCCCTGTGTGTGCTATTACAGGTTAACAGTGCTCCCCTGTGTGTGCTATTACAGGTTAACAGTGTTCCCCTGTGTGTGCTATTACAGGTTTAACAGTGCTCCCCTGTGTGTGCTATTACAGGTTAACAGCACTCCCCTGTATGTGCTATTACAGGTTAACAGTGCTCCCCTGTGTGTGCTATTACAGGTTAACAGTGTTCCCCTGTATGTGCTATTACAGGTTAACAGTGCTCCCCTGTGTGTGCTATTACAGGTTAACAGCGCTCCCCTGTGTGTGATATTACAGGTTAGCAGTGTTCCCCTGTATGTGCTATTACAGGGTAACAGTGCTCCCCTGTGTGTGCTATTACAGGTTAACAGCGCTCCCCTGTGTGTGATATTACAGGTTAACAGCACTCCCCTGTGTGTGCTATTAATGGTTAACAGCACTCCCCTGTGTGTGCTGTTACAGGTTAACAGTGCTCCCCTGTGTGTGATATTACAGGTTAACAGTGTTCCCCTGTGTGTGCTATTACAGGTTAACAGTGCTCCCCTGTGTGTGCTATTACAGGTTAACAGTGTTCCCCTGTGTGTGCTATTACAGGTTAACAGTGCTCCCCTGTGTGTGCTATTACAGGTTAACAGTGCTCCCCTGTGTGTGCTATTACAGGTTAACAGTGTTCCCCTGTATGTGCTATTACAGGTTAACAGCGCTCCCCTGTGTGTGATATTACAGGTTAACAGTGTTCCCCTGTATGTGCTATTACAGGTTAACAGTGCTCCCCTGTGTGTGCTATTACAGGTTAACAGCGCTCCCCTGTGTGTGATATTACAGGTTAACAGTGCTCCCCTGTGTGTGCTATTACAGGTTAACAGCACTCCCCTGTGTGTGCTATTAATGGTTAACAGCACTCCCCTGTGTGTGCTATTACAGGTTAACAGTGCTCCCCTGTGTGTGATATTACAGGTTAACAGTGCTCCCCTGTGTGTGCTATTACAGGTTAACAGCACTCCCCTGTGTGTGTTATTAATGGTTAACAGCACTCCCCTGTGTGTGCTATTACAGGTTAACAGTGCTCCCCTGTGTGTGATATTACAGGTTAACAGTGCTCCCCTGTGTGTGCTATTACAGGTTAACAGTGCTCCCCTGTGTGTGCTATTACAGGTTAACAGTGTTCCCCTGTGTGTGCTATTACAGGTTTAACAGTGCTCCCCTGTGTGTGCTATTACAGGTTAACAGCACTCCCCTGTATGTGCTATTACAGGTTAACAGTGCTCCCCTGTGTGTGCTATTACAGGTTAACAGCGCTCCCCTGTGTGTGCTATTACAGGTTAACAGTGCTCCCCTGTGTGTGCTATTACAGGTTAACAGCGTTCCCCTGTGTGTGCTATTACAGGTTAACAGCGCTCCCCTGTGTGTGCTATTACAGGTTAACAGCGCTCCCCTGTATGTGCTATTACAGGTTAACAGTGTTCCCCTGTGTGTGCTATTACAGGTTAACAGTGTTCCCCTGTATGTGCTATTACAGGTTAACAGTGCACCCCTGTATGTGCTATTACAGGTTAACGTCAGTACCCAGTCTGCTATAAAGTGACAGATGTTCTTCCAGGGAATGAATGGCTGAGAATTTTCCTGATTTTCTTTGATTTTTTCACAGCTTCAGTAAAGAATTGAAGTGGCTCCTTATTAATAAATACGTCCCTTCTCTGATCCAGGATGGTCCTCAGTGAGTATCCAATCGTGTTTCCATATCAAGGTAAACTGTCAGTTTGGCTCGGTTAGTATCACTGGCACCATGGAGTCAGAAGGTTGTAGGCTCAAGTCCCACTCCAGAGACTTGAGCACATAATCTAGGCTGACACTCCCAATGAAATATTGAGGGAGTGCTATACTGTCGGAGGGTCAGTACCGAGGGAGTGCTGTACTGTCGGAGGGTCAGTACTGAGGGAGCACTGCACTGTAGGAGGGGGCAGTACTGAGGGAGCGCTGCACTGTCGGAGGGGCTGTACTGAGGGAGCGCTGCACTGTCAGAGGGGCAGTACTGAGGGAGCGCTGCACTGTCGGAGGGGCAATACTGAGGGAGCGCTGCACTGTCGGAGGGGCAGTACTGCGCTTTAGAGGAGAAGTTAACCTGTCCACCTGTTCAGGTGGCTGTCAAGGATCCCATGTCACTATTTGAAGAGCAGCGAGTTTTCCCAGTGTCCTGGCCGATATTCATCCCTCAACCAATGCCTGATCATTCATCTCATTCTTATTTTTGGGATTGCACTGTGCATAAAATCGCTGCTGTGTTCACCGACAGAACAGTGACTGCCCTTCAAAGTAATTTGTTGCACGTGGAGCGTTTTGAGCTGCGATAAGATGCTCTATAAAGACTGATCTTTCTTTCTAAATTTAATCCAAAAATACACAGTTCCCAAATCCTCACCCACTCACACCTGTTGGATAAAATTCCAACATGAGGAGCTTCCCTATTGGCATAATGGGTAAATGCCCTGTCTGGACTACGCCCCGTCTGTGGTCCTCGCCCCGTCTGTGGTCCTCGCCCCGTCTGCGGGCTGCACCACGTCTATGGTCACGCCCCGTCTATGGGCCACACCCCATCTGTGGTCTACACCCCGTCTGTGTGCTGCACCCTGTTTGCTGTGGACTGTTTCTCTGCTGCTCCCGCTCCACGTGTTATCTTGTATTTCAGGTGTGGACTGGTTGCTCTGTGGATGGCAGGACATTTGCTGAATGTGTGCGAGGTGATGGGTCTGGAGGCAATCGTGAACTGTGCGATGGCCAGAGGCTACACTGTTCAGGGAGAGATGTTCTCAGGTATCGTGCAACACACAACAGTCAATTATCTCCTGACACCGCTCCTCTCGTTGGTCCCTGTTCCTTTTATCCGGTTTCACTTCTCTTTATCATGATCTGTTTCTGTCTTTCTTTCTGTGTCAGTTGGTGTCACTCTTGCCTCTGAGTCAGAAGGTTGTGGGTTCAAGTCTGGACGAGAAACTAGAGAAACTGAATTCTCTTCACTAGATAAGAAAGGTTTATGGGGAAATCTGATAGGGTTGTTAAATTAGATGAGGTTTTGATAAGGTGAATTGGGGAAAACTGATCAGTCAGTAACTAGAGGATTGTGCTGATAGGAGGAGATGAAGAGGGGTGGGAGGCGGCTCGTTTGGAGCATAAACACTGGCATGTTGGGCCGAATGCTTGTTTCTGTGCTGTACATTCTATGTAAGTCCCATTCCAGAGACTTGAGCACAAAATCTAGGCCGACAAGACCGCCTGCTTCCACTTCCATCACATCGCCTGTCTCCGCCCCTGCCTCAGCTCATCTGCTGCTGAAACCCTCATCCATGCCTTTGTTACCTCCAGACTCAACCATTCCAATGTACTCCCGGCCAGCCTCCCATCTTCCATCCTCCGTAAACTTGAGCTGATCCAAAATTCTGCTGCCTGTATCCTAACTCGCACCAAGTCCCATTCACCCTGTGCTCGCTGACCTACATTGGCTCCCGGTCCAGCAACGCCTCGATTTTAAAATTTTCATCCTTGTTTTCAAATCCCTCCACGGCCTCTCCCCTCCCTATCTCTGTAACCTCTTTCAGCCCTATAACCCTCTGAGATCTTTACGGTCCTCCAATTCTGGCCTCTTCATCCCCGATTTTAATCGCTCCACCATTGGCGGCTGTGCCTTCAGCTGCCAAGGCCCTAAGCTCTGGAATTCCCTCCCTAAACCTTTCCGCCTCTCTCTCCTCTTTTAAGACGCTCCTTAAAACCTACCTCTTTGACTAAGCTTTTGGTCACCTGTCCTAATATCTCCTTACGTGGCTCAGTGTCAAATTTTGTTTGATAATGCTCCCGCGAAGTGCCTTGTGACGTTTTACTGCATTAAAGGTGCTTTATAAATGCAAGTTGTTATTGTTGGCACTCCCGATGCAGTACTGAGGGAGGTAAACCGAGGCCCCATTCTGCCCTGTCACAGCACTATTTGAAGACGAGCAGGGGAGTTCTCCTCAGTGACCTGGCCAATATTTATCCCTCAACCAACATCACTCAAAACAGATTATCTGGTCATTTATCACATTGCTATTTGTGGGACCTTGCTGTGCGCAAATTGGCTGTCGTGTTTCCTACATTACAAGAGTGACTATACTTCCAAAGTACTACATTGGCTGTGAACCACTCTGGGACGTCCTGAGGTCGTGAAAGGGGCTATATAAATGCAAGTCTTTCTTTTTTTTTCTGATTCCAGGTGCTAATATGGTGAAACTGGCAGAGGAAGTTTTTCAATGTCGCGGTGAACTCCTTAATGAAGGCTTAATGGGAAGTAACAAAGCCAGAATAATGCATCACCTGTGGGCTGGTTATCCTGTATTGATACCGTATCCTTGTAACAATTAATTACATTGACGTTCAGATACTCAATGCAGCCAGTACCTGTACAGGTCTGGGCTGCAAATCAGTAACCATTGGCCAGCAACAGGCTGTGATTGTTCAGATGCTGGCGCGGGTTTACAGGGCTTCCAGAACCACAGAATCTGGTGAAATTTCCTGGCCTTCACTTCCAAGGGAGCTGTCAGGCTGGGTACAGTACCACGGGCACTGGCTGCCCTCCCGTATCTCACCCAAGTGGCCATTCTACATGTAGTGAGTATTGGCACCCTCCTTCACAGTGAGCGTGCCATGGCTATGGCTGAGCCTGAGCCTGACCCTCCCCATTGTCAACAGCTGTACACTTTCCAGCAGGGGTCACTGGGCAGTGATCAGGAGCTGGAGCCCTGGCTGATTTCCCCTCTCTCTAACCCAGGGGTCACTGGGCAGTGATGAGGAGCTGGAGCCCTGGCTGATTTCCCCTCTCTCTAACCCAGGGGTCTCTGGGCAGTGATGAGGAGCTGGAGCCCTGGCTGATTTCTCCTCTCTCTAACCCAGGGGTCACTGGGCAGTGATGAGGAGCTGGAGCCCTGGCTGATTTCTCCTCTCTCTAACCCAGGGGTCACGGGGCAGTGATCAAGAGTAAGAACCCTGGACGATTCTCCCCTTCCTAACCCAGGGCACTGAGGCCAACTGTAGGAATCCCCACTGGTAGTTGTGCTGAAAGAGCACTGACCGGGGATGTAACCTTGGACCTAAATGGTCTGCACGACTCAGTCCCACATCTGTAACTTCCCTGACGGTTTAATGGGAAAGGCAGCTCCACACAAGGGTTCAGTGTGGTACTGAGTCAAACAGGCCGCAAGGCCCAAGGTTAAGTCACTGATCTACGCTGGATTCGCTGAGGCAGCAGTTGGTCCTGCTCCTGTTGGCCTCTGCAACCCTGGGCTGGGGGGAGCACATTGCTAACAACCAGGTTTACTTATCAAACTAGCAAGTCCTTAACGACAGGAAGGTACGATGAAGATTTTAATCATGAGCCCTGCCTGCGGAAAGGACACAGAGCTCACTGGGCAGTGGTGTCAGGTGAGAGGTCAATACCAAGTGGATCTGTGTTCGTAGAGGCTGTGTCACTGTCAATATATTGCTGCCCCCCCCAATCCAGGTAACTCCGATATACAGTGACCCCCCCCCGCCTCTATAACTCACTCTGCATTATATAAAGTACACTACTATAACCTGTGACAATATTTCACTGCAAACCTGGCCTGTCGCTTTAAGACCAATGCTCAGGTACTCCCTGTGCAGTGGTGATCTAAATAAACCCTGAGATTAATCTGTTTAATTGCTGTTTGGTGAGTTTACAGGTCGCGCAGTGTTTGTAAATGTCTGGCTCCAGGTCAGAAAAGAACCTCCTTTTTTTGTACAGTTTTGACTCTTTGAGTATGATGGACACTCAAAACATTTATGTAAATGCACAAACGGGAGAATGACCTAAATCTCAGGAGGAGGTTGGTTCCCACTGATTGCTGCCCATTTAGCAGCTTAGATTCTGTTTCTGATTGCTGTGCAGGAGTGCTGCTGGGACTGAGGTGTGAACTGCCAGAGGACATCTATGAAGAAGATCCCGATATTCCCGGCCTCTTCCAGCTGCGCGCGGAGGTGCCCGGAGCCAGCTACCCTGAGGGCTGTGTTGTCGAGGCTCACCTGCTGGCCAAGCAAGGGAAGAGTCTGAAGTACCAGCTGTGGGAGTACGAGCGAGTGCACGAGAGCAACTCGCAGCTGACGGAGTTTAGCCCAAAGAGAGAGTCTGACGGAACAGACTACATCGTACCCGATGGTGGTGTGGAATCGGGGTTGTGCGGGGCTGTGATCCTTCTGCAACCGTTGTCACGGTAACGAAACGAAAGTCAGATGCTTCCGCTAGTATTGACTGCACAAATGGACTTGCAATTATATAGCACCTTTCAGGAGCTCAAGATATCCCAAAGCACTTCATAAGCAATGAACTGTACTCACTGTTGTAATGTAAAAAAGGCAGCAGGCAATTTGCACACAGCAAACACCCACAAACTGCAATTAGATAAACGAACAACTTTTTTTTTTGTTGGTTGAAGAATAAATATTGCTCAGGACGTCGGGGAGAAGTCCCGTGCTCTTTGAAATAGTGCCATGGGATCTTTTACATCCACCTGAGAGGGCAGACGGGCCCTCGGTTTAACGTCTCATCTGAAAGACGGCACCTCTGACACTGCAGCACTCCCTCAGTACTGCACTGGGAGTGTCAGTCTGCATGATGGGCTCAAGTCTCTGGAGTGAAAAAGGTTTAAAACTACCATCGACTTAACCAGCTGCATCCCACGGAGGTTATACGTTTACAATTGAATGTGTCTCACCCAGGCCCTGTACTTAGGAGGAAAGGGCAACAAGGTGCTGTGTTTGAAGGAGATTGTGCCAGTTAGTGGATTTCGACAGTCAAACTGCTGCTGGTGTAACACTGGATGGTGCACACATCACCTTCGATCCAGCTCAGAGCCACTTACACCAAAGAGTTGCAATAAAACAGTGACAGGTTCTGGCTGGTTTATTCTCTCTCACCCACTCCCTGCAACTCATTCAGCTCCGTGTGAAAATCCACTTTGTGTATTGCTGGTTCTGCCTTTTGGTCATTTACTCCACTTACAAGATTCAGTGACTGGTTTTAGTAATAATTAGTATAAATGTTTCTCTTGTTCCTGTCAGAGCAAAGGGAGCTCTGTAACATCTGTATTCCCTTCTTGACTGGAGGCCCAATTAGTGCCAGTGGGCATTTGGTGATTATGGCCTTGGCTTGAAAGTATTCTACCTCATTACATCGGGGAGTCCACCTGCCACTGTGAACCAGCTGCTGGTGGTATACGAGTGGCAGTTAGCAACTGGCTGCGTTTCCCTCCTGTACACGTGGTCTTGGCTGCTGCTATAGGGCCTCACTGGCCCTGATCAGTTGGAAGGTTCAGGTGTGGCTGTGAATCCCTCCATGGGGTCAAATAGCCTGCTGATGAACACTGTCCAGGAATCACACGTGAAGAATGGCCAATTGGGAAAGGTACTGGAGGGGGCGCTATGGGACTGTACCCCTATCCTAGGGAAGTGGGGGTGCGGAGGGAATACAAAATTAAAGCAAGTACATAGAGCAAATGTAGTGACTCCCAGTCAGGTTGGTAATCTATTCCAATCCAGGTACATGTTTAAAGGAGCAAGTGGGAGGGGAGGGGAATATTCGACTGACTGACCTCATGATGCTACTTTTCAGGAAGTTGTGGACTCTTCCCCGGGGTTACCGCTCCGCGATAGCCGGGCACTTCTCTGTACCTCACTCACCAACGTGCCCTTTCATCATGTATGATGCCAGACACTCAATGTCAGCACAGTGGAGGGCTCACTCAACCTCCTGCTTCTGTAATGTGGGGTGTGGACCCCTTAAGCATGGACCATCCCTTTCCCCGTCATTGCTTAATTTACCTCCACGTTCTCGTGTCACGCCTATACTTCTAACCTCCATTTCCGTTCCTCATCAGTCCCATGGCTCTCATCCCCTTTTCCCCCCCTCTTAATACCTCACTTTGCGCCTCAATTTTCTGTCAGCCGATCCTTATCCTCATTTCCACGATCCCTTCTTCATTTTTGCTCTCTCAACCCTGACCCTCATTTTCAAGATGCAGAAACCAAACCGATGTAAACCAATTGGCTCCACTTGGACACTGACCAAAGTCTCGAAAACTATCGGAACAGGGGCTATGGAAATAGCCTATGAAAAAAATGTTTTTTTTTTTACAAAGGAGCTGCTCTTTTTAAAATACATGTTAAAACCAGCAGTTTATTTAATGTATAATGTATTTGTCTCATTTAAATAGATGCATATGCTTATCTACCTTCCCCTTAAAAAGTATGCCTGCAAAACAAAGATCCGGTAGTGCGCTGATTAGCATTGGGTCTGTAGGGATATAACGGAGTGGCTGATTTTACATTTTGTGACATTAACTTGCATTTATACAGTCTGCTAGATGTCTCAGAGCTTTACAGAGGAGAGAAAATGGACCAGTTGTAATGTCTCAACTGCTGTCCCAATCAGTTAACTGAGCACAGACTGGGGAACAAACCCGACACCTTCTGGTTTGTTTGGCTTAGTATCAGGCTAGGGCAGCCCTTACTTACTAAGCCAGCTTCCAGTGCTATATTACAGAGGGACAGCTGTGCTGTGACTGGTCTCTGCTGTTCTTTGTTAATGCTTTATACTTTAGAACTGGCCGTTGCAGGGAGCCTGGTAGCAGGCACTTTGGGCAGAATGTGCCCTATGGCATTGGGAGGAGCAAAGGGATGAGAGCAGCACTCCCCATTTGGTAGAATCTTACAGCACAGAAGGATGCCATTCGGCCCATCGTGCCTGTGCCGGCTCTTTGAAAAGAACTATCTAATTAGTCTCACTCTTTCCCCATAGCCCTGTAAATATTTTCTCTTTAAATATTTATCCAATTCCCTTTTGAAAGCTAGTACTGAACCTGCTTCCATCCACTCTTTCAGGCAGTGCATTCCAGATCATAACAACTTGCTGCATAAGAAAATTTCTCATCTCCCCTCTGGTACTTTTGCCAATTATCTTAAATCTATGTTCTCTGGTTACTGACCCATCCGTCAATGGGTTTTGCATAATTCACACTAGAAAAGGCAAGTTCTCCAGCCTGCTTCCCCTCTGCCTCTAACTAGCAGTTCAACGAGGGGCAACTGAAAGACACGGGTAAGAGTACAACAATCTTATAACTCAGATATAATGGGGCAAAGCGGCAGTACGAACTTCCCCTTTAAGTACTTCTGCTGAAGCAATCATAACTGAACGAGATATTACACTTTCCATATTTTATTTGCCCAACTTCAGTGTTTATAAATAGATATAAAAAAATTCCCATGGTGTGGTCAGCAGAAAGTCAACACACAGCAGAAATGTCCATCAGTTTGTGCTTCCTCTCAGATTAGTAATCTGGGACGGAGACAGTAACTGGCGTTTGTTGCGTCTAGGAATATATAGGCAGCCCAGCCAAAAGAAGCTCAATATCCGTGCAGGGAGAGGATCTCCCCCCCCACCCCCCAAGGGAGACGCCCCATCCCACACCCCCAGGGAGACAGACGCTCCCGACCCCAACTCCTCCCCCCGGGGAGACACATCTCTCTTCCCCCCTCCCCCCACCCTCAGGAGACGCCTCCCCCCTCCCCCCCATGGGGAAACAGACGCTCTCTCCTCCCCCCCCCCCCCACCACGGAGACATCCCCCTCCCCCCCGGGGGAGGTGGAGCTCAGCAACCCCCCCCCAGGGAGATAGATTCCCCACCCCTCCCGAGGGGAGATGGTGCCCCCTGGGGATTAAAACCCTCCCCCCACCAAAACTCTCGAAACGGACCCTCCCACATCCCCCCTGGGGACAGGACTCCCCTCTCCTCCCCCCCCCCCACCCCACTCCAAGGAGACCGCGCCCCCGGGGAGACGGCCTCTCCCACTCATCACCCCACCCCCCCAGGGAACACAGAGGTTGTCTGGCGTTCCTATCTGACCAAGTGAAACGTGAGCCAGTACATGAAGAATGGCTGCACTGCGGCAATGGCCATAGTCAGGTACATCCGCAGCTGATTTCTTGTGCCCCGCACCAGAACCCCTTCAGCTGCAGCTTCTGACAGAATCTTCAGTCTCAACGTTCGAATCTGAAAAACATTCATTAAAAGTTGAGAGAATTGTGGGATGGCACCATGGGTAAACGCACTGTCCGGGTGATACTGAGCTGTACTGATCAGGATGGTCCCGGCTTTATTGCTGCTCAGTGCCAAGTTAGCTGATCTCAGCCAGGGCAGCAGTATAGATGGCCTCAGTGCCCCTGGGCCAGGGAGAGGAACTCGGCCAGGATTCCTGCTGCAGGAAAGTGAACACATGGATATCAGACAAGAACAGGGTCAGTGCAACTTTGGCACCCTCATGGTCGCATATCCTGCATACTCACTGTCTTAACTCACACATGACAAATGGCCACTTGGCAGAAGACAGCCACAACATGGGCGCCGCGCCCCAGGGAGAGCCAGCGCCTCGCCGCCGCGCCCCAGGGAGAGCCAGCGCCTCGCCGCCGCGCCCCAGGGAGAGCCAGCGCCTCGCCGCCGCGCCCCAGGGAGAGCCAGCGCCTCGCCGCCGCGCCCCAGGGAGAGCCAGCGCCTCGCCGCCGCGCCCCAGGGAGAGCCAGCGCCTCGCCGCCGCGCCCCAGGGAGAGCCAGCGCCTCGCCGCCGCGCCCCAGGGAGAGCCAGCGCCTCGCCGCCGCGCCCCAGGGAGAGCCAGCGCCTCGCCGCCGCGCCCCAGGGAGAGCCAGCGCCTCGCCGCCGCGCCCCAGGGAGAGCCAGCGCCTCGCCGCCGCGCCCCAGGGAGAGCCAGCGCCTCGCCGCCGCGCCCCAGGGAGAGCCAGCGCCTCGCCGCCGCGCCCCAGGGAGAGGCAGGTGGGGGGAGAAAAGGGGATTTCTTTCCTGAGAAAGGTAAATGTTAACTGGTTGTAAAATGAAAGGAGAAAAAGTTAAATAATTAAACCCACCATGAACACCACTATTGAAATGCAGCACCATCCCAAAGCAACATAATATCCTGTTCTCCCGAATATCAGCCCAGACACGACTCCAGTGATCATCCTGTGGGAAAGAAATCAGTCATTTTACACATGACTACAGACCCTCTGAACTGATGACATCAGCATCCATAACACCGGCTGATGCCCACAGACCGGCCCGACTCTGGCCTTGCCCACAGACCCGCCCGACGCCCACAGACCCGGCCGACTCCGCCCGACGCCCACAGACCCGGCCTGACTCCGCCCGACGCCCACAGACCGGCCCGACTCCGCCCGACGCCCACAGACCGGCCCGACTCCGCCCGACGCCCACAGACCGGCCCGACTCCGCCCGACGCCCACAGACCGGCCCGACTCCGCCCGACGCCCACAGACCGGCCCGACTCCGCCCGACACCCACAGACCGGCCCGACTCCGCCCGACACCCACAGACCGGCCCGACTCCGCCCGACACCCACAGACCGGCCCGACTCCGCCCGACACCCACAGACCGGCCCGACTCCGCCCGACACCCACAGACCGGCCCGACTCCGCCCGACACCCACAGACCGGCCCGACTCCGCCCGACACCCACAGACCGGCCCGACTCCGCCCGACACCCACAGACCGGCCCGACTCCGCCCGACACCCACAGACCGGCCCGACTCCGCCCGACACCCACAGACCGGCCCGACTCCGCCCGACACCCACAGACCGGCCCGACTCCGCCCGACACCCACAGACCGGCCCGACTCCGCCCGACACCCACAGACCGGCCCGACTCCGCCCGACACCCACAGACCGGCCCGACGCCATTGTTCACAAACCCACCCGACATACTTGTACCCAGCAAAGGCAACGAGGTCGATGGTGGTTAGGTCTGTATTCACCGTGACGAGGTAGAGGCTGAGCAGGATAGCGAGCACCTCAATAACCAGCCAGATTAATGCAGTGCTGGCCTGCATCCCCAACATCTCAGGAGAGAACCTATAGGAAGAGAAGAAGTGACGTTAGTAAATGCTGGGTGTGGGCAAGGATCTGTCTGGATACTGCGGCAGGATAACGGACTGGTGATCGACACACTTTATCCTGCACTGACATAATGCAGGTCTACACTCTCGGCTCCCCACGTATATCCAATCCCAGCCAACCCATGAGAGAGCGACTTATCTACAGAAAGGTAAATCATTCCTGAATTCTCTTATTTACTTCCCAACAGCCAGGAGAGCAGCATTAGGCTGTAACAGGTCTGTCCTAGGCTTTGGAATGGTGCACTGTTTGGGTGGTATGGTGGGGGGACGGGAGGTGGTGGGGAGAAGGAGAAAAAAAATGAACACAAATGAAGATTTCCAAGTACAAGGAGTGCTTGATGCTGACGCCTGATGCCTGAAACGGGAAAATGTTCATCAGCTCAGTGGTAGCACTCTCACCTCGAGTCAGAAGTACCCAGGGAGTACTGCACTGTCGGAGGTGCCGTCTTTCAAATGAGATGATAAACCAAGAATCTCAGGTGGGTGTAAAAGATCCCATGACACTATTTCGAAGAAGAGCAGGTGAGTTGTCCCCGTGTCCTGACCTGTATTTATCCCTCAACCAACATCACTAAAACAGATTATCTGATCATTATCTGCTGTTTTTGGGACCTTGCTGTGCCTAAATTGGCTGCCGCGTTTCCTACATTATAATAGTGACTTCACTTCAAAAGTACTTCATTGTCTGTAAAACGTTTTGGGATGTCCTGAGATTGTGAAAGGTGCTGTATAAATGCAAGTTCTTCCTTTCTTAATGCTAACGTCCCTTAGCTCAAGCATAAAATTCACAAAAATAAACATGAATGATGCTGGCTCTCACAGGCTGTCCCACTTAAACATGCTCAACAATGTCTGAATAGAGATTAGAGCGGAGAGCAGGGAAGCACTGAGTGATCGTGCGACTGTTGGGACAAGAGAATTCTCACCTGCTCTGAGTTCCAAGGGCAAACCCAGCCACCAGTAAATACGTGATGAACGCCATCGCTGGAAAGAGAGAGAAACGGCCGTAAGACACGGTGCGGACAGTGAACAGAGACACGGCAGCCCACCAAACCAGCCTGCGTCGTTATTACTACAAATTCACCGAGAACATTTAATGACCATCTTTCACAGTGCAGTAATCACATGCAGGCACATTTATCTAAACCTATCAAGAGAAACATGTAACCACACATTCAAATACATCACCTGACTTGCACTTAATTTCTGTATCTGCCTCTCACGGTGGCTCAGCGGGTAAATGCATGGCCATGTGTGGGACCGAGCCGTACAGATCAAGAAGGAGCCACGTAGCATTCCTGGTTCATGGCAAGTTAGTGGATAGAAATGTTACAATTCAGTGTGAGGGAAGGAAGCAGCCAGGGATCCTGCTCCTGATTGCTGTCCATAGTCCCTGTGGGAAACTGCATGTGTAGATGTCGGGCTCGGCTGCGATGCCCTGCATGGTCAAATAACCCGCTGGCACTCGCAGGCTCCGGCACGGAGAGTGGCCACTTGACGAGAGATATCTGAGGGCGGCCAGTGCACGAGGAGTTGTAACCCAAAGACACGTTTACAAATTCGCAGACCTCAGGAAATCGTTCTCCGGGTGCTGACGAGGTTACTAACTCTACAGGTCAACACAAAACCAGTTTCACACAGATGACGGCAGAGCTTACCCATATTGCTCAGGAAGTGTGAAACCGCTCTATAACCAGGACATGATTACACATTCACTCTCGTTGAAGAGTATGGATAAATTCACCCTGCAGTAGTAGGAGCGTGCATCACTGTTAGACGTATATTGAACCTCTTATGATGATGACTATTGTGTTTCAGGCAACCCCCCCAAAACACTTCATGAGCCTGGTTCCGATTATGGATAATGCTGATCACATAGCACCAACACTTACCTGGAATATACAAGTCAGGAGCATTCACTTCAACCCGAGGCGCCACAGGGGTGTCCTGCTGGTATCGTACCTCCCAATTCTATCAACACAGAGGTTAATCAATAGGTTAGACATCGATCAGTGCACAGCTAACACGAGCTGCAAACCAAAACAGTCGAATAAGATCCAGCTGATCTCCCACGGCATTTCTCAAGATTTTTTTAAAAAATTGCCTGCCCCCTCACTCTTCCCCCTGTAACTGTCCGCTTCGGAATGTTGTCCCCTCTCTGGCCCTTTTTCTCCTATGCTCACTCTCTGTTTGCCTCTCGCTGTCTCTGTACCTCTCTGCTCCAACTCTTTTTCACTAATGCTCTGCAGGTGAGGGAAACTGCCTCATCCCTCAACCTGTCTGTCCTATACGTGACTCCAGTCCCGCACTATCTGATTGACTTAATGCTCTCATGGTAACTAGGTATGAGCAATGAATAGTGCCTTGCCGGTGCCAAGAGCAAACACCAAAAAAATTCCCTTGATAAACATGAACAACTACATTTATATAGCACCTTTAAAGTCCCAAGGTGTGTTATCAAACAAAATTTTACACAGTGCCACATAAGGAGATATTAGGACAGGTGACCAAAAGCTTGCCCAAAGAGGTAGGTTTTAAGGAGCTTCTTAAAGGAGGTTAGAGACATTTAGGGAGAGAATTCCAGAGTTTAGGGCCTAGGCAGCTGAAGGCACGGCCGCCAATGGTGGAGTGATTTAAAATCAGGGATGCGCAAGAGGCCAGAATTGGAGGAGCGCAGAGATCTCGGAGGGTTGGGAGGCTGGAGGAGGTTACAGAGATAGGGAGGGATTTGAAAACAAGGACGAGAATTTTAAAATTGAGGCGTTGCCAGACCAGGAGCCAACATAGGTCAGTGAGCACAGGGGTGATGGGTGAATGGGACTTGGACACTCCGAGTGAAACAGATCACCTTTGGAGGCACCAAGGAACGTTTGCATGCCTATCCTCTCATAACAGTGGTCAGGCTCAATTCTCCCTCCTTAGGTGTCTATCCACCCCTCTCTCTGTGCCTCTCTGTACTCCAGCTATGTAACAGTATCCCCCTCATCACTCATGTTACAAAGCAGCATCCACTTACAACAGAGAGACAGTGCTGGGATATAAAGTGGGGCAATGCACAAACCTCCAGGAGTGATTTCATTTCCTGCCTCCAGGTACAAAGCACCCCAAACCAAGTTAAATGGTTTCTTGCTATTGGAAACCTCATTTAATGAAGCGATTCCGCAACATAAAAGGGGCACAAGTGCCCCCAATCAGCAGAAAACACCTCCCCAGGGATCATCATGAATTAAACTGCAGGTCTGCATTTGAAAACCGATCAGGCCGATAAACCTGCTCTCAGCGTGTCTCGCACAGGCTGCTGGCTGACAAGTGTAACATTGCTCCCCTCCCCCAACAACTCAAAGACGACTTGCGAGTCCCTGGACCCCCCCACAGAAGATCCAGCGAGTTTCAAGGCTGCCGCACAATGCACTTAACCGTAGTTTAATCTTTGTGGTTAATGCCTTTTAAGCTGAAACCCCAGTGAAAGGACACATCCCCTTACCTGGTGCATGTAGGGAAAGACGAGAAGTCCCAGCTTCTTTCCGACATAAACAGTGTCCACAGCAAAGTAATATTTCAGTCTGCTCACTGGAATAAATCGATCAATCTGCAGGAGTCAAGGGAAAAGGTTCAATCGCTCTCCTCTATATGAATATCACGACCTTACTGGAGGACGGCAGGTTAAGAAGCAAAAATGCAGAATTAATGGTAAGTGCGTTAAAACATTTTAGTCAAGGTATCCGATGCTGCTGCTGAGGAATGGAACATATTGCCATGCTAAAATTAGTCTCCACATTCCTTGATCAGGAGCCTGGGCCTGAAGATTTCTGAGTCAGGACACCAAAGGGATAGAGAATGGAGGATCCAGGACTGAAGGCATCAGACATAGCTCTCCTGTGGGACAGCAGAGATAAAGAACTACTGATATCGTCCCCCCAGACCTTGCTCTCAGTGTCGATGAGACCATTACGTCAGTGAGAATTGGCAAGGTACGGCGGGAGTGGGGGTTTGGCACTGGCCATTCTCACAGATGTAAGTGTCTTCCCTGATCAAGGATCCATCCGTGGCCTCCTATTCCTCATCTACATGCTGCCCCTTGGTGATATCATCCGAAATCAGAGAGTCAGATTCCATATGCACGCTGATGATACCCAGCTCTACCTCATCATCACCTCTCTCAACCCCTTCACTGCCTCTGATTTGTCATGCTGCTAGTCTGACATACATTATTGGATGAGCAGAAATTTCCTCCAATTAAATATTGGGAAGACTGAAGCCATTGTCTTCAGTCCCCGCGACAAACTCAGTTCCCTAGGCCAACGACTCCATCCCTCTCCCTGGCCAACCTTGGCGTCCGATTTGTCCCTGAGCAGAGCTTACGACCACATATCCTCTCCATCTCCAAGACAGGCTGCTCCCGCCACCATAACACCGCACGTCTCCACCCCTGCCTCAGCTCATCTGCTGCTGAAACCCTCATCCCTGCTTTTGTTACCTCTAGACTCGACTATTCCAATGCTCTCTTAGCCAGCCTCTCACCTTGCACTCTCTGTAAACTTGAGCTCTGCTGCCCGTATTCTAACTCGCACCAAGTCCTGTTCACCTATCACCCCTGTGCTCGCTGATCTACATTGGCTCCCGAACTGGCAACACCTCGATTTTAAAATTCTCCTCTGTTTTCAAATCCCTCCATGGCCTCGCCCCTCCCTATCTCTGTCCCCTCATCCAGCCCGACAACCCTCTGCGATCTCTATGCTCCTCCATTTCTGGTCTCTTGTGCATCCCTGATTCCGATCGCTCCACCATTAGCGGCCGTGCCTTCAGCTGTTTAGACCCTAAGCTCTGGAATTCCCTCCCGAAACCTCTCTAACCTCCTTTAAGACGCTCCTTAAAACCTACCTCTTTGACCAAGCTTTTGGTTATCTGTCCCATTTTGTTTTTATGTGGCTCGGTGAACATAAGAACATAAGAAATAGGAGCAGGAGTAGGCCATGCGGCCCCTTGAGCCTGCTCCGCCACTCGATACGATCATGGCTGATCTTCAACCTCAACTCCACTTTCTCGCCCAATCCCCATGTCCATTGATTCCCCTAGGGTCCAAAAATCTATCTATCTCAGCCTTGAATATACTCAAACGACTGAACATCCACAGCCCTTTGGAGTTGAGAATTCCAAAGATTCACAACCCACTTGAGTGAAGAAATTTTGTGTCAAATTTTGTTTGATAATCGCTCCTGTGAAGCACCTTGGGACGTTTAAGGCGCTATATAAATGCAAGTTGTTATTGTTGTAAGCAGCTCCACGAACTGAAGAAGTGAACGAGAGAAGGAACGACCAACTATTGGCTGACGCTGGGGATAAACAAACCCACACGCAGGCGTGGAGCCGGCCGATAAGGTCAGGTATCAGCACCGGCACAGATCACGTGATGTTTTCGTGAGCTGAGCACGTGCGGTCCAGGAACAAATCGGTAAAGGGACAGACCCCTGTGCTGTGCGGAGAATGGCTAATTCCAACCCCCCCCCCCCCCACCGCCGCCCCACTCTTACATTTTTGTCAACGATGTTCTTCCCCTGACTCGCCAAACTGCTCCCATAAGCCATTGCCAGGTTAGACATCATGGGGTCGCTGAGGATACCCTGTCTGGTGAGGCCAAAGCCAGCAGTGCCCTCGTATCCGTGTCCCGACATCGGAGCTTCCATATTCCCGCTGGTATCTTCAAAGAGGTGGCTGGGGTCTCCCACGTTATGCATCGGCCCCCTCGTTCTCACCTTGGCAGCTGGAATTGAGAGTAAAAGAATAAGCTGGCCGTTGTAACCTGGCTGTGTGTTTTAACACTCGGGACCAAGTTCAATTCCTCCGCAGCCTCTCACGCGTAATAAATAAGGTGTAATGTTTGTAGATGGGTTCACACTCGGTCACAGGCAGCGCGGTAAATTTCTTGCCCCGCCTCCCCCACCAGAAACTCAGAAGCTGGGATGAATTTCAGAAAACGCCCAAAACGTGTGTATAACACTGACATTGATCAGTTTCCATCCCCCCCACCGCCAATTCCATGGCAAAACAAACAACATTAGCTGAACTAAAGGAATTGTTTTGACTTGAGTGTGCATAAGTGTGCAGTAAGTCAGCAAGAGGAGAGATTACACTGGGAGTTTGCTCCTAAATTGGGGCGAGCCATAGTATTATATGTAGTTGGATTTTTTTAATATTGAATTTGGTTAGAATCATTGTATGTTCTATAGATAGTTACGATCTGGGTTTCTGGAACACTTCTTCTCACAGGCAAACAAGAGCGATTGAGGACTGGAAGTGGGTGTGAATCCATCGAGGAGGGAGGAGTGCGAAGGATGTGCAGGGGTCCCCTGAGGGCACTGCGTTGGTAAATAGGTTTTCAATGCTGAGTACTTGTTCCAAGGTTGATGTCTCAGGGGAGGGCAAGCATGAGAAATGTCACAGTACCATGAAAAAAAGAGCTGCCCTAGGAAAGTGCAGGCTAGTGGGAGATTCAATAAAGAGGGGGAGACACAGTCAGAGTCCTGAATGGTGTGTTGCCTCCTAGGTCACAGTTACAGAGACTGCAGCACAGAAACAGGCCATTCGGCCCAATTGGTCTATCCCAGCATTTATGCTCCACACGAGCCTCCTCCCTCCCCTCTTCATCTAACCCCATCAGCATACCCTTCTATTCCTTTCTCCTTCATGTGTTTATCTAGCTTCCCCTTAAATGCATCTATGCTATTCACCTCAACTACTCCATGTGGTTGCAAGTTCCACATTCTCACCACTCTCTGGGTAAGGAGGTTTCTCCTGAATTACCTATTGGATTTATTGATGGTTATCTGATATTTATGGCCTCTAGTTTTGGTCTCCCCCACAAGTGGAAGCATCTTCTCTATGTCGACCTTATCAAATCCCTTCATAATTTTAAAGACCTCTATTAGGTCACCCCTCAGCCTTTTTTTCCCCCCAGAAAAGAGGTGTAGGGAAGGGAGATAACTAACTAGGTGCAGAAGCTCCAGTGGGGAAGAGGGATGCACATCTGGAAGTTGTAGTTTGAAGTCAACAACATAGGGAATAATTTTCAACTCCTGCAAAGAGTTCCAAGAGTTAAGTTAAGACACACAACCTGAAAAGGTAGTAATGTCAAGATTACTATGATTGCCATGCACTAGCCAGACCCGAACCAGCCAGAACAGCATGGTGCATGGGGAAGGCTCAGATTCCTTGGGCATTGGGACCGGTCCTGGGGCAAAAATGTGAAACTTGAGAAATTAGGACTTTTTCACTACAGCTGAAAAGGTTATGAAGAATTATTAGAAATAGTAGTGTTAAATTTGTTTCCACTGGTTGCCAAGACAGCAAGAGGGCAGAAGCGGAGAGGACTCTCCCCTCTGATTCAGGAGGTTGTGGGTATTTATATTATATCATGAGTCCCACTCCAGAGACTTGGCCACATAATCCAGGCGGACATTCCTAGTGCAGTACTGAGGGAGTGCTGCACTATCAGAGGTGCCATCTTTCGGATGAGATGTTAAACCGAGGCCCCATCTGCCCTCCCAGGTGGGCGTAAAAGGTCCCATGGCACTATCCAAAGAAGAGCAGGGGAGTTCGCCCAGTGTCCTGGCCAACATTTATCCCTCAACCAATATCAAAGAAACAGATTACGTGGATATTTCTCTCATTGCTAGTCAACTAATCATTCATCTAATTTACTGTTTGTGGACCGTGCTGTGTACTAATTGGCTGATGTGTTTGTCAACAATAGTGACTGCATTTCAAAAAGTAATTCATTGGCTGTGAAGCACTTTGGGACACAAGGATGTGAAAGGTGCTGTATAAATGGAATCACTTTCTTTCTAGATGGTTGGGATATCAGACCAACAGGTGATCAAAGGAACCCTTTTACCACTGGGATATGCACCAGAAAGACAATGGAATATCACAGGGAGCTCCTTATCTCTTCAAGCCAACAGAAAAACCCCATGCTGACAGACTATGTCACTCGGGCTAAAAAATATTCCAAGATTACGTGAGTGCTGCTCCTCCCCATCAATACATTTCATGAGCATGGTCCGTAAAAATAAATTAAAAATCAGAAATAAGGGGAAAATGCTGGAAATGCACAGCAGATGGCCAGCCATCCTTCATGTGTGAGCGCCCAGGAAGCAAGTTTCAGCAAGGCATTCAACTGTCTGAGCATCACTGGACTCCCGACAGTTTCACACACTAGCCATTGCACTTTACTGAAATCCCCGTCATAGCAGTTAAACATCTCAAATTCATATAATTTTCTGTCTGACTCCACAAGAGACCAGCTTATGAATTTGAACTCCATGGCGGTATTGCAGTGTTACCAATTTCCATTGGCTTGTTTATATAGAAATAAAGACTTGCATTTATTTCTATATGCAATAAATACGTCCCAGGTGCTTTACAGCCAATTGAGTACTTTTGAAGTGTAGTCACTGTAGTTATGTAGGCAAAGCGGCAGCCAATTTGCACACAGCAAGCTCCCACAAACAGCAATGAGATAATGATCAGATAATCTGTTATAATGATATTGGTTGGCCAGGACACCAGAACACCCCTTCCCTTTGAATAGCGCCATGGGATCTTTTATACCCGAATGGGCAATTTAACATCTCATCCAAAAGACGGTACCTCTGACAGTGCAGCGCTCCCTCAGTACTGCACTGGAGTGATAGCCTAGATTTTGTGTTTGTCTCTGGAATGGAACTTGAACCCATGGTCTTCCGACTCAGAGGGGAAAGTGATACCACTGAGCCAAGGCTGACAGCTATCAACATTATTCAACTTCAGTTAAGACAAACTTTAACCTGGGGCGGGGGCATGAGATATGAACATCCGACCTGCAGCCGCCCCTGAAGTTTGGGGACAAGCCTTAGCAGGGTAAAGGGCCAGAAAGGAAGATCATTAGTTCCCCAAGAACCGAGGGACAGTGATTTGCCTCAGGGACACGGCTCAGAATAAGGGGCACTGGCCTGTACCCGAGGCTCCCACTTTCCCTTGTGGTAAGTCACTTCTCCTCTGACATTGGGGGAATTCCTGGGGTAATCTATTCTCTCCTCACAGGGTGATTGGGGCTTTCTCAGTTTAAGAGATGGATTTCTGGCACATCTCATTCCCCCCTCAATCGGGGGGGAGTGGGGAGGGTGTCTGGGATATCTCATTCCCCCCTCAGTACGGGAGATGGGGGGGTCCCTGGGATATCTCATTCCCCCTCAGTCGGGGTGGGGGGGGGAGGAGGGGGGTGTCTCTGGGATATCTCATTCCCCCCTCAGTCGGTGGGGTTGTCCCTGGGATATCTCATTCCCCCCTCAGTCGGGGGGGGGGGGTTGTCCCTGGGATATCTCATTCCCCCCTCAGTCGGTGGGGTTGTCCCTGGGATATCTCATTCCCCCCTCAGTCGGGGGGGGGGGGTTGTCCCTGGGATATCTCATTCCCCCCTCAGTCGGTGGGGTTGTCCCTGGGATATCTCATTCCCCCCTCAGTCGGTGGGGTTGTCCCTGGGATATCTCATTCCCCCCTCAGTCGGGGGGGGGGGTTGTCCCTGGGATATCTCATTCCCCCCTCAGTACGGGAGATGGGGGGGGGGGGTGTCCCTGGGATATCTCATTCCCTCTCAGTCGGGGTGGGGGGGGGGGGTGTCTCTGGGATATCTCATTCCCCCCTCAGTCGGGGGGGTTGTCCCTGGGATATCTCATTCCCCCCTCAGTCGGTGGGGTTGTCCCTGGGATATCTCATTTCCCCCCTCAGTCGGGGGGTGGGGTTGTCCCTGGGATATCTCATTTCCCCCCTCAGTCGGGGGGTGGGGTTGTCCCTGGGATATCTCATTCCCCCTCAGTTGGGGGGGGGGGTTGTCCCTGGGATATCTCATTCCCCCCTCAGTCGGGGGGGGGGGGGGGTTTGTCCCTGGGATATCTCATTCCCCCCTCAGTCGGGGGGGGGGGGTGTCCCTGGGATATCTCATTCCCCCCCTCAGTCGGGGGGGGGGGGTTTGTCCCTGGGATATCTCATTCCCCCCTTCAGTCTGGGGTTTGTCCCTGGGATATCTCATTCCCCCCTTCAGTCTGGGGTTTGTCCCTGGGATATCTCATTCCCCCCTTCAGTCTGGGGGGTTGTCCCTGGGATATCTCATTCCCCCCCCTCAGTCGGGGGGGCGGGGTTGTCCCCGGGGGAAGATGCTGCGCCCCCTTTCCGGCTGCCATTTGTCGACGAGGAAGAAATTTCACAGCTGCCTCTGCCGCCGCATGGACAACCCATTAAAATTAGGCCACGTACGTAACTTACGCTGTCTAAAGCCGGCCGACCCGCTGTAATCCATGGCGGGGACTTGGCTGAGCTTCACTGTCCGGACGCTCGCGCTCGGGCCCCAACCGCCGGAGAAAGGGCGGCGCCTGCGCAATGCAGCCTGACGGCAGGCTGATGGACAACTCCCGCCGCCAATCAGTGAACGCGCTCGGCGACGTGATGACGTCACGTAGGGTCAGGCCGAATCGCTGCCATTGGGCGGGACGGCGTTGTGGTCGGCTCGCGACGCGGCGCCTGCGCAGCCGCGGTGACGCGTGCCCGTTTCTTTTTTTTAGCCGACCGAATTTAATGGGAATTAAAGGCGCGGGTTCAGTGGGGGGGGGTGGGGCGAGGTTAAGAAACCAACCCCGCGACTGAGCAGGGAACAGGCGCCTTTAACAGGAGAGCTTGCAGACCCTGTCAATCATCCGGAGTGAGTGACAGGGCAGCCCTGGGGCATTGGAGCAAGAGGGAGGCCATTCAGCCCCTCAAACAGATCCTGGCTGATCTGTGGTGAATGGGGCCACCACCCATCCGACTTCCCTCCCCAAACCTGGAGAAGGTGCAAAAAAGATTTTGCAAGGATGACACCAGAATTGAGAGGTTATAACTATCGGGCTGGGGCTCTTTTCTCTAGAGGGGTGACCTGATGCAGTCTTTTAAGATTATGAAGGGGTTCAACGTAGAGAAGATGCTTCCACTTGTGGGGGAGACCAAAACTAGGGGCCATAAATATAAGATAGTCACTAATAAATCCAATAGGGAATTCAGGAGAAACTTCTTTACCCAGAGAGTGGTTAGAATGTGGAACTCACTACCACATGAAGCAACTACCATTGATGCATTTAAGGGGACGCTAGATAAGTACATGAGGGAAGAAAGGAATAGAAGGATATGCTGACGAGGTGAAATGAAGTAAAGAAAGACTTGCATTTATGTAGCACCTTTCACGAACTCAAAGCACTTTACAGCATACTTTTTGCAGTGTAGCACTGTTGTAATGTAGCAAACGCAGCAGCCAATTTGCCACAGCAAGCTCCCACAAACAGCTCTGTAATAACGACCAGTTAATCTGTTTTAGTGTTGGTGTTTGAGGGATAAATGTTGGTCAGGACACCGGGGATAACTCCCCTGCTCTTCTATGAAATAGTGCCATGAGATCTTTTATGTCCACCTGAGAGGGCAGACAGGGCCTCAGTTTTAACATCTCATCCAAAAGACAGCACCTCTGACAGTGCAGCAGTCCCTCAATACTGCATTGGAGTATCAGCCTGGATTTTGTGCTCAAGTCCCTGGAGTGGGACTTGAACCAATACCCGGTACGTGAACCCATGACCTGCTGCCTCAGAAGCAAGAGAGCTATCCACTGAGCCATATGGAACATGAACACCAACACAGACCAGTTTGAGTCGAATGGTCTGTTTCTGTGCTGTAAATTCTATAACAAGAGCAATCCAGTTAGTCCCGTTCCCCGTAACCCTGCAAATTTTTTCCTTCAAGTATTTATCCAATTCCTTTTTAAAAGCCACGATTGAATCTGCTTCCACCAACTTTCAGGCAGCGCATTCCAGATCATAACTACTCGCTGCGTAAAAAAGATTTTCCTCACGTCGCCTTTGGTTCTTTTGCCAATCACCTTAAATCCGTGTCCTCTGGTTCTTGACCCTTCCGCCAATGGGAACAGTTTCTCTTCAAAATCTTGAAGGGTTTAGATAAAAGTAAATGAACACTTCTATCAAATCTCCTCTCAACCTTCTCTGCTCTAAGGAGAGCAACCCCAGCTTCTCCAGTCTATCCACGTAACTGAGGTCCCTCATCTCGAACTATTCTAGTAAATCTTTTCTGCACCCTAAGGCTTTCACATACTTCCTAAAGTGCGGTGCCCAGAACCGGACACAATACTTCAGTTGTGGCCGAACCAATGTTTTAAAATTGCACCATTTTGTTTATATTACCTCTCCTCATTCTTCCTGCCAAAATGTATCACTTTGCACTTCTCTGGAACCGTCCCACAGCAAGAGTCTGGAGGGGCACGAAAAGAATAGACAAAGTAAATCCGATGACGCCAAGCTTGGATTTTAAAAACCTGTAAATTGTAGAAGGAAGGACTTAAGGCAGCAAGGTGTTCAACAGTATTGAGGGTCCTGGGAAAGAATGGGTTAGAGCAGGAGATGGTGTGTGGGAAAGAATGGAAGTGGTGTGCTGTGCTGAGCCTTAATTTCAACATAGTAAAACCAGGGAACAATGATTGTCAGCTTTGGAATCATGCTCTTACAATCCGAGCTTTATTGTATTTTGAGTACAGTATTGATGTCAGAGTTTTTACTGAAGAAACCAATTTGCAAGGGTGAATAATCACAGTGTACTTTGTATATCACACCTCAGCCAGCCAGCTATCCCCATACTGAGAACAAAGGGGAGCTAAATGGATGTGGAAATCCTCAAGACTGAGAGGAGAAACCAATCACCGATCCCTAGTAAATCCTGACGATGCTTCACAGGGCCTCAGAGGAGTGACTCCGATCTGGTCCCAGTACAGGGGTACAATCTCCGATCTTGTAAACGATACACAGACAGATTAAAGGTTAAATGTATATGCAATGATGTCTGGACATCGCAGCAGCGCTTCCTTCTGAACACCTAATGGCGTCTGTAAGTGAGAGACCTGGAAGTTAAGGATATCGATGTCTGAAGCCCCGAATGTTGCAGTGACATCGACCTTCTCGTACATTGTGAAGTTCACCGGCTTCCCCGCCATTGTAATCAGGCTGCGCAGAAAGCGTTCCCGAAGGACAGATCGCGATCGCTGTTCCTCCTCAAGGCTCGAACCGGAGCAGTTGTTTGAAGCTTGAATGGAGGAAGGCGAGAGGGCATGGTACCGTGGGGAAGTTGGATCAAAGCCTCGGCTCTGACCATCGGGACCACGAGGGAGACGTACAACCATCACTGGAGAAGCCATTCTGAGGAGCTGCTTAGAAACAGAACAGAATGTACAAAAGCAAGAGAATTAGCTTTGATTTGCATTATGACCATTAAAATCAACATTTTACATAAACTGCAACAAGGCCCCCAGTTGAGGCTCGTTCTTCTATTTGTATATTCTCACACATCACTGGTCATCCCCCCAGCACACGCCCATCTGGAGATACTGCATTCAGTTCTGGACACCGCACCACAGGAAAGATATACTGGCCTTGGAGGGGGTGCAGCGCAGATTCACCAAAATAATACTGGGGCTAAAAGTGTTAAATTATGAGGACATGTTGCATAGACTGGGCTTGTATTCCCTTATAAAGAAGCTTAAGGGGTGATCTAATTGAGGTGTTTAAGATGATTAAAGGGTTTAATAGAGCAGATAGAAACTATTTCCTCTGGTGGGGGAGTCCAGAACAAGAGGGCATAACCTTAAAATTAGAGTTAAGCAGTTGAGGGGTGATGTCAGGAAGCATTTCTTCACACAAAGGGGAGTGGAAATCTGGAACTCTCTCCCCAAAAAGCTGTTGAGGCTGGGGGTCAATTGAAAATTTCAAAACTGAGATTGAAAGATTTTTGTTAGGCACAGGTATTAAGGGTTACAGAACCAAGGCGGATAAATGGAGTTATCATACAGAGCAGCCATGATCTAATTGAAAGGAAGAACAGGCTCGAGGGGCTGAATGGCCTACTCCTGTTCCTAATGTCCCCCTCGCATTCTGAAACTCCTGACTGTTCCTGGCTACAGCTCCATACGTGCCACCGTCCCTCACCTCAGTGGCCTTCTTACTGTGTGAGCTGAGGCAGTGCGCCTGAATGCAGGGCCTTGCATTCTGTGTGGCCCAGAACCAGCCCAGGTTGGTGCCTTCACCCGCTGAGCCCCTGGGTAGCCAATGCTCACAGGTCTCAGTAACTGGGATCAGGTGCCGGCCAAAGCTGCAGGGAAGTGACAGAGGGTAACGCGAGTCCATGAATCTACCATCGGGTCAGGGCCACCTGCGAGAGCGAGAGAAACATGAGGGGGTGGGGGGTGCAGTCCTGGGGCAATGTCCCGGAGCTGGTCCCCAGCAAGAGTCAGGAGGGGAGCGACTGGTTTGAGAAAAGAATAGATGAAGTAAATCAGACAACACCAAACTTGGGATTTCAGAACCTGTAGATTGTAGGAGGGAAGAACTTAAGGCAGTAAGGAGTTCCACAGTATTGAAGTCCTGGGAAAGAATGAGTTAGAGTAGGAGATGGTGAGAAGAGACTCAATTTCAACACAGTAAAACCAGCGAACGATGATTGGCAGATTTGGAATCGCGCTCCCTTCCTTCCTCACTCTCAGACCCCAGGGCTTCCCTTAGAGACCCCGGGGGCTCCGCAACCCTCCCCTCAGACCCCGGGGGGGGGGGCCTCCCCCAACCCTCCCCTCAGACCCCGGGGGGGCCCCTCCCCCAACCCTCCCCCAACCCTCCCCCAACCCTCCCCTCAGACCCCGGGGGGGGGGGCTCACCCAACCCTCCCCTCAGACCCCAGGGGGGCTCACCCAACCCTCCCCTCAGACCCCGGGGGGGGGGCTCCCCCAACCCTCCCCTCAGACCCCGGGGGGGGGGGGGCTCCCCCAACCCTCCCCTCAGACCCCGGGGGGGGGGGGCTCACCCTCCCCTCAGACCTAGCGGTGTTTATATGACCAGATCCGTGCCTGTTAATCGCTCCCGGAGCCCCCGCCTTGCTCCGGATGTCACCGTTAGTCCGAATTTAATCCGATTCCGCACCTGGAGCCGCCTTACGCCACTTCGAACATCATCCCCGTGCACTTCCGGTCCCACACATAACCCGCTCCCCGCTCACCACATCCCGGAACATTTGGCCCGGAGCTAAACAGCGCCCCCCGCGCCTATTCCAGGTACTGACTCTGCTCCAGCGCTGGGAAGAGCTTAAAAGATGTGGAGCTGTCACACTCTCTGTGGGTGTGCATTCAAGGTGAACGCAGCAATTAATGTATTTGTGTTTTTTTTTGCGTAAGTGCACAATAATTAATTTTTTATTCAATTATTCAGCAGCCAATCCTAGTTCACTTTGGTTAGGCAATACTCCACACCCTTTCGAAACTGCCATTGATAATCCCTCTCCTCAAACAGCCCACCTAACACTAGGCATAAGAACATAACAAATAGGAGGAGGAGTAGGCCATACGGCCCCTCAAGCCTTCTCCACCGTTCAATAAGACCATGGCCGATCTTTGACCTCAACTTCACTTTCCCTCCCGATCCCCGTATCCCTTGATTCCCCTAGAGTCCAAAAATCTGTCTATCTCAGCCTTGAATATACTCAACGACTCAGCGTCCACAGCCCTCTGGGGTACAGAATTCCAAAGATTCACAACCCTCTGAAAGAAGAAATTCCTCCTCATCTCAGTCTTAAATGGCCTACCCCTTATCCTGTGACGATGCCCCCGAGTTCTAGACTCTCCAGCCAGGGGAAACAGCCTCTCAGCATCTACCCTGTCAAGCCCCCTCAGAATCTTATATGTTTCAATGAGATCACCTCTCATTCTTCTAAACTCCAGAGAGTTTAGGCCCATTCTTCTCAATCTTTCCTCATAGGACAACCCTCTCATCCCAGGAATCAATCTAGTGAACCTTCATTGCACCGCCTCTAAGGCAAGTATATCCTTCCTTAGATAAGAAGACTAAAACTGTACTCCAGGTGAGGTCTCACCAAAGCCCCTCTCTAACCTCCCTTTCCTCTCTACTCTTTTCAATTGAACAATAAGGAGACGCTCAGTTGCTCTGTTGGGCCGGATGGCCTGTTTTTGTGCTGTAAAATTCTATGCGATAGAAAAATGTTTCAAGGCATTTAAAGAGATCTGAGGAAAAACAGGAGAATTGAGGACGGATGGCCAAAAGCTTGGCCAAAGAGGTGGGTTTTAAGGAGGTGAGGGGCGGAGAGGTTTAGGGAGGGAATTCCAGAGCAAGGTGCCTGGACAGCTGAAGGCACAGCCGCCACTGGTGGGGTGAGGGGAGAGGTGGTGCATAAAAGGTCATATGTAAGGAATCTTACAACACCAGGTTATAGTCCAACAGTTTTATTTGAAAATCACAAGCTTTCGGAGCTTACCTCCTTCGTCAGGTGAGTGAAGGTCATAAAAGGTCATAGTCAGAGGGACAGAGAGTGTGAAGGTGGTGGGGACGGGGGCAGGGGTTGTAGGGCTGGAGGAGGTTAGAGAGCTGGAAAGGGTGAGGTCATGAAAGGATTTAAACACGAGGATGAGAATTTTAAATTGGAGGCAAAGAGGACCGGGAGACAATGTAGGTCAGCGAGGACGGGAGTGATGAGTGAACTCGTTGCGAGTTAGAATGCGGGAAGCAAGAGCTGGAGTTTACGGGTGGTGGAGGATGGGAGGCCGGCCAGGAGAGTATTGGAATATTAAGAGTCTGGAGGTAACAGAAGCATAGATGAGGGTTTCAGCAACAGATGAGCTGACGGAGGGGCAGAGGTGGACAATCTACAGATGTGGAAGTAGGCGGTCTTGGTGATGGAGAGGATATGGGGTCGGAAGCTCAGTTCAGGATCAAAAAGCACACGGAAATTGCAAAGAGTCCGTGGGGTTCAGCCTGAGAGAGTGGCCGGGGAGGGGGATGGAATCGGTGGCGAGCGAACGGACTTTGTGGCGGGGGCCGAAGACGACAGCTTCAGTCTTCCCAACGTTTAACTGGAAAAAGCGTCCCCTGAAGACAGATCGCGAGTTTTGCACATTGAGGCTGGAACTGAAGCAGTTGTTTGAAGCTTGAACGGAGGAAGGAGAGAGAGCAGGGTATCATGGGAAGGTCGGATTAAAGCCGCGTCTCTGTCCACCAGGACCCTGAGGGAGACACACAACCATCACCGGAGAAGCCATTCCGAGGAACTGCTCAGAATAGCAAGATAATTAGCTGCGATTTGCTTTATAATCGCCATTAAAATCATCATTTTACATAAACTGGAACAACAAGGCCCCCAGGCGAGGCTCATCATTCTAATTTGTATATTCTCACAAATCACTGCTCATTCCTCCAGCACACACTCAATTACAACCCCCCCACAACCCCCCCGAAACTCCCGACTATTACTCAGTATAGCTCCAGGAATGACAATGTGCCTCACATCAGTGGCCATTCTTCATGTTTGAGCTAAAGGTGCTGACTCTCACTGGGATACAGTTTCTGAAGGTGCTGACTCTCACTGGAATACAGTTCCTGAAGGTGCTGACTCTCACTGGAATACAGTTCCTGAAGGTGCTGACTCTCACTGGAATACAGTTCCTGAAGGTGCTGACTCTCACTGGAATACAGTTCCTGACAGTGCTGACTCTCACTGGGGTACAGTTTCTGAAGGTGCTGACTCTCACTGGAATACAGTTCCTGAAGGTGCTGACTCTCACTGGAATACAGTTCCTGAAGGTGCTGACTCTCACTGGAATACAGTTCCTGAAAGTGCTGACTCTCACTGGAATACAGTTCCTGAAGGTGCTGACTCTCACTGGGGTACAGTTCCTGAAGGTGCTGACTCTCACTGGGATACAGTTCCTAAAGGTGCTGACTCTCAATGGAGTACAGTTCCTGATGGTGCTGGCACTCACTGGGATACAGTTCCTGAAGGTGTTGACTCTCACTGGGGTACAGATCCTGAAGGTGCTGGTTAAAATAAGTAGGTAAAACTGTCTTAAAGCAATTATTTACCATGAGCAGGTTAATCAATTGCCACTAGAGGAAATGAAATCCTTAAATGTAAAAATATTCAGTGGGTTTATTTATTTATTTATTTTTTTCAAAAAATATACTTTATTCATAAAATTTGCAGCAATACATCCAATACAGTTGTCATATCACTTTCCAAACGTACACAATACAGATTTTACAATTTGCAGGTTACGTTAAGTACAGTTCAATGAACACATTGGACATAATTACAGTTCATGACACTCTATGGTGTCTCATTGCATCAGACTCAACACGGATTATTGCTTACAGATTCATTTCTGGTCCATTTCAGATTCATTACAGGTACATTACAGCAATTTGAATTTTACATTCTGCCCGAGGGGGTTTTTCCCTGATTGCAGCCCCTCGGTTTACAATGGCGGGAAGGCTCTAAACGGTTGCCTTTCCCCACAGAGCCTTTGCAGCGGCCGCACCCATCCTCAGTGCGTCCTGGACCTTGGAATGTGCCAGTCTGCAACACTCGGTCGAGGACAGCTCCTTGTGCTGGAAGACCAGCAAGTTTCGGGCAGACCAGAGGGCGTCTTTCACCGAGTTGATGGTCTTCCAGCAGCAGCCGATGTCCGTCTCAGTGTGCGTCCCCGGGAACAGCCCGTAGAGCACAGAGTCGTGTGTTACGGAACTGCTCGGGACGAACCTGGACAGATACCACTGCATCTCTCTCCAGACCTTCTTTGCAAAGGCACATTCCATAAGGAGATGGGTGACGGTCTCGTCTCCACCGCAGCCTCCTCTGGGACAGCGCGCGGTGGCGCTGAGAGTCCGGGAGTGCATGAAGGATCTGACGGGAAGGGCCCTTCTCACCACCAGCCAAGCTAGGTCTTGGTGCTTGTTTGAGAGCTCTGGCGATGAGGCGTTCTGCCAAATGACATTGACAGTCTGCTCGGGGAACCAACCGACAGGATCCACCATCTCCTTTTCCCGCAGGGTCTCGAGGACGTTACGTGCGGACCACTTGCTGATCGCCTTGTGGTCAAAGGTGTTTTCCTGCACAAACCTTTCCACGAAGGACAGGTGGGGCGGAACGGTCCAACTGGACGGAGCGTTCCGTGGCAGCGTGGCCAGGCCCATCCTTCTCAACACCGGGGACAGGTAGAACCTCAGCACGTAGTGACACTTTGTGTTTGCGTACTGAGGGTCTATGCACAGCTTGATGCAGCCGCACACAAAGGTGGCCATCAGGATGAGGGCCACGTTGGGCACGCCTTTCCCCCCTTTCTCTGGAGATTTGTACATCGTGACCCTGCGGACACGGTCCATTTTTGATCTCCAGACAAAGTGGAAGATGGCTCGGGTGACTGTCGCGGCGCAGGAGCGAGGTATGGGCCAGACCTGCGCCACGTACAGCAACACCGAGAGCACCTCGCACCTGATGACCAGGTTCCTGCCCACGATCGAGAGGGATCGTTGATGCCACAGTCCCAGTTTCTGCTTAACCTTGGAGATACGCTCCTCCCAGTTTTTGGTGCACGCCCCGGCCCCCCCGAACCAGATCCCCAGCACCTTCAGGTAATCCGACCTGACGGTGAAGGGGACAAAGGATCGGTCGGTCCAATTCCCAAAGAACATGGCCTCGCTCTTGCTACGATTTACCCTGGCCCCCGAGGCCAGTTCGAAACGGTCGCAGATGCTCATCAATCTGCGGACCGACAGCTGATCCGAGCAAAAGACGGCGACGTCATCCATGTACAGGGAGGTCTTGACCTGAGTGCCTCCGCTGCCTGGGATCGTCACCCCTCTTATGCCCGCATCCCTCCTGATGGACTCGGCAAAGGGTTCGATGCAACACACGAACAAGACGGAGGAGAGAGGACAGCCCTGCCTGACTCCAGATTTGATCGGAAAGCTTTCTGATTCCCACCCGTTGATTGAAACTGCGCTACTGATGTTTGTGTAGAGCAGTTGGATCCAATTGCGGATTCCCTCCCCAAACCCCATTTTGGAGAGCACGTCCATCATGTACGTGTGGGATATTCTGTCAAAGGCCTTCTCCTGGTCCAGGCTGATCAGGCAGGTGTTCACCCCCCTGTCCTGTACGTAGGCAATCGTATCCCTGAGTAGCGCCAGGCTATCAGAGATCTTCCTGCCGGGTACGGTGCAGGTCTGATCGGGGTGGATCACCACCTCCAGGGCTGACTTGACCCGATTGGCGATGACCTTGGACAGAATTTTGTAGTCCACGTTAAGTAGTGAGATGGGTCGCCAATTTTTGATTTCTTCCCTCTTCCCCTTCTGCTTGTAGATGAGGGTGATGATGCCTTTCCTCATGGAGTCTGACATGCTGCCTGCCAGAAGCATACCCCCGTACACTTCCAGCAGGTCTGGGCCTATCCAGTCCCACAGAGCCGAGTACAACTCCATCGGTAAGCCGTCGCTTCCGGGAGTCTTACTCTTCTCGAAGGATCGGACGGCCTTTGTCAGTTCGTCCAGAGTTAGCGGGTGAACCAGACTCTCCCGCTTGCTGTCGTCTAGAACCTCCGTGATAGACGACAAGAAGGAGTGGGAGGCCGCGCTGTCTGTGGGCTTCGCGTCGTACAGTCCGGCATAAAAGGATTTGCAGATCCTCAGTATGTCGGGCTGCGAGGACGTGACCGAGCCGTTCTCTTCCTTCAGGCTGCTGATCACAGAGCTCTCTCTGTGCACCTTTTGGAAGAAGAAGCGCGAGCAAGTCTCGTCCTGCTCCACGGAGCGGACTCTGGACCGGAAGATGATCTTGGAGGCCTCGGAGGCAAAGAGCGAGGCTTGCTGGTCCTTCACCTCTCTGAGTTCCTCCCCGACATCGATCCCCATCGACTGCAGCAGGAGAAGATTCTGCATGCTTTTCTGGAGTCGGGACGTTTCCCTCTGCCTCTCTCTCGCCTTCTGAACACCTTTGAGGATGAAGAACCTCTTGATGTTCGCCTTGATGGCTTCCCACCAGTGCACTGGGGAATCAAAGAGGGGCTTTACGGTTCTCCAACCTTTGTAATCCCTCGTCAGTTCCTCAATGTTTCCCGGGGTCAACAGTTTCACGTTCAGCTTCCATGTCCCCCTGCCCACTCTCTGATCGTCCTGTAGGTGACAGTCGGCCAGGAGGAGGCAGTGGTCAGAGAAGAACACCGGTGTGACCTTGGTGGATCTGACCTTGAGCTTCGGGGATACAAACAGGAAGTCTATCCTGGAACGGACGGACCCGTCTGGTCTGGACCAGGTGTATTGACGCGCCGCTCCGTCTGCAGGGTTGCTGAAGACGTCGCACAGCTTGGCGTCTTTCACCGCTTCCATCAGGAGTTTGGACGTGGCGTCCAGTTTGCTGTTGGCTAAGGAATTCAGGTGAAAGCAGCTTCTAAGAAATCTGCAAAAAAGGACAATGGACCACATAGCTGTCAGGTGCATACACACCAAGATTTAACTGATAAATATTTAGGGAGCTGCCCTAGCAAACAATCCCTGAATATTAGCAAACGATCACAACACATGCAATAATGTGGGGCAATCTCAACCTTTACAGTTCCAGAAACCTAAACCAGGATGAGTTAGAGATTTAAGCCCCAAGGCAGTGTGGGTGAGGGTCCAGAACCCTATTTCCATGTGGGTGAGAGTCTAGAACCCCATCTTGGTGAGGGTTAGGGTCCAGAACCCTATTTCCATGTGAGTGAGAGTCTAGAACCCTATCTCAGTGAGAGTTGGGGTCTAGAACCCTATTTCCATGTGGGTTAGGGTAGAACTCTATTTCAGTGTGAGTTGAGGTCTAAAACCCTGAGGTGCTGACTCTCACTGGGATACAGTTCCTGAAGTTGCTGACTCTCACTGGGATACAGTTCCTGAAGGTGCTGACTCTCACTGGGGTACAGTTCCTGAAGGTGCTGACTCTCACTGGGGTACAGTTCCTGAAGGTGCTGACTCTCACTGGAGTACAGTTCCTGAAGGTGCTGACTCTCAATGGAGTACAGTTCCTGAAGATGCTGACTCTCACTGGGATACAGTTCCTGAAGGTGCTGACTCTCACTGGGGTACAGTTCCTGAAGGTGCTGACTCTCACTGGGGTACAGTTCCTGAAGGTGCTGACTCTCACTGGAGTACAGTTCCTGAAGGTGCTGACTCTCAATGGAGTACAGTTCCTGAAGGTGCTGACTCTCAATGGAGTACAGTTCCTGAAGGTGCTGACTCTCACTGGGATACAGTTCCTGAAGGTGCTGACTCTCACTGGGATACAGTTCCTGAAGGTGCTGACTCTCAATGGAGTACAGTTCCTGAAGGTGCTGACTCTCAATGGAGTACAGTTCCTGAAGATGCTGACTCTCACTGGGATACAGTTCCTGAAGGTGCTGACTCTCACTGGGGTACAGTTCCTGAAGGTGCTGACTCTCACTGGGGTACAGTTCCTGAAGGTGCTGACTCTCACTGGAGTACAGTTCCTGAAGGTGCTGACTCTCAATGGAGTACAGTTCCTGAAGGTGCTGACTCTCAATGGAGTACAGTTCCTGAAGATGCTGACTCTCACTGGGGTACAGTTCCTGAAGATGCTGAGTCTCACTGGGATACAGTTCCTGAAGGTGCTGACTCTCACTGGGATACAGTTCCTGAAGGTGCTGACTCTCACTGGGGTACAGTTCCTGAAGGTGCTGACTCTCACTGGGATACAGTTCCTGAAGGTGCTGACTCTCACTGGGGTACAGTTCCTGAAGGTGCTGACTCTCACTGGGGTACAGTTCCTGAAGGTGCTGACTCTCACTGGGGTACAGTTCCTGAAGGTGCTGACTCTCACTGGGGTACAGTTCCTGAAGGTGTTGACTCTCACTGGGATACAGTTCCTGAAGGTGTTGACTCTCACTGGGGTACAGTTCCTGAAGGTGCTGACTCTCACTGGGGTACAGATCTTGAAGGTGCTGAGTCTCACTGGGATACAGTTCCTGAAGGTGCTGACTCTCACTGGGGTACAGTTCCTGAAGGTGCTGACTCTCACTGGGGTACAGTTCCTGAAGGTGTTGACTCTCACTGGGGTACAGTTCCTGAAGGTGCTGACTCTCACTGGGGTACAGTTCCAGGACCAACTGAGAGTTACAGGAGGAGGAAGCTGATGATGAGGAGGAGGCAGAGCAGAGAAACAACTACTTGGCAGGTGCCAGCCTTGGCTCAGCGATAGCACTGGGCAGTAAGTACAGTATCTGGAAGTCATGACTTTAAGATCATCACCAACAAACAATGGGAGAGATAGGTGAAATATTTTTCTTGTGCGGAGGGTTGTTAGAACATGGATTACTCGACCAGAAACTGCGGGGAAAGCAGAATCCGTAATAGCCTTTAAAAGGGAAGTGGATAAATGCATTTAAAAGAATCATTTTAAAGAGTTTAGGGAAAGAGCAGGGGAATGGGTCTGAGTGGAGAGCTCTTTCAGAGAGAGAGAGTACAGTATCGATTGGCCGAATGGCCTTCTTCTGTTCTGTAGAATTCGGCAATTCTATCTGAAGATAGAAGATTGAGGGGTGATCTGATTGAGGTGTTAAAAGGATTCGATAGGGCAGATACGGAGGGACTATTTCCTCTGGAGGGGGAATCAAGAACGAGGGGACACAATCTTAAAATTAGAGCCAGGCCATTTAGGAGGGAATCAGGAAGCACTTTTTCACACAAAGGGTAGTAGAAATCTGGAATTCTCTCCCCCAAGAAGATCATGAATGCTGGGAGAACTGGAGCTTTCAAGACTGAGATTTTTGTGGAGTTAGAGTATCAAGAGATATGGAGCAAAGGGTTGAGGTGCAGATCAGCCATTATCTAATTGAATGTCAGAGCAGACTTGAGGGGCTGAATGGCCAACTCCCATTCTTATGATGTTAAAAGATCTTGGTGTTCGGATTTAGGATTTATCCAGCAGGACTATTCATTAGAAAAGTTTTAATTTCCTCTGGTTGCTACTGGTTAAAATAAGTAGGTAAAACTGTCTTAAAGCAATTATTTACCATGAGCAGGTTAATCAATTGCCACTAGAGGAAATGAAATCCTTAAATGTAAAAATATTCAGTGGGTTTATTACATAAGGAATTCAGGTGAAAACAGCTTCTAAGAAATCTGCAAAAAAGGACAATGGACCACATAGCTGTCAGGTGCATACACACCAAGATTTAACTGATAAATATTTAGGGAGCTGCCCTAGCAAACAATCCCTGAATATTAGCAAACAATCACAACACATGCAATAATGTGGGGCAATCTCAACCTTTACAGTTCCAGAAACCTAAACCAGGATGAGTTAGAGATCTGAAGCCCCAAGGCAGTGTGGGTTAGGGACTAGAGCTGTATTTCCATGTGGGTGAGAGTCTAGAACCCCATCTCGGTGAGGGTTAGGGTCTAGAAACCTATTTCATTGTGGGTTAGAGTCTAGAACCTTATTTCAGTGTGAGTTGAGGTCTAAAACCCTTGGTCAGCGTAGGTAACTTTAATATCTCACCCAGTCTAATATCACTCTCCTGCTCACTCCCCACACATTTTAATATCCCCCCAGTCTAATTCCAATCTCCTGCTCAGTCCCCACACACTTTAATATTCCTGTTTTTCATGCAATTAATTCACTTTTTAAAGAATTGATGGGCTCTGTTTCAACAACAATTTATAGCTGAGAATTCCAACCACCCTCTGTGTAAAGAAATTTTTCGAACCGCACCTTAATTCTTTTTGTGATTATTTTAAATTCCTCTCTTGCTGACCAGTGGATGTCTCTATTTATCTTGTCAGAACTCCTCGCAGTCTTGAATACAGTTTGAGCGAAGCTCATTAGGAATTTTGCATGCAGTTTAGGGCGCCATCAGTATATTGGAGATGGTTCATGAACGAGCGTTGGAGATGATTAAACTGACCTCCTTGACCAAGCTTTTGGTCACCTGTCCTAATATTTCTTTATGTGGCTCAGTGTCAAATATTGTTTGATAATCGCTCCTGTAAAGCACCTTGGGACGTTTTACTGCATTAAAGGCACTATATAAATGCAGCTGTTGTTGTTGTTGATTCTGGGATCCGAGGGCTCAGAGTTTTGAGGGAAGACTCTCAGAACTGAACTGGTCCTCGTTACAGAAAAGGAGACTGAGATGGGGAGGCGGATCCGACTCTGTAAAATGCCGAGAGGAAAGGGCGGTGGAGATGCAAGCTGGGTGTTTAACCAGGAGAAGGAGAACAGAACAGAAGGTCGCAGGTCAACACTTGAGCAAGACATTCAGATTGGTGAGTACGTGTCAGAAAAAGCCATTAATATGATGTCAACTAATTGTTTCATAAAGCAGGGTGAATGAGTATCTGCTTAGGAATGGGGATGAAACCTTCAGATTAAGCCTGGGTAAACAGAATAAAATACAACAGGCCCAACCAATTTGTTGGCATCCAGCAGTCTTGATTACAACAGTACATTTAACAAAGAATAAATCTAAATAAACGGAGCCACTATCAGTCTTTGGAAAGGGTCCCGTTGCCTCGACGCTGAATGACACTGATGATTGCACGGTGTTCAGTTCCATTCGCAACCCCTCAAATAATGAAGCAGTCCAAGCCCGCATGCAGAAAGCCCTGGATAACATCCAGGCTTGGGCTGATAAGTGGCAAGTAACATTCGCGCCAGACAAGTGCCAGGCAATGATCATCTCCAAAAAGAGAGAGTCTAACCACCTCCCCTTGACATTCAAAGCCATTACCATTGCCGAATCCCCCACCATCAACATCCTAGGGGTCACCATTGACCAGAAACTTAACTGGACCAGCCATATAAATACTGTGGCTGCAAGAGCAGGTCAGAGGCTGGGTATTCTGCGGCGAGTGACTCACCTCCTGACTCCCCAAAGCCTTTCCACCATCTACAAGGCACAAGTCAGGAGTGTGATGGAATACTCTCCACTTGCCTGGATGAGTCCAGCTCCAACAATACACAAGAAGCTCGACACCATCCAGGACAAAGCAGCCCGCTTGATTGGCACCCCATCCACCACCCTAAACATTCACTCCCTTCACCACCGGCGCACTGTGGCTGCAGTGTGCACCATCCACAGGATGCACTGCAGCAACTCGCCAAGGCTTCTTCGACAGCACCTCCCAAACCCGCGACCTCTATCACCTAGAAGCACAAGAGCAGCAGGCACATGGGAACACCACCACCTGCTCGTTCCCCCCCAAGTCACACACCATCCCGACTTGGAAATATATCGGCCGTTCCTTCATCGTCGCTGGGTCAAAATCCTGGAACTCCCTTCCCAACAGCACTGTGGGAGAACCTTCACCACACGGACTGCAGCGGTTCAAGAAGGCGGCTCACCACCAGCTTCTCAAGGGCAATTAGGGATGGGGAACAAATGCCGGCCTCGCCAGCGACGCCCACATCCCATGAACAAATTTTTAAAAAACACCTTGCGACCGGTAGAAGAAGCACTGCGAGCAGCAGCTTGAGGGTTAAGCACGCCCGCTGTGGTAGGTAGCTGCAGGGGGTGCTTGCTGGGCAGTTTGTTCAGCTCCCCTTCAAAATAGTGCCATGGGATCTTTTACATCTACCTGAGCGGGCAGACAGGGCATTGGTTTAACATCTCATCTGAAAGACGGCACCTCCAACAGTACAGCACTCTCTCAGAACTGCACTGGAGTGTAAGCCTAGATTTTGTGTTTGAGTCTCTCGAGTTGGATGCGAACCCATGACCTTTGTGATTTAGAGGCAAGAATGCTACCCACTGAGCCAGAACTGACACAACTAATTGAACAATAAGGAGACACTGGGTAGCCCCTAAAAAAATTCGAACAAAATGCCCCCTTTTTAAAGGAGTGCTAATAATAAACACCCAAATCATACAAAAGAAAAAAGGAAATTTATCAAATTAAATAATAATACAATTTCCTGCATCGACTATACACTCCAGTCCCTGCGGTGCCCCCCTTTCCTCTGCAAGGACTTTGACTTTATAGAATCATAGAATCACAGAAGTTTACAACATGGAAACAGGCCCTTCGGCCCAACATGTCCATGTCGCCCAGTTTATACCACTAAGCTAGTCCCAATTGCCTGCACTTGGCCCATATCCCTCCATACCCATCTTACCCATGTAACTGTCCAAATGCTTTTTAAAAGACAAAATTGTACCCGCCTCCACTACTGCCTCTGGCAGCTCGTTCCAGACACTCACCACCCTTTGAGTGAAAAAATTGCCCCTCTGGACCCTTTTGTATCTCTCCCCTCTCACCTTAAATCTATGCCCCCTCGTTATAGACTCCTCTACCTTTGGGAAAAGATTTTGACTATCTACCTTATCTATGCCCCTCATTATTTTATAGACTTCTATAAGATCACCCCTAAACCTCCTACTCTCCAGGGAAAATAGTCTCAGTCTATCCAACCTCTCCCTATAAGTCAAACCATCAAGTCCCAGTAGCATCCTAGTAAATCTTTTCTGCACTCTTTCTAGTTTAATAATATCCTTTCTATAATAGGGTGACCAGAACTGTACACAGTATTCCAAGTGTGGCCTTACTAATGTCTTGTACAACTTCAACAAGACATCCCAACTCCTGTATTCAATGTTCTGACCAATGAAACCAAGCATGCTGAATGCCTTCTTCACCACCCTATCCACCTGTGACTCCACTTTCAAGGAGCTATGAACCTGTACTCCTAGATCTCTTTGTTCTATAACTCTCCCCAACGCCCTACCATTAACGGAGTAGGTCCTGGCCCGATTCGATCTACCAAAATGCATCACCTCACATTTTTCTAAATTAAACTCCATCTGCCATTCATCGGCCCACTGGCCCAATTTATCAAGATCCCGTTGCAATCCTAGATAACCTTCTTCACTGTCCACAATGCCACCAATCTTGGTGTCATCTGCAAACTTACTAACCATGCCTCCTAAATTCTCATCCAAATCATTAATATAAATAACAAATAACAGCGGACCCAGCACCGATCCCTGAGGCACACCGCTGGTCACAGGCCTCCAGTTTGAAAAACAACCCTCTACAACCACCCTCTGTCTTCTGTCGTCAATCCAATTTTGTATCCAATTGGCTACCTCACCTTGGATCCAGTGAGATTTAACCTTATTTAACAACCTACCATGCGGTACCTTGTCAAAGGCTTTGCTGAAGTCCATGTAGACCACGTCTACTGCACAGCCCTCATCTATCTTCTTGGTTACCCCTTCAAAAAACTCAATCAAATTCGTGAGACATGATTTTCCACTCACAAAACCACGCTGACTGTTCCTAATCAGTCCCTGCCTCTCCAGATGCCTGTAGATCCTGTCTCTCAGAATACCCTCTAACAACTTACCCACAACAGATGACAGGCTCACCAGTCTGTAGTTCCCGAGCTTTTCCCTGCCACCCTTCTTAAACAAAGGCACAACATTTGCTACCCTCCAATCTTCAGGCACCTCACCTGTAGCTGTCGATGATTCAAATATCTCTGCTAGGGGACCCGCAATTTCCTCCCTAACCTCCCATAACGTCCTGGGATACATTTCATCAGGTCCCGGAGATTTATCTACCTTGATGCGCGTTAAGACTTCCAGCACCTCCCTCTCTGTAATATGTACACTCCTCAAGACATCACTATTTATTTCCCCAAGTTCCCTAACATCCATGCCTTTCTCAACCGTAAATACCGATGTGAAATATTCATTTAGGATCTCACCCATCTCTTGTGGTTCCGCATATAGATGACCTTGTTGATCCTTAAGAGGCCCTACTCTCTCCCTGGTTACTCTTTTGCCCTTTATGTATTTGTAGAAGCTCTTTGGATTCTCCTTTGCCTTATCTGCCAAAGCAATCTCATGTCCCCTTTTTGCCCTCATGATTTCTCTCTTAACTCTACTCCGGCAATCTGTATACTCTTCAAGGGATCCACTTGATCCCAGCTGCCTATGCATGTCATATGCCTCCTTCTTCTTTTTGACTAGGGCCTCAATCTCCCGAGTCTTCCAAGGTTCCCTACTTCTACCAGCCTTGCCCTTCACTTTATAAGGAAAGTGCTTACCCTGAACCCTGGCTAACACACTTTTGAAAGCCTCCCACTTACCAGACATCCCTTTGCCTGCCAACAGACTCTCCCAATCAACTTCTGAAAGTTCCTGTCTAATACCATCAAAATTGGCCTTTCCCCAATTTAGAATTTTAACTTTTGGGCCAGACCTATCATTCTCCATAGCTATCTTAAAACTAATGGAATTATGATCACTGGTCCCAAAGTGATCCCTCACTAACACTTCTGTCACCTGCCCTTCCTTATTTCCCAAGAGGAGGTCAAGTTTTGCCCCCTCTCTAGTTGGGCCATCCACATACTGAATGAGAAATTCCTCCTGAATACACTCAACAAATTTCTCTCCATCCAAGCCCCTAATGCTATGGCTGTCCCAGTCAATGTTGGGAAAGTTAAAGTCCCCTACTATTACCACCCTATTTTTCTTGCAGCTGTCTGTAATCTCCTTACATATTTGCTCCTCAATTTCCCGATGACTATTTGGGGGTCTGTAGTACAATCCTATCAAAGTGATCTCTCCCTTCTTATTTTTCAGTTCTACCCATATAGACTCAGTGGGCGAACCCTCGGATATATCCCCTCTCACGACTGCCGTGATGTTCTCCCTAATCAAGAACGCAACTCCCCCTCCTCTCTTACCTCCTGCTCTATCTTTCCTATAGCATCTGTACCCTGGAACATTGAGCTGCCAGTCCTGCCCCTCCCTTAGCCATGTTTCAGTAATAGCTATAACATCCCAGTCCCATGTACCCATCCATGCCCTGAGTTCATCTGCCTTGCCCATCAGACTTCTTGCATTGAAATAAATGCAGTTTAATCTAGACTTCCCTTGGTCTTTGCCCTGCTTTCTCAGGCCATCTGTCCGGTCATATTTTGTACACTCTCCCTTACTGCCTTTTGTTTCTGTCACCACTTTACTTCCCACTGACTTCCTGCCACATTAATTTAAACCCTCCCCAACAGCACTAGCAAACACTCCTCCTAGGACATTGGTTCCAGTCCTGCCCAGATGCAGACCGTACAATTTGTACTGGTCCCACCTCCCCCAGAACCGGTTCCAATGGCCCAGGAATTTGAATCCCTCCCTCTTGCACCATCTCTCAAGCCACGTATTCATCCTAGCTATCCTGTCATTCCTACTCTGGCTAGTCCATGGCACTGGTAGCAATCCTGAGATTACGACCTTTGAGGTCCTACTTTTTAGTTTAACTCCTAACTCCCTAAATTCAGCTTGTAGGACCTCATCCCGTTTTTTACCTATATCGTTGGTACCTATATGCACCACGACAACTGGCTGTTCACCCTCCCCCTCCAGAATGTCCTGCAGCCGCTCCGAGACATCCCTGACCCTTGCACCAGGGAGGCAACATACCATCCTGGAGTCTCGGTTGCGTCCGCAGAAACGCCTGTCTATTCCCCTTACAATCGAGTCCCCTATCACTATAGCTCTGCCACTCTTTTTCCTGCCCTCCTGTGCAGCAGAGCCAGCCATGGTGCCATGAACCTGGCCGCTGTCACCTTCCCCTGGTGAGCCATCTCCCCCAACAGTATCCAAAACGGTATACCTGTTTTGGAGGGAGATGACCGCAGGGGACCCCTGCACTGCCTTCCTACTCTTCCTCTGTCTGTTGGTCACCCATTCACTATCTCCCTCAGTAATTTTTATCTGTAATGTGACCAACTCACTGAACGTGCTATCCACGACGTCCTTAGCATCGCGGATGCTCCACAGTGAGTCCATCCGCAGCTCCAGAGCCGTCAAGCGGTCAAACAGTAGCTGCAGCTGGACACACTTCCCGCAGGTGAAGGAACCAGGGACACAGGAAGGATCCCTGAATTCCCACATCCCACAAGAGGAACATGACACGGGTCTGGGATCTCCTGCCATGACTTAACCCTTAAGTTAGCTTAACAACAACTATAAAGTCAAGAGAAAAAAAAGGAAAGAAAAACTACTTACCAGTCACCAGCCAATCACTTCCCTGTTGGCTGTGACTTCGTGCCTCCAGCAGCTGCAGGAGCTCGATCCTCCTCCTCGATCCTCCTCCTCCTCGATCCTCCTCCTAGTCAACTCTCGGGCCCTCCTTTATCCGCCTCCGATCTCGCTCAGCTCCCCTCTCCCGCTCTCGGGCCCTCCTTTATCCGCCTCCGATCTCGCTCAGCTCCCCTCTCCCGCTCTCGGGCCCTCCTTTATCAGCCTCCGATCTCGCTCAGCTCCCCTCTCCCGCTCTATAGCCGCATCGCTGGTGTTAATGGGGCTATAAGGCGACTGACCCCATTTTGAGGCTGTTACAGCTCCATTAAGGTCAGGGGAGGGCCACTCAAAATCAACTGCTTTGTCTTTATATGCAATGGCACTTCCAAGTTATCTCCTCTACCAAATTCCATGAACGAATCAACAAATCACCTTTAACTTAGAGCACTGTGCACGGTTCAGAATCAGAGGGACAGAGAGCTTGAAGAGAGGGCAAGTGTTTGTAGGGCTGGAGGATGTTAGAGAGATAGCGAGGGGGTGAGGCCATGAAAGGATTTTAAACATGAGGATGAGAATTTTTAAATTGGAGGCAAGGTGGACCGGGAGCCAATGTAGGTCAGCAAGGGCAGGAGTGATGGGTGAACTTGTTGCGGATTAGGACAAAAGCAGCAGAGTTTTGGATAAGCTGAAGCTCGCAGAGGTTGGGAGGCCGACCAGGAGAGCGTTGGAAGAGTAGAGGCTGGCGGTAACAAAAGCATAGATAACAGTTTCAGCAGCAGATGGGCTGAGGCGGGAGATGTTACGGAGGTGGAAGTAGGCGGTCTTGGTGATGGAGAGGATATGGGGTCGGAAGCTCAGTTCAGGATCAAAAAGCACACGGAAATTGCAAAGAGTCCGTGGGGTTCAGCCTGAGAGAGTGGCCGGGGAGGGGGATGGAATCGGTGGCGAGCGAACGGACTTTGTGGCGGGGGCCGAAAACGACAGCTTCAGTCTTCCCAACGTGTAACCGGAAAAAGCGTCCCCTGAAGACAGATCGCGAGTTTTGCACATTGAGGCTGGAACTGAAGCAGTTGTTTGAAGCTTGAACGGAGGAAGGAGAGAGAGCAGGGTATCATGGGAAGGTCGGATTAAAGCCGCGTCTCTGTCCACCAGGACCCTGAGGGAGACACACAACCATCACCGGAGAAGCCATTCCGAGGAACTGCTCAGAATAGCAAGATAATTAGCTGCGATTTGCATTATAATCGCCATTAAAATCATCATTTTACATAAACTGGAACAACAAGGCCCCCAGGCGAGGCTCATCATTCTAATCTGTATATTCTCACAAATCACTGCTCATTCCTCCAGCACACACTCAATTACAACCCCCCCACAACCCCCGCAAAACTCCCGACTATTACTCAGTATAGCTCCAGGAATGACAATGTGCCTCACATCAGTGGCCATTCTTCATGTTTGAGCTAAAGGTGCTGACCCTCACTGGGATACAGTTCCTGAAGGTGCTGACTCTCACTGGGATACAGTTTCTGAAGGTGCTGACTCTCAATGGAGTACAGTTCCTGAAGGTGCTGACTCTCTCTGGGGTACAGTTCCTGAAGGTGCTGACTCTCATTAGGGTACAGTTTCTGAAGGTGCTGACTCTCAATGGAGTACAGTTCCTGAAGGTGCTGACTCTCACTGGGATACAGTTCCTGAAGGTGCTGACTCTCACTGGGATACAGTTCCTGAAGGTGCTGACTCTCAATGGAGTACAGTTCCTGAAGGTGCTGACTCTCACTGGGATACAGTTGCTGAAGGTGCTGACTCTCACTGGGATACAGTTCCTGAAGGTGCTGACTCTCAATGGAGTACAGTTCCTGAAGGTGCTGACTCTCTCTGGGATACAGTTCCTGACAGTGCTGACTCTCATTGGGATACAGTTCCTGAAGGTGCTGACTCTCAATGGAGTACAGTTCCTGAAGGTGCTGACTCTCTCTGGGATACAGTTCCTGACAGTGCTGACTCTCACTGGGATACAGTTCCTGAAGGTGCTGACTCTCAATGGAGTACAGTTCCTGAAGGTGCTGACTCTCACTGGAATACAGTTCCTGGACCAACTGAGGGTTACAGGAGGAGGAAGCTGATGATGAGGAGAGCTCTTTCAGAGAGAGAGAGTACAGTATCGATTGGCCGAAAGGCCTTCTTCTGCATTGTAGAATTCGGCAATTCTATCTGAAGATAGAAGATTGAGGGGTGATCTGATTGAGGTGTTTAAAAAGTTAAAAGGATTCGATAGGGCAGATACGGAGAAACTATTTCCTCTGGAGGGGGAATCAAGAATGAGGGGACACAATCTTAAAATTAGAGCCAGGCCGTTTAGGAGGGAATCAGGAAGCACTTTTTCACACAAAGGGTAGTAGAAATCTGGAATTCTCTCCCCCAAGAAGGTCATGAATGCTGGGAGAACTGGAGCTTTCAAGACTGAGATTTTTGTGGGGTGAGAGTATCAAGAGATATGGAGCAAAGGCGGTTAAATAGAGTTGAGGTGCAGATCAGCCATTATCTAATTGAATGTCAGAGCAGACTTGAGGGGCTGAATGGCCAACTCCCGTTCCTATGATGTTAAAAGATCTTGGTGTTCGGATTTAGGATTTATCCAGCAGGACTATTCATTAGAAAAGTTTTAATTTCCTCTGGTTGCTACTGGTTAAAATAACTAGGTAAAACTGTCTCAAAGCAATTATTTACCATGAGCAGGTTAATCAATTGCCACTAGAGGAAATGAAATCCTTAAATGTAAAAATATTCAGTGGGTTTATTACATAAGGAATTCAGGTGAAAACAGCTTCCAAGCAATCTGCAAAAAAGAACAATGGACCACATAGCTGTCAGGTGCATACACACCAAGATTTAACTGATAAATATTTAGGGAGCTGCCCTAGCAAACAATCCCTGAATATTAGCAAACAATCACAACACATGCAATAATGTGGGGTAATCTCAACCTTTACAGTTCCAGAAACCTAAACCAGGATGAGTTCGAGATCTGAAGCCCCAAGGCAGTGTCGGTTAGGGTCTAGAACCCTATTTCCATGTGGGTTAGGGTCTAGAACCCCATCTCGGTGCGGGTTAGGGTCTAGAACCCTATTTCCATGTGGGTGAGAGTCTAGAACCCCATCTCAGTGAGGGTTAGGGTCTAGAACCCTATTTCCATGTGGGCGAGAGTCTAGAACCCCATCTTGGTGAGGGTTAGGGTCTAGAACCCTATTTCCATGTGAGTGAGAGTCTCGAACCCTATCTCAGCGAGAGTTAGGGCCTAGAACCCTATTTTCATGTGGGTTAGGGTAGAATTCTATTTCAGTGTGAGTTGAGGTCTAAAACCCTTAGTCAGCGTAGGTTACTTTAATATCCCACCAGTCTAATTACACTCTGCTGCTCGCTCCCCATACCCTTTAATATTCCTGTTTTTCAAGCAATTAATTCGCCTTTTAAAGAATTGATGGGCTCTGTTTCAACAACAATTTGTAGCTGAGAATTCCAACCACCCTCTGTGTAAAGAAATTTTTCGAACCGCACCTTAATTCTTTTTGTGATTATTTTAAATTCCTCTCTTGCTGACCAGTGGATGTCTCTATTTATCTTGTCAGAACTCCTCGCAGTCTTGAATACAGTTTGAGCGAGGCTCATAAGGAATTTTGCATGCAGTTTAGGGCGCCATCAGTATATTGGAGATGGTTCAGGAACGAGCGTTGGAGATGATTAAACTGACCTCCTTGATCAAGCTTTGGGTCACCTGTCCTAATATTTCTTTATGTGGCTCGGTGTCAAATATTGTTTGATAATCGCTCCTGTAAAGCACCTTGGGATGTTTTACTACATTAAAGGCACTATATAAATGCAGTTGTTGTTGTTGTTGATTCTGGGATCCGAGGGCTCAGAGTTTTGAGGGAAGACTCACAGAACTGAACTGGTCCTCGTTACAGAAAAGGAGACTGAGATGGGGAGGCGGATCCGACTCTGTAAAATGCCGAGAGGAAAGGGCGGTGGAGATGCAAGCTGGGTGTTTAACCAGGAGAAGGAGTACAGAACAGAAGGTCGCAGGTCAACACTTGAGCAAGACACTCAGATTGGTGACTATGGGCTCGATTTTACCGTCGGGTTTCCTGTGGGTTTCCAGCGGGGGGGCCCCGAAAAGCCCGATATCCAGTCACGTGACCGGATCGCGCCACGATCCCGACCACATCCGGGTTCCCCGATGACGTGCGGGGCTGCGTGCGTGGCCCCCGCTGGTGGGAATCCCGCAGGCAATTAAAGCCAGCGGGGTTCCACTTGAGTGTACTTACCTTGCTTGTTGAGGTCATTAAATGAGCTGAATCAGCTGTCAAAACAGGAAGTGTGGGATTTTACCTTCAACGCAGAGTGTTTCACACACTGGGGGAAACAGTCTCCCTCCAACCAGGCGTGTTGCAGCCAGCAGCCTGTGGCAGCTGCCAAGGTGCACTCCACGGGGGAGAGCCCTCACCCACGCAGGAGGCCACCGCGTCACATAGGGCAACCCCTGCCCTCCACCACCCCCCGCCAAGCCAGAGGACAGACCGACGCGAAACCGCAGCCCCAGTCCGAGGAACCACCCACCTACCCTGCACAACCCCTCAGACCAACACCTGCCAGATGGGCGGTGCGTGGACACCCTCGGAGGACGAAGAGCATGACCAGCCCCAGCAGCCTCGCAGTCCACACCGTCCGCCGCAGAGACGTGGATCCCCCCAACACGGTGCTGTTGCACGCCCACCTGCACAGCAGGAGGGAGGGCAACCGCAGAGAGAGATGCGTCGCAGAGGGCACTACCCTCGCCACAGGGTCCACAGGCCGAGGCGCAGCTCCCCGGACCTCTCCGAGCAGCAGTGCACACGGAGGCGCAGATTCACTCGACATGTAGTCGTGGAGATCTGCAGGCTCTTTCATGCCGAGCTGCTCCTGGCTGGCCCCAGCACCATCTGCTTACCTGTCGCTGCCAAAGTCACCACTGCCCTCCACAACTTCTCCTCCGCATCCTTCCAGGGTGCAGCCGGGTACACCGCCGATGTCTCTCAGTCGTCTGCGCGGACGAGCCCAGCAAATACACCTGCACCTACTCTGCAGTAACACAATGGGTGGCATCAGTGGTGGGTCCTCATAGTGATACCCATGAGCGGGCATTATTGGACACAACAGACAGGATTCGCGGAGACATGGCAGTGGTGGTGCCAATATAATGTGTGATGTTTGTTGCTATGAAATTCAATATAGGTAACACCCATGGCAAACCCTCAGACACCCTTGTGCATCCCCTTCATGCTCACGACACGTTTGCCTTACGCTGCCTACTGCACATATGTGATGCATGCCCTGTGGCTGCAGCACAGGTGGTGGCAGGTTGAGTGAGGCTGGCCGTGAGGGAGATGCACGAGAGGGTGAGTATGGGATAGAGCCATGAGATTGTATGAGGATTGGGTTGCGTGTTAGTGGCGGGGTGAGTACTGGTGAGGTGAGTAGGTGCAGGTAAGATGAGGATGGGGTTTGAGTGGGTATGAGGGGTGATGTGACAGAGTAGTGTTGGCGGTGCCGAAGGAGATGTGGGGTGGGGGCAGTATTGTGGCAGACGGAGTGTGGGGGAAAGACTACGTGTTCTCACTGTGGCTGACCTACTGCGGTCATTGGAGCGCCTCCTGCACTGTATGCAGGTGGGCGATATGTTGGTGGCGCAGGTGACCCCCTCTGCCACCTCGAGCCAGGCCTTCTTGGTGGCAGAGGCAGGCCGCTTCCTCCCGCCCGCCGGGTGGAAGATCTCTGTCCTCCCCCTCCTCCTCACCCCATCTGATGATACCTGGGGTGAGGCATCATTAAACTGGGAGCAGCCTTCCCTCTGGGCTGCTCCATGCTGTAATTTGTTCCATTGGTTGCAGCATCTGTCAGTGGAGGACTGCCCCTTTAACTAGAGAGCCTCCAGCTGACAGATCGTACTGCGCATGCGCAGCCCGCCCGACGCGCAGACCAGCAGCGCGGACCCCGGAGGAGCAGGTAAGTGATTCCAATTAGTGGATTGCCTGCTACGATCGCGCGGGCAACCCACTAATTTCACCGGGCGCGGAGGCCACGCACCCGAAACCCAACCCGCCGGAAACCCGCAGGCCTGCTAAAATCAGGCCCTATGTGTCAGAAAAAGCCGTTAATATGATGTCAACTAATTGCTTCATAAAACAGGGTGAATTTTTTTTTATTTGTTCATGGGATGTGGGCGTCGCTGGCGAGGCCAGCATTTATTGCCCATCCCTAATTGCCCTTGAGAAGATGGTGGTGAGCCGCCTTCTTGAACCACTGCAGTCTGTGTGGTGAAGGTTCTCCCACAGTGCTGTTAGGAAGGGAGTTCCAGGATTTTGACCCAGCGACGATGAAGGAACGGCGATATATTTCCAAGCCGGGATGGTGTGTGACTTGGAGGGAAACGTGCAGGTGGTGTTGTTCCCATGTGCCTGCTGCTCTTGTCCTTCTAGGTGGTAGAGGTCGTGGGTTTGGGAGGTGCTGTCGAAGAAGCCTTGGCAGGTTGCTGCAGTGCATCCTGTGGATGGTACACACTGCAGCCACTGTGCGCCGGTGGTGAAGGGAGTGAATGTTTAGGGTGGTGGATGGGGTGCCAATAAGCGGGCTGCTTTGTCCTGGATGGTGTCGAGCTTCTTGAGTGTTGTTGGAGCTGCACTGATCCAGGCAAGTGGAGAGTATTCCATCACACTCCTGACTTGTGCCTTGTCGATGATAGAAAGGCTTTGGGGAGTCAGGAGGGGAGTCACTCGCCGCAGAATACCCAGCCTCAGACCTGCACTTGTAGCCACAGTATTTAAATGGCTGGTCCAGTTAAGTTTCTGGTCAATGGTGACCCCCAGGATGTTGATGATGGGGGATTCGGCAATGGTAATGCTGTTGAATGTCATGGGGAGGTGGTTAGACTCTCTCTTGTTGGAGATGGTCATTGCCTGGCACTTGTCTGGCGCGAATGTTACTTGCCATTTATCAGCCCAAGCATGGATGTTGTCCAGGTCTTGCTGCATGTGGGCTCGGACTGCTTCATTATTTGAGGGGTTGCGAATGGAACTGAACACTGTGCAATCATCAGCGAACATCCCCATTTCTGACCTTATGATGGAGGGAAGGTCATTGATGAAGCAGCTGAAGATGTTTGGGCCTAGGACACTACCCTGAGGATTTTACTAGGGCTCCTTGGTGCCACACTCGGTCAAATGCTGCCTTGATGTCAAGGGCAGTCACTCTCACCTCACCTCTGGAATTCAGCTCTTTTGTCCATGTTTGCACCAAGGCTGTAATGAGGTCTGGAGCCGAGTGGTCCTGGCGGAACCCAAACTGAGCATCGGTGAGCAGGTTATTGGTGAGTAAGTTCTGCTTGATAGCACTGTCGACGACACCTTCCATCACTCTGCTGATGGGGCGGTAATTGGCCGGATTGGATTTGTCCTGCTTTTTGCGGACAGGACATACCTGGGCAATTTTCCACATTGTCGGGTAGATGCCAGTGTTGTAGCTGTACTGGAACAACTTGGCTAGAGGCGCAGCTAGTTCTGGAGCACAAGTCTTCAGCACTACAGCCGGGATGTTGTCGGGGCCCATAAACATTGCTGTATCCAGTGCACTCAGCCATTTCTTGACATCACGTGGAGTGAATTGAATTGGCTGAAGACTGGCTTCTGTGATGGTGGGGATATCAGGAGGAGGCCGAGATGGATCATCCACTCGGCACTTCTGGCTGAAGATGGTTGCAAACGCTTCAGCCATCGAGGATGGGGATGTTTACAGAGCCTCCTCCTCCCGTTAGTTGTTTAATTGTCCACCACCATTCACGACTGGATGAGGCATGACTGCACAGCTTCGATCTGATCCGTTGGTTGTGGAATCACTTAGCTCTGTCTATAGCATGTTGCTTCCGCTGATTAGCATGCACGTAGTCCTAGAGTTGTAGCTTCACCAGGTTGGCACCTCATTTTTAGGTATGCCTGGTGCTGCTCCTGGCATGCTCTTCTACACTCCTCATTGAACCAGGGTTGATCCCCTGGCTTGTTGGTAATGGTAGAGTGCTGGGCCATGAGGTTACAGATTGTGCTGGAATACAATTCTGCTGCTGATGGCCCACAGCACCTCCTAGATGCCCAGTTTTGACCTGCTAGATCTGTTCTGAATCTATCCCATTTGGCACACAACACGTTGGATGATATTCTCAGTGTGAAGATGGGACTTCGTCTCCACGAGGACTGTGCGGTGGTCATTCCTACCAATACTGTCATGGACAGATGCATTTGCAACAGGTAGATTGGTGAGGACAAGGATCAAGTAAGTTTTTCCCTCGTGTTGGTTCGCTCACCACCTGCTGCAGGCCCAGTCTGGCAGCTATGTCCTTCAGGACTCGGCCAGCTTGGTCAGTAGTGGTGCTACCGAGCCACTCTTGGTGATGGACATTGAAGTCCCCCACTAAGAGTACATTCTGTGCCCTTGCTACCCTCAGTGCTTCCTCCAAGTGGTGTTCAACATGGAGGAGGACTGATTCATCAGCTGAGGGAGGACAGTAGGTGATAATCAGCAGGAGGTTTCCTTGCCCATGTTTGACCTGATGCCATGAGATTTCATGGGTTCCGGAGGCAATGTTGAAGACTCCCAGGGCCACTCCCTCCTGACTGTATATCACTGTACTGCCAGCTCTGGTGGGGCTATCCTGCCGGTGGGACAGGACATACCGAGGGATGGTGATGGAAGAGTCTGGGACGTTGGTTGAAAGGTATGATTCTGTGAGTATGGCTATGTCAGGCTGTTGCTTGACTCGTCTGTGGGACAGCTCTCCCAATTTTGGCACAAGTCCCCAGATGTTAGTGAGGAGGACTTTGCAGGTTCGCCTGGGCTTGGTTTGCCGTTGCCGTGTCCGATGCCGGGTGGTCCGTCCTGTTTTTTTCTTATTATGACTTTTTTTTAAGCGAGATTTTACAACTGAGTGGCTTGCTAGGCCATTTCAGAGGGCAATTAAGAATCAACCACATTGCTGTGGGTCTGGAGTCACATATAGGCCAGACCGGGTAAGGATGGCAGGTTTCCTTCCCTAAAGGACATTAGTGAACCAGATGGGTTTTTATGACAATCCAGTAATTTCATGGCCATCATTACTGATACTAGTATTTTAATTTCAGATTTTATTTAATTATTTGAATTTAAATTCCCCAGCTGCTGTGGTAGGCTTTGAACTCCAGATTATTGGTCCAAGCCTACTGGAATTACTAGTCCAGTAACATAACCACTATGCTACCGCACCCAATTGGGAGGATGGGAGGCCGACCAGGAGAGCGTTGGAAGAGTAGAGGCTGGCGGTAACAAAAGCATCGATAACAGTTTCAGCAGCAGATGGGCTGAGGCGGGAGATGTTACGGATGTGGAAGTAGGCGGTCTTGGTGATGGAGAGGATATGGGGTCGGAAGCTCAGTTCAGGATCAAAAAGCACACGGAAATTGCAAAGAGTCCGTGGGGTTCGGCCTGAGAGAGTGGCCGGGGAGGGGGATGGAATCGGTGGCGAGCGAACGGACTTTGTGGCGGGGGCCGAAGACAACGGCTTCAGTCTTCCCAACGTGTAACCGGAAAAAGCGTCCCCTGAAGACAGATCGCGAGTTTTGCACATTGAGGCTGGAACTGAAGCAGTTGTTTGAAGCTTGAACGGAGGAAGGAGAGAGAGCAGGGTATCATGGGAAGGTCGGATTAAAGCCGCGTCTCTGTCCACCAGGACCCTGAGGGAGACACACAACCATCACCGGAGAAGCCATTCCGAGGAACTGCTCAGAATAGCAAGATAATTAGCTGCGATTTGCTTTATAATCGCCATTAAAATCATCATTTTACATAAACTGGAACAACAAGGCCCCCAGGCGAGGCTCATCATTCTAATCTGTATATTCTCACAAATCACTGCTCATTCCTCCAGCACACACTCAATTACAACCCCCCCACAACCCCCGCCAAACTCCTGACTATTACTCAGTATAGCTCCAGGAATGACAATGTGCCTCACATCAGTAGCCATTCTTCATGTTTGAGCTAAAGGTGTTGACCCTCACTGGGGTACAGTCCCTGAAGGTGCTGACTCTCACTGGGATACAGTTCCTGTTGGTGCTGACTCTCACTGGGATACAGTTCCTGAAGGTGCTGACTCTCACAGGGGTACAGTTCCTGTTGGTGCTGACTCTCACTGGGATACAGTTCCTGAAGGTGTTGACTCTCACTGGGATACAGTCCCTGAAGGTGCTGACTCTCACAGGGGTACAGTTCCTGTTGGTGCTGACTCTCACTGGGATACAGTTCCTGAAGGTGTTGACTCTCACTGGGATACAGTCCCTGAAGGTGCTGACTCTCTCTGGGGTACAGTTCCTCAAGGTGCTGACTCTCACTGGGATACAGTTCCTGAAGGTGCTGACTCTCACTGGGATACAGTCCCTGAAGGTGCTGACTCTCACTGGGATACAGTTCCTGAAGGTGCTGACTCTCACTGGGGTACAGTTCCTGAAGGTGCTGACTCTCACTGGGGTACAGTTCCTGAAGGTGCTGACTCTCACTGGGATACAGTTCCTGAAGGTGCTGACTCTCACTGGGATACAGTTCCTGAAGGTGCTGACTCTCACTGGGATACAGTTCCTGAAGGTGCTGACTCTCACTGGGGTATAGTTCCTGAAGACACCTGTCACCCTCCTGTACCCGACTGGATTTCCAGTTCTTCGTGTGTGAGCCTCGACTGCAAGTGTCAGCAGGACATTTGACCATTTGTTGCATCACAACCTAACCCAATCCTGGCGTTACCCATCATGCCCACCCATGTTCCTGTAATGATCCTGAGCTGGAGCCTCACTAACCCGAGAAAGTGCTCTGGCTCAGGTCTGTTCAGCCTGGGAATTGAACCGTCGGCCGCTCAGGCTCAGTGCCACACTGTGCGGTGCGTTTACATACTGAGGTACTGGCGGACCTCTTCAATCTGGATTTTGCGATTAAGGATAATTCTGGACCGGGGATTCTGCAGGATGGACTGTTGAGTGGCTTCGGGTACTGTGCATTCTGTTCTGTAGTACGTTCGTTCTGCTTGAGGTCACTTGTAAGGAGTTAGGTAACAGAAGCCGAGCCTATCTGCCCCACACCCAATATCATTCCTTTCAAATTTCTCACACCGTAAACAATAGCAAGATAGTAGAATCAGCGCCCATGGGAATTTCATCCTATTTGCATTGGCAGAGCTAACATGAGGTGGAACGCCTATGGAAGCCTATTTAAAGAGGTAGAACCACAAATGAAAACACTGATCTCTCAAAGGAAAAGACAAGCCATGCAGCTCTCCAACGTCCTTCCCATCCTCATACTGCTGGGAGGTAAGTGATTAGCAGGCGGCCAGGAGATCGTGGGGAGGTTGGGGGCACAGCGAGCGAGTCAACCACCAAAACCATCTAAAATTTGGAACAAATTGCTGGTAAATTGTCAATCTCAGGGAAGGTGAAGGGAATGGGAGGCATGGGAGTGTTTGATGGGACAGTGTAGAGGGAACTTTACTCTGTATCTAACCCGTGCTGTACCTGCCCTGGGAGTGTTTGATGGGACAGTGTAGAGGGAGCTTTACTCTGTATCTAACCCCTGCTGTCCCTGCTCTGGGAGTGTTTGATGGGACAGTGTAGAGGGAGCTTTACTCTGTATCTAACCTGTGCTGTCCCTGCCCTGGGAGTGTTTGATGGGTCAGTGTAGAGGGAGCTTTACTCTGTATCTAACCCCTGCTGTCCCTGCCCTGGGAGTGTTTGATGGGACAGTGTAGAGGGAGCTTTACTCTGTATCTAACCCCTGCTGTCCCTGCCCTGGGAGTGTTTGATGGGACAGTGTAGAGGGAGCTTTACTCTGTATCTAACCCCTGCTGTCCCTGCCCTGGGAATTTGATGGGACAGTGTAGAGGGAGCTTTACTCTCTATCTAACCCGTACTGTACCCGCTTTGGGTGTGTTTGATGGGACAGTGTAGAGGGAGCTTTATTCTGTATCTAACCCGTGCTGTACCCACTTTGGTGGGATGGGTTAGTGGGACTGTCACTCTGTTTGTAACCCGTGCTTCACTTGATGTGTCAGTGTGTCCCAGTAATACATGGGGCAATGAATTTATCCAATAACCCCTAAGATCCCTTTATCCATTCTTCCTAAGGCGTGAGGCTGGGGCACGGCCGGTTGATGGTAATGGAAATAATTGTGGCTACATTTCAGGACTGGCCCTATGGTGAATGGTGGACAATCACCCTGAAGCTTCTACCTGTGTCTACCCTTCACTCACACACAACAGAGACTGTGCAGACACGGCTATTGTCTGCCTCCCCCACAGTCCCACCTCAGGCCCACATAGTGGAGGCTGTTAATATTGCAGAATGAGGTGGTACACCTGTCACATGACTGATTCTGAATCAGTGCTTCTCAGGGGAAGCTAGATAAACACATGAGGGAGAAAGGAATAGAAGGATGTGCTGATAGGGTGAGATGAAGAGGGGTGGGAGGAGGATCGTGTGGAGCATAAACACTGGCATGGACCTGTTGGGCCGAATGGCCTGTTTCTGTGCTGTACATTCTACGTACTTCCCACTGAATTCACGGATGTTCTTTTCGAGGTCTGTACGAGTTGTTTGTTTTTTAAAAATGAATCCACATGTTGTAAGATTGTCCGCTTGCTCACTCTGGGCAAGGAGCGAAACTTTTTTCACTGGTGGGGAAGTCCAGGACAAGGGGACACAACCTTAAAATCAGAGCCAGGTCATTCAGGAGAGACGTTAGGAAACACTTCTTCACGTAAAGGGTGGTAGATGTGTGGAACTCTCTCCCACAAAAAGCAGGAGATGCTAGCTCAATTAATGATTTTCAATCTGAGAGCGATGGATTTTTGCTCGCCAAGGGTATTAAGGGATATGGAGCCAAGGCGGGTGGATGGAGTTAAGATACAGATCAGCCATGATCTCATTGAATGGCGGAACTCGAGGGGCTGAATGGCCTCCTCCTGTTCCTATGTACAACGTTTTTTTTTTGTCTTTTTGCAGCAGTGGCGATCCCTGCTCAGGGAGTTGCGATTGAGGAAAGAAACGTATTTAACTTCATGGCTGTTGTTAACTGCGCCAACCCGCATTTCAGTAACATGCGTTACATTGACTACGGCTGCTTCTGTGGATTCGGAGGAAGCGGTAACCCAGTCGATGCAATTGACAGGTAAAGTGAAGCGGTGAGGTGTTAAAAAAAAAAACAAGACTGTCCGTTCAACGTGCAGCTGGGACTGGGACTGGAGTCCTGGGCGATGAGCTGCAATGGCATCAGGTGGAATCACTGCGGTCCATCTCCGAGGGGGAGTGCAAGTGTGGGCTGTGGATCCAGCAGAGATGTGGATGTGGGTGAGACATGGAGAAAAAATATATAGTTTGATAGAAAGAACTTGCATTTACATGGATCCTTTCAAGACATCCCAAAGCACTTTATAGCCAATGAAGTACTTTTGAAGTGTAGTTACTGTAGCAGCAAGTTTGTGCACAGCAAGCTCCCACAAACAGCAATGTGATAATGGCCAGATCATCTGTTTTAGTGATGTTGGTTGAGGGAGAAATATTAGCCAGACACCAGGTAGAACTCCCCTGCTGTTCTTTGAAATAGTGCCATGGAATCTTTTACTGAGGGCAGACAGGGCCTGAGTTTAATGTCTCCTCCTAAAGATGGCACCTCTGACAGTGCAGCACTCCCTCAGTACTGCACTAGATTTTGTGTTTAAGTCTCCAGAGTTGGACTTGAACCTATAACCTGCTGACTCAGAAGCAAGAGTGCCAACACTAAGCCAAGGTTGACACGTAGATAGATAAATAAATCTATATTCCCCAGCCATCGTGTTCAAAACAAAGCAGCTTCATTGGTCCTATATAGGGGCTATTAACATCAGCCGAAACAAACCCCTACTGCCAGAATGAACTAGGAAGGATATACTTGTCTTGGAGGCAGTGCAACGAAGGTTCACTAGATTGAATCCTATGATGAGAGGATTGTCCTATGAGAGATTGATTGGAATGCGCCGATATTCTCTGGAGTTTAGAAGAATGAGAGGTGACCTCATTGAAACGTATAAAATTCTTAGAGGGCTTGACAATGTAGATGCTGAGAGGCTGTTTCCCCTGGCTGGAGAGTCTAGAACTAGGGGGCATAGTCTCAAGATAAGTGGTCAGCCATTTAGGATTGAGATAGGAGGAATTTCTTCACTCAGAGGGTTGTGAATCTTTGGAATTGTCTCCCTCAGACGACTGTGGATGCTCAGTCGTTGAGTATATTCAAGGCTGAGATCGATAGATTTTTGGGCTCTAGGGGAATCAAGGGATATGGAGATCGGGCGGGAAAGTGGAGTTGACGTTGAAGATCAGCCATGATCCTATTGAATGACGGAGCAGGCTTCAGGGTCCGTATGGCCTACTCCTGCTCCTATTTCTTATGTCCTTATGGTTCAGTCCTGGATGTGATTAACAGCAGCAATAATAGCAGAATCCAACCTATGTAGTCACGGGTGAACTTGCTGGTGTGTCAGCAGGTGGGATGACCGAATTAATCCCTTCCCACACATTTCAATGACCTTGGAAGGCTCCACCCTTAGTCCATCTATTGAAATTCTTGGTCTCAGTGTCTCTGACCTCAAGTCGACATCCCACAGCTCCTCCATCTCCTAAAGCTGCTCCCAAGAAGCTCGATTTCTGTTTTTGTACCACTTGTCAGCAACTCTTAAGGCTTCACAAAGTCCATGTTGGCCCAAGATTTGAATCCCGCCCCATATTTGGAGGCTTTTCTAGCATCGGTGATGATGGCTGCTACAGATTCTCAGTGACCCTGCAGCATGATTGAATGTATTAGCCGTCCCTCATTCAAGAAAGTGTATTATATGTGTGTAATTTTACAGAGATAAGGGCCCTACAGTTCCAAAAGCTGCAGTCCATTAGGTTGTTTCCAGGTTTCCGCCTGTCTGTGCCCTTCAACATTAACCTAGTCGGAGTGTGCAGGGGGCCGGCAGGACAGAAATGGCACTTTGACACCTGCCCTTGCTCCATGCACCAGGAAACTGGAGCGGCCAAGAAGGGTTGGCCCAGGCCCTGGCCCCGGCCCATCCCCACAAACCTGCCAGCACCCCAGTCGGCTCCCGAGCAAGAGGACCAATGTAGGAAATAATTGTTTTTTTAAAAAAAAATAGCTTCTTTGGGGATCCGGGTCTCTTGTCTGGCCTGGACCCCTCACTGTGGAGCTCACATTTGCACTTGGCGAGGTAGGTTCGCCTCATCTCACTCAGTGCACTGGTTGTCACTGATGCCTTGGGTTCCAATCCAGGGCCAGGAGCAGAATCTCCCAGTTGAAGGATTCCTGCCCCAGCCCGCCAATTGTCTTGTAAGGGTCTGTCGAAAACAGACAAATACCGCGAAGGACCCGACCTAACCCCTGTTTTCTTGGGGGTTCCACTGGTCTCCCATTGAAGTTAGAACCCCTGTGGAATTTCAGGGCCTAGAAATATAAAAGGAACAAGCTAAAATAGGAAAATACATGTAAAACACCAAAAACTTCTCATGGTCATGTTTATTATGAGCAGGGTGCCATGTTTGAAGTGGGCAGGGCGCATGTTTGTCGTGGACAGGGCAACATGTCTGTCATGGGCAGGTTGCAATGTTTGTCATGGGCAGGATGCCATGTTTGAAGTGTTGTAAACAATTTTACAACACCAAGTTATAGTCCAGCAATTTTATTTTAAATTCACAAGCTTTCGGAGGCTACCTCCTTCCTCAGGTGAACGACCCAGTCCATCACCGGCATCTCCACATCATGTTTGAAGTGGGCAGGGCGCAATGCTTGTTATGGGCAGGATGCCATGTTTGAAGTGGGCAGGATGCCATGTTTGTCGTGGGCAGGGCGACATGTTTGTCGTGGGCAGGTTGCAATGCTTGTTATGGGCAGGATGCCATGTTTGAAGTGGGCAGGGCGCATGTTTGTCGTGGGCAGGTTGCAATGCTTGTTATGGGCAGGATGCCATGTTTGAAGTGGGCAGGGCGCATGTTTGTCGTGGGCAGGTTGCAATGCTTGTTATGGGCAGGATGCCATGTTTGCTTCAGAAAACATTTGGTCTGACGCTAGGGATGCCAATTCTGGTTGGACATATTCCTGGAGTTTTCATCACATGACCTCCTGCCTCCAACTGCCCCGGCCCCACACCCCCCCCACCGCCATTGGTCGGCTGACATCTCCATCCTTGCTGTGCACCGCCTTCCCACGGCCAATTGGAAAGCGAACAGCTTCTTCGTTACCCGATTGGATGATTCTTTATTGTCAGTCAATTTTATCCCCTCTCCAATACTTCTATAAACTAATAAACAAAAGCGTTCGAATAAAATGGGTAAAAACACACCATTTTTTTTTAAATGCCCCTATGATTTTGCTCCTGGGTTGATTGCAGCAAATGCCCACGAGATTAAACCTTTCATTCCTGGACACTCCCCGAAAATTCTCGAGAGTTGGCAAACCCTATCTGGAGCCCTGCTGGAACGATTAGACACTGACAAAGTTTTAGTCTCTTCAGGAAGACTTTCTTCTGTGAAATAATATTACCTTTTTGTCCCCCCACACCACCAGGTGCTGCTATTTGCACGATCAGTGTTACGGTGAAGCCGAAAAAATGGGCTGCTATATTTGGATCACAACGTATTTTTCTCGGTGCAATGATGAAGTCCCCACTTGCTGTGAGTAAAGCACCAAACAAAACATATTTTGATCTTAGAATGTCCACCAACTCCCTGTTCCCTCCCTTCCTGCAACAGGTCAGTGGGTACAAGCACCACCTGTGAAAACCAGTACGTCCTCATTCTTTGCAGAGTGCACTGAACACAGCCAGTGAAGCAGGTGGAGGCTAGAAGTGGCCTCAGTGGGGAAAATCAGTCACCCCTGCTGGAAAGTGGGTGCGTGGGCACTGGGTGAGGCCATAATAGCACGCGGCTATGATGCTTCAAACAGTCGAATATTCTCCCTACTCATTATCTAGGCTCACACACAAAGAACGGGCATTTGGGCAATGCCGTTGGAAAGGTATCCCGGCGTGAGTCAGTGCCTCGAGGGGAGGAGGGGAGGAGGGGAACACTCACTGTGACAACAAGTTTTTAGATAGCTCGGGGAGGCATGTAGTGCGGCCCTGGTTGGTTGATTTCACCAGCACGCGAGAAATATCCGGCAGAAATCACCACGTTAGGGACACCCCGTAACATTAGGGAAACCCCCCCCCCCCAAAACATTAGGGAACCCCCCCCAAAACATTAGGGAACCCCCCCCAAAACATTAGGGAACCCCCCCAAAACATTAGGGAAACCCCCCCACAACATTAGGGACCCCCCCAAAATATTAGGGACCCCCCAAAACATTAGGGAAACCCCCCCAACAACATTAGGGACACCCCCCCCAACAACATTAGGGACACCCCCCCCAACAACATTAGGGACACCCCCCCCAACAACATTAGGGACACCCCCCCACCACAACATCAGGGACACCCCCCCACCACAACATCAGGGACCTCCCCCAACAACATTAGGGACACCCCCCCAACAACATTAGGGACACCCCCCCAACAACATTAGGGACACCCCCCCAACAACATTAGGGACACCCCCCCCAACAACATTAGGGACCCCCCCCAACAACATTAGGGACACCCCCCCCAACAACATTAGGGACACCCCCCCAACAACATTAGGGACCCCCCCAACAACATTAGGGACACCCCCCAACAACATTAGGGAAACCCCCCCAACAACATTAGGGACACCCCCCCACCACAACATCAGGGACACCCCCCCACCACAACATCAGGGACCTCCCCCAACAACATTAGGGACACCCCCCCAACAACATTAGGGACACCCCCCCAACAACATTAGGGACACCCCCCCAACAACATTAGGGACACCCCCCCCAACAACATTAGGGACCCCCCCCAACAACATTAGGGACACCCCCCCCAACAACATTAGGGACACCCCCCCAACAACATTAGGGACCCCCCCAACAACATTAGGGACACCCCCCCAACAACATTAGGGACACTCCCCCCCCAACAACATTAGGGACACCCCCCCCAACAACATTAGTGAACCCCCCCCCCAACAACATTAGTGAACCCCCCCCCCCAACAACATTAGGGAAACACCCCCCCAACAACATTAGGGACCCCCCCCAACAACATTAGGGACACCCCCCCCCCAACAACATTAGGGACACCCCCCCACAACATTAGGGACACCCCCCCCAACAACATTAGGGACACCCCCCCCAACAACATTAGGGACCCCCCCCACAACATTAGGGACACCCCCCCCAACAACATTAGGGAAACACCCCCCCAACAACATTAGGGACACCCCCCCCAACAACATTAGGGACACCCCCCCCAACAACATTAGGGACCCCCCCCACAACATTAGGGACACCCCCCCCAACAACATTAGGGAAACACCCCCCCAACAACATTAGGGACACCCCCCCCAACAACATTAGGGACACCCCCCCCCAACAACATTAGGGACACCCCCCCCAACAACATTAGGGAAACCCCCCCAACAACAACATTAGGGACACCCCCCCACAACATTAGGGACACCCCCCCCAACAACATTAGGGACACCCCCCCCAACAACATTAGGGACACCCCCCCCCCAACAACATTAGGGACACCCCCCCCCAACAACATGGAATCATTAATCGTTACGGCATAGAAGGAGGCCATTCAGCCCATTGTGTCCGTGCCGGCTGAAAAAGAGCCATCCAGCCTAATCCCACTTGCCAGCTCTTGGTCCGTAGCCCTGTGGGTTACGGCACTTCAAGTGCACATCCAGGTACTTTTTAAATGCGATGAGGGTTTCTGCCTCTACCACCCTTTCAGGCAGTGAGTTCCGGACCCCCACCACCCTCTGGGTGATAAAAAGTTCTCCTCAGCTCCCCTCTAATCCTTCTGCCAATTACTTTAAATCAATGCCCCCTGGTCACTGACCCCTCTGCTAAGGGAAATAGGTCCTCCCTATCCACTCTATCTAGTCCCGTCATAATTTTCTATACCTCAATTAAATCTCCCCTCAGCCTCCTTTGTTCCAAAGAAAACATCCCCAGCCTATCCAATCTTTTCTCATAGCTAAAATTCTCCAGCCCTGGCAACATCCTCGTAAATCTCCTCTGTACCCTCTCGAGTGCAATCATATCTTTCCTGCAATGTGGTGACCAGAACTGTACGCAATACTCAAGCTGTGGCCTAACCAATGTTTTACACATTTCTAGCATAACTTCTCTGCTCTTATATTCTATGCCTCGGCTAATAAAGGAAAGTATCCCATATGCCTTCTTAACCACCTTATCTACCTGTCCTGCTACCTTCAGGGATCTGTGGACATGCACTCCAAGGTCCCTCTGTTCCTCTACACCTCTCAGTATCCTCCCATTTATTGTGTATTCCCTCACCTTGTTTGCCCTCCCCAAATGCATTACCTCACACCTCTGCGGATTGAATTTCATTTGACACTTTTCTGCCCACCTGACCATTGATATCTTCCTGCAGTCTACAGCTTTCCTCCTCACTATCAACCACACGGCCAATTTTTGTATCATCTGCAAACTTCGTGATCAAGCCCCCCTACATTCAAGTCCAAATCATTAATATATACCACAAAAAGCAAGGGACCTAGTACTGAGCCTTGCAGAACCCCATTGGAAACAGCCTTCCAGTCGCAAAAACATCTGTCAACCTTTGCTTCCTGCCACTGAGCTAATTTTGGATCCAACCAGCCACCTTCCCTTGGATCCCATGGGCTTTTACTTTTTTGACCAGTCTGCCATGTGGGACCTTGTCAAAAGCCTTGCTAAAATCCATGTAGACTACATCAAACGCATTAACCTCATAGACCCTCCTTGTTACCTCCTTAAAAAAAATTAGGGACCCCCACGTCTTTAAGGACCACCCACAACATTAGTGTGTAGATTACGGCATATATATTAGTGTGTACACCACAGTGTATATATTAGTGCATACGTTACAGTTGTGTATATTAGTGTGTATATTGGTTTGTACACTCCTCTTTTACAGACAATGGAGGGCTGCCATGGAAAACCTGCAGCGACAAGATGTGCGAATGTGATATCGCAATTGCCAAGTGCTTCAGAAAGCATAGCAATGTGTTCAACCAAACGTTTGAGGACTATGACCAAGATCTGTGTCACAGCACCCCAAGCTCCACCCCAAGAATGGGGTAGAGGTGATGTGAATGAGGATCATTCTGCCGAGCGTATCTCCAAATGGAATGCTCTGGGTGTGGTGGACGGGACCTTCCTTTCGCAGGCTCACTGATTTCTTGATCGCTGAGCGTGGTTCGTGACTGAGTTTTGTTGGTGTTATACCTTTGGTTCATTTAAAATGTAACGCATAATTCTAGTGAAATAAAGTACAATGAAGCATCCTCCGCAACTCTCACTGATTGGAGCAGAGACACCCCACATCACACAATCAGCATCATCTCCAGGGTTTAGGAAACAGATTTATAAATGTCACCAAATCTTCAGTCCTAAACACATTGTTGACCAGAGCTGACACCTGTGAAGTATCAAACCAAGCGTGGCTCAGAACGGGGAGGGTGGGTGGGTGGGGTCAGTGGATGGTTGCGGAGAGAGCTGGTGGGGTCAGGCTGGAGAAGAAGGTGGGATTACAGTAGGCCAAGGGAGGGGGTGAGGGGCAGGGGTGAGATTGAGGAGGGGAGGGGCAGGATTGGGGAGGGGTAGGGGCAGGGATGGAATTGGAGTGGCGGAGGAGGAGGGATAGGATTGGGGAGGGATAGAATTGGGGAGGATGAAGGGCAGGGATGGGATTGGGGAGCGGGAGGGGAGGGGGATGGGATTGGGGAGCGGGAGGGGGAGGGGGATGGGATTGGGGACCAGGAGGGGGAGGGGCAGTGGTGGGATTGGGGAGTGGGTGGGGAGGGGGATGGGATTGGGGATGACTGAGGTTATGTTTTGGTGATGGTGATGATGATGATGATTGAAAATCTTAATAACTTCGAGATTGTGAGATGTAGAATAAGCAGAAACAAAGTGACGTTTTATATATATTTATATATATATATATATTTAAAAAACAAGACTTTGGTGGGCCAGTCCTGTTTGGAATATAAGGTGGGAATATACTGGTCAAGATCATCGCGGTCAACCTGGCCAGGACCAGGGAACATTCTAGAAGTTTCCAGCCAGACAGCTGCTCAAAAATCAAACTGTCCATTGAAAGCGAACAGGCCGCACTCCACTTTAAACACACCTCACTGCCATGCTCTTACAGTGGGTTCCCAGTGATGTCACTGTCTCCCCAGGATGGAGAGATAAAAATGGCAAATGACTCTTCATTAAGAACTGAAGAATTCTTTCAGGTAATGAGATGCGAATCTCTTTCCAGTCAGACATTCTTTTTGTGATTTTCTCTTTGTCCAATTTTCATTAAGGTTTTCTCTTATGTCTGGTCTAAATGGCCATTCTTTCTCTACCTGATCGTGTCCTCAGGTATTGCTTCACAGGAGCTCTGGCTCATTATCCATTGCCCGGCCCATCAACTGTAGCCCCCCCCCATCACCGTCCCAACCAAGATCAGCTAACTCAAAGCGACCAGGAATCCAACTTGTCACTTTTGCCCCATACAGGGGTCAGTGAGTGACCCTGCCCCACACAGGGGTCAGCGTGTGACCCTGCCCCACACAGGGGTCAGCGTGTGACCCTGCCCCACAGAGGGGTCAGCGTGTGACCCTGCCCCACAGAGGGGTCAGCGTGTGACCCTGCCCCACACGGGGGTCAGCGTGTGACCCTGCCCCACACGGGGGTCAGCGAGTGACCCTGCCCCACACGGGGGTCAGCGAGTGACCCTGCCCCACACGGGGGTCAGCGAGTGACCCTGCCCCACACGGGGGTCAGCGAGTGACCTTGCCCCACACAGGGGTCAGCGAGTGAACTTGCCCCACACAGGGGTCAGTGAGTGACCCTGCCCCACACAGGGGTTGCGGCTTAGATATGGCGTGGAATAATTTTAGCAAATTCATAGACTGAGAGCAGCTCCTGCTGTTATGAAGATGCAGTCGCCTCAATAGCAAGAGAACCTTGAGAAAGGGATGAGAAGGAAAAAGATGCAAATGAACTTGGAACTGACGACGAGCACGAGATAGTAAATATTCTGAACGATTACTTCCTCAGACTATCCACAAAGGAAAACATGAACAACAGGACCGGCCCAGAAAAACGTCCCAAAATAAAATTCAGGACTTCAATATCAATGAGATGGAAATCCTGGACAAGCTGAAAGAGTTTAAAATAAATAAATCCTAGGGTTAGATGGTATTTATCCCAGACCATTCAGAGTCTCACACTGCTTGTGTGTGTAAGACTCACCGTGTGTGTACGGTTCACATTGCTCGTGTACGGGTCACGACTGTGTGTGTGTGTGTGTGTGTGTGTGTGTCTCTCTTTATATGTAAAATATATACATCGAGCCAGTTTCAATGTATCATAATTCTGAAAGATCATGTCTCAGAAAATATGAGGTGTGTCCATAGTGAGAATATTCATAAAGGAAGAAAACTGACACAGAAAACTACTGACCCATCAGTCTTAGGTCAATTTCATGTAAGATAATGAAATTGATTATCAGGACAAACTTGAGAATGATATGTACAACAAAATGCTTTTTGTGGTAAATATTAATGATTTAGACTTAAATGTAGGAGGCATGATTAAGAAGTTTGCAGATGATACAAACATGGGCTGTGTGGTTGATAGTGAGGAGGAAAGCTGTAGACTGCAGGAAGACATCAATGGACTGGTCAGTTGGGCAGAAACGTGGCAAATTGAATTCAATCCGGAGAAGTGTGAGGTAATGCATTTGGGGAGGGCAAACAAGGCAAAGGAATACACAATAAATGGGAGGATGCTGAGAGGTGCAGAGGAACTGAGGGACCTTGGAGTGCATGTCCACAGATCCCTGAAGGTAGCAGGACAGGTAGATAAAGTGGTTAAGAAGGCATATGGAATATTTTCCTTTATTAGCAGAGGCACAGAATATAAGAGCAGGGAAGTTATGCTAGAACTGTATAAAACACTTAAGTACTGTTTGAGTACTGTGTACAGTTTTGGTCACCACATTACAGGAAAGATGTGATTGCACTAGAGAGGATGCAGAGGAGATTTAGAAGGATGTTGCCAGGACTGGTGAATTTTAGCTATGAGGAAAGATTGGATAGGCTGGGGTTGTTTTCTTTGGAACAGAGGAGGCTGAGGGGAGATTTAATTGAGGTGTATAAAATTATGAGAGGCCTAGATAGAGTGGATAGGAAGGACCTATTTCCCCTAGCAGAGAAGTCAATAACCAGGGGGGAAAATTTTTTAAGTAATTGGTAGAAGGATCAGAGGGGAGCTGAGGAGACATTTTTTCACCCGGAGGGGTCTGGAACTCACAGCCTTAAAGGGGTGTAGAGGCAGAAACCCTCATCACATTTAAAAAGTACTCGGACTTGAAGTGCCGTAACCTACAAGACTACGGACCAAGTGCTGGAAAGTGGGATTAGGCAATGATAGCTGTTTATCGGCCGGCAAAACATGATGGGCCGAATGGCCTCCTTCTGTGCTGTAAGTTTCTATGATTCCATGAATAACCTAGTAATAAAAACAGAAAATGCTGGAAATACTCAGCAGGTCAGGCAGCATCTGTGGAGAGAGAAACAGAGTTAATGTTTCAGGTCGATGACCCCTCATCAGAACTGGTAGAAGTTAGAGATTTGACAGATAATAAGCAAGTACAGTGCTGGGGGAAAAAAGGGGGGGGTGAAGAAAAGAACAAATGGGAAGGTCTGTGATAGGGTGGAGGGCAGGAGTAATAAAATGACCAAAGGGACGATGGTGCAAGGCAAAAGGGGGTCGTAATGGGACAAGAATCAAAAGATGGGGCTAGAGGAGCTGTAAATGGCAACAGCAGAACCATTACCAGCACCTGCTGTCTGAGAAAATGGAAATGGTGGTTATGATCAGAAGTTACTGAAATCAATGTTGAGTCCGGAAGATTGTAAAGTGCCTAATCGAAAGATGAGGTGCTGTTCCTCGAGCTTCAGTGGAACAGTGTAGGAGGCCGAGGACTGAGAGGGATGGAGAATTCAAGTGGCAAGCAACCAGAAGCTCAGGGTCACGGTTGCGGACTGAAGGGAGGTTTTCAGCAAAGCGATCGCCAATCTGCGTTTGGTCTCCCCAACGTAGAGGAGACCGCAGCGAATACAGTACAATAAATTGAAAGAAGTACAAGTAAATCCCTGTCTCACCTAGAAGGAGTGTTTGGGGCCCTGGATGGTGGGAAGGAAGGAGTTCAAAGGGCAGGTGTCGCATCTTCCGCGTTTGCATGGGAAGGTGCCAGGGGAAGGGTTGATGGGGGTGATGGAAGAGTGGACCAGGGTGTCGCAGAGTAACCGAGTAAACAGCATTCAACATGACTTTGGACAGGAAAGATCTTGCCTGACCAACCTCCTTGATTTCTTTGAGGAGGTGACAACTTAAGTCAACTATGATAAACCCTATGATGTGTTTGTACTTAGACTTCCAAAAGGCGTTTGATAAAAATTGCACACAAATGATTCCTAATTAAGCTCAAATCTGTGGGGATTCAGGACAAAAGGTGGGTTATAGATAAGAAACTGGCTGAAGAGTAGAAAATAACAGGTTCGAGCTAGAGGGATAATGTCAGGGTTTGGGATGAGTCCTGAGTGGGATGCCCCACAACTTGGGATTCGGACCACTATTGTTTCTAGTCTACGTCAATGACTTGGATTTTGGGTGGATGAATTAAGATGAGCCAAATGGCCATAAGACCATAAGAGATAGGAGCAGGAGTAGGCCATTCGGCCCCTCGAGCCTGCTCCGCCATTCAACGAGACCATGACTGATCTGATTTTTACCTCAACTCCACTTTCCCGCTCTTTCCCCATATCTTTTGACTCCCTTGCTGATCAAAAATTTGTCTAACTCAGCCTTGAATATATTCAATGACTCAGCCTCCACAGCTTTTTGGGGTAAAGAATTCCAAAGATTCACGACCCTCTGGGAGAAGAAATTCCTCCTCATTTCCGTCTTAAATGGGCGACCTCTTATTCTGAGACTATGCCCCCTAGTTTTAGATTCCCCCATGAGGGGTAACATCCTCTCAGCATCGACCCTATCGAGTCCCCTCAGAATCTTGTGTGTTTCAATAAGATCTCCTCTCATTCTTCTAAACTCTAATGAGTATAGACCCAACCTGTTCAATCTTTCCTCATAAGACAATCCTTCCATATCCAGAATCAACCTAGTGAACCTTCTTTGAACTGCCTCCAATGCAAGTGTGTCCTTCCTTAAATAAGGGCACCAGAACTGTACGCAGTTATGCAGGTGTGGTCTCACCAGCACCCTGTACAGTTGAAGCATGACTTCCCTGCTTTTATACTCCATCCCCCTAGAAATAAAGGCCAATATTCCGTTTGCCTTCCGGATTATCTGCTGCACCTGTATGTTGACTTTTTGTGTTTCGTGTATGAGGACACCCAGATCCCTCTGTGCCGCAGCATTTTGTAGTATTTCTCCATTCAAATAATATTTTGCTTTTTTATTTTTCCTTCCAAAGTGGATGACTTCACATTTTCCCACATTATGTTCCATCTGCCAATTTTTTGCCCATTCGCTTAACCTGTCAATATCCCTTTGCAGACACTTTGTGTCCTCATCGCAACTTGCTTTTCCACCTATCTTTGTATCATCAGCAAATTTAGCCACAAGATACTCTGTTCCTTCATCCAAGTCATTGATATATATTGTAAATAGTTGAGGCCCCAGCACTGATCCCTGCGGCACCCCACTAGTTACAGATTGCCATTTTGAAAATGACCCTTTTATCCCGACTCTTTATTTTCTGTTAGTTAGCCAATCCTCTATCCATGCCAGTATATTACCCCAACACCATGAGCTCTTATCTTGTGCAGTAATCTTTTGTGTGGCACCTTATCGAACGCCTTTTGGAAATCCAAATATACTGCATCCATTGGTTCCCCTTTATCCACCCTGCCCGTTACTTCCTCAAAGAACTCTAATAAATTTGTCAGACACGATTTCCCCTTCATAAAACCATGTTGACTCTCCTTGATTGTATTATAAGTCTCCAAATGTCCTGCTACTACTTCCTTAATAATGGATTCTAGCATTTTCCCAATGACAGATGTTAGGCTAACTGGTCTATAGTTACCTGCTTTATGTCTCACTTCTTTCTTGAATATGGGTGTTACGTTTGTGGTTTTCCAATCCGCTGGGACCTTTCCAGAATCTAATGAATTCTGGAAGATTACAACCAATGCATCCACTATCTCTGTAGCCACTTCCTTTAAGACCCTCGGATGCAAGCCATCAGGTCCAGGGGACTTGTCAGCCTTTAGACCCATTAGTTTACCTAGTACTTTTTCTCTAGTGATAGTGATTGTTTTTAGTTCCTCCCTCCCCTTTGCCCCTTGATTTTCTACTATTATTGGTATATTATTAGTGTCTTCTACTGTGAAGACAGATACAAAATATCTGTTCAATTCCTCTGCCATTTCCTTGTTTTCCAATATTATTTCCCCAGTCTCATGCTCTAAGGGACCAATGTTTACTTTAGCTACTGTCTTCCTTTTTATATACTTGTAGAAGCTTTTACTGTCAGTTTTTATATTTCTTGCTAGTTTATTCTCATAATTTATTCTTTTAGTCATCCTTTGCTGGTTTTTAAATTTTTCCCAATCTTCGGGCTTACCAGTAATCTTTGCCATGTTGTATGCTTTTTCTTTTAACCTGATACCATCCTTTACTTCCTTAGTTAGCCATGGTTGGTTCACCCTTTTTGTGGAGTCTTTCCTCCTCACAGGGATATATTTTTGTTGCGAGTCACAAAATATCTTTTTTAATTTTTGCCACTGCTTATCCACCATCATACCATCTAATCTGTTTACCCAGTCCACTTTAGCCAATTCCACCCTCATTCTTTTATAATTGCCCTTATTTAAGTTTAACACAGTAGTTTCAGACCCAAGATCCCCGCTGTCAAACTGGATGTGAAATTCTATCATGTTATGATCACTGCTTCCCAAGGGATCTTTTGCTTTGAGATCATTAATTAATTCTGTTTCGTTACCCATTACCAGATCCAAAATGTCCTGTTCCCTGGTTGGTTCCCTGACATATTGGTCTAAGAAACAGTCCCTCATACACTCTATGAACTCCTCCTCTGGGCTATTTTTGCCAATTTGATTTGTCCAATCTATGTGAAAGTTAAAATTGCCCATGATTATTGCACTAGCTTTTTTACAAGCCCCCCTTATTTCCTGATTAATATTTTGCCCTACAGTGTAGCTACTGTTAGGGGGCCTATATACTACTCCCACCAGTGATTTCTTTCCCTTGCTATTTCTTACCTCCACCCAAATTGATTCGACATCTGGATCTCCTGAGCCAAGATCATTTCTTACTATTATACCTCATCCATAAGTATCTTGTGAAACAGGACTGTCCAGAAAGCAGGACTGTCCAGGAGGTACTGGCCTGGGCCAGTGTCGGAACCAGACTGTCCAGGTTACAGCAGCCAAGCGGCACACTTAGTCTCAAGCAGTTTTACAGCTAATCTTGTGACCCATTAGCTGGGCCAACAGTGGTGCTAATAAAGTTAATAAAACAAGTAAATAAGTAAATAAAATAAGTAAATAAAACACTTCAGCAGTCAAGGACATTCAGCCTACGATCTTCGGGTAAGCGTTCTCCAAGGCGGCCTTCAAGACACACGACAACGCAAAATCGTCGAGCAGAAATTGATAGCCAAGTTCCGCACCCATGAGGACGGCCTCAACCGGGATCTTGGGTTCATGTCACGCTACATGTAACCCCACCAGCGAAAAAAAGGAAATGGCCTGTTCCCCGACATATTGGTCTAAGAAACAGTCCCTAATACACTCTATGAACTCCTCCTCTGGGCTATTTTTGCCAATTTGATTTGTCCAATCTATGTGAAAGTTAAAATCGCCCATGATTATTGCACTCGCTTTTTTTTACAAGCCCCCCTTATTTCCTGATTAATATTTTGCCCTACAGTGTAGCTACTGTTAAGGGGCCTATATAATACTCCCACCAGTGATTTCTTTCCCTTGCTATTTCTTACCTCCACCCAAATTGATTCGACATCTGGATCTCCAGAGAACTGGTCATTCTCTCTCTCTCTCTCCCTCTGTCTTTGTGATCTGACCGCTTGTGTATTCAGTATTCTTGGATGTAATGTTTCCCTGACTAACCTGTCTGAACACCATCCACTCCTTTGATTGCTGTGATTATCTCTCTGCCGAGGTGTGATAACGGGCGGTTGGAAAGATTATCTGTAATCACCGGGCATTGTTCTCTGAGTATATATGCTGTGCCTTTATGGAACCCTGCACTCACCTGAGGAAGGAGCAAAGCTCCGAAAGCTTGTGATTTCAAATAAAGCTGTTGGACTATAACCTGGTGTTGTAAGACTCCTTATATTGGACTATAACCTGGTGTTGTAAGACTCCTTATATTGGACTATAACCTGGTGTTGTAAGACTCCTTATATTGGACTATAACCTGGTGTTGTAAGACTCCTTATATTGGACTATAACCTGGTGTTGTAAGACTCCTTATATTGGACTATAACCTGGTGTTGTAAGACTCCTTATATTGGACTATAACCTGGTGTTGTAAGACTCCTTATATTGGACTATAACCTGGTGTTGTAAGACTCCTAATAAAGTTGGTTGAGTTGTAGGTGCCGCGGAGGATGTCGGGAGTTGTAGTTTTCGCGCCGGATGCGCTGCCCTTGGCACATGCGCAGTGTGAGTCAGCGCTGGCCCTTGGCACATGCGCAGTGTGAGTCAGCGCTGCCCTTGGCACATGCGCAGTGTGAGTCAGCGCTGCACTTGGCACATGCGCAGTGTGAGTCAGCGCTGCCCTTGGCACATGCGCAGTGTGAGGCTGCGCGTGCGGCTGTGACGGGTGAGCGGCGGCCGAGCTTGAACGAGAGAGCGGGGCGGCCCCGGGAGTTAGGCCCAGCGATGGCAGCGAGTGCGTCGGCCGCGGATACCGGCTCCTCCCGCCGCTGCCTCGCCACCCAGTACTTCAATGAGGAGGAGAATAACGCGATCGAGAGCCTGACAACCAGCGAGCGGGTGAGGGAAGGGGGCGGAGGGGGCATGGGGAGCCGGTGAAAGGGGGTAGAGGGGGAGGGAGGTAGAGGAGGGCATAGGGAAGGGGGTAGAGGGGGCCGGGGGAGGGGGTAGAGGGGGCCGGGGGAGGGGGTAGAGGGGGCCGGGGGAGGGGGTAGAGGGGGCCGGGGGAGGGGGTAGAGGGGGCCGGGGAGGGGGTAGAGGGGGAGGGGGTAGAGGGGGCCGGGGAGGGGGTAGAGGGGGAGGGGGTAGAGGGGGAGGGGGTAGAGGGGGCCGGGGAGGGGGGGGGAAGGGGAGGGGGGAAGGGGAGGGGGGTAGAGGGAGCCGGGGAGGGTAGAGGGGGAAGGGGAGGGGGATGGAGGGGGGAAAGGAGGTAGAAGGGGCCGGGGAGGGAATGGGGTGGAGGGGGAGAAAGGGGTAGAGGAGGCTGGGGTAGAGGGGAAGGGGGTAGAGGTGGACAGGGGAACATAGGAACCAGAGTCGCTGGCAGCCCCTCAAACCTGTTGCGTCATTTAATTAGATCATAACCGATCTGTATCTGAACTCCATTTACCCGCCTTTACCTTATGAAAAATCTGTCGATCTCAATCTTGAAATTTTCAATGGACCTCTAGCATCCACAGCTTTTTGGGGGAGAGAGTTCCAGATTTCCATTACCGTTGTGTGAAGTAGTACTTCCTGACATCACTCCTGAACAGCCGAGCTCTAATTTTAAGGTTATGCCCCCTTGTCCTGGACACTCCCAACAGAGGAAATAGTTTCCCTCTATCATAAGCACATAAGAAATAGGAGCAGGAGTAGGTCATATGGCCCCTCGAGCCTGCTCCGCCATTCAATAAGATCATGGCTGATCTTCAACCTCAACTCCACTTTCTCACCCTATCCCATGTCCCTTGATTCCCCTAGAGTCCAAAAATCTATCTATCTCCGCCTTGAATGTACTCAACGACTCAGGATTCACAGCCCTCTGGAGTAGAGAATTCCAAAGATTCACAACCCTCTGAGTGAAGAAATTACTTCTCATCTCAGTCCTAAATGGCCGACCTCTTATCCTGAGACTGTGCCCCCTCGTTCTAGACTCTCTAGCCAGGGGAAACAATCTCTCTGCATCTATCCTGTCAAGCTCCCTCAGAATCTTATGTTTCAATGAGGTCACCTCTCATTCTTCTAAGCTCCAGAGAGTACAGGCCCATTCTACTTAATCTCTCTTCATAGGAGAACCCTCCAAGTTGCACTGCCTCCAAGGCAAGTATATCCTTCCTCAGATAAGGAGACCAAAACTGTACACAGTACTCCAGGTGAGGTCTCACCAAAGCTCTGTACAATTGTAGTAAGACTTCCTTACTCTTGTACTCTAACCCCCTTGCAATAAAGGCCAACATGCTATTTGCCTTCCTAATTGCTTGCTGTACATGCATGCTAACTTTCTGTGTTTCTTGTATGAGGACACTCAAATCTCTCTGAACACCAACATTTAATAGTTTCTCATCATTTCAAAAATATTCTGTTTTTCTGATCTTCCTACCAAAGTGAATATCCCCACATTATACTCCATCTGCCACCTTCTTGCCCACTCACATAACCTGTCTATATCCCTTTGCAGACTCGTTGTGCCTTCCTCACAGCTTACTTCCCCACCTAGCTTTGTATCGTCAGCAAACTTGGATTCATCTAAGTCGTTAATATAGATTGTAAATAGCTGAGGCCCAAACACTGATCCTTGTGGCACCCCACCAGTTACAGCCTGGCAACCTGAAAATGACCCATTTATTCCTACTCTGTTTTCTGTCCGATAACCAATCCTCTATCCATGCTAATATATTACCCCCAACCCCATGAGCCTTTATCTTGTGTAACAACCTTTTATGTGGCACCTTATTGGATGCCTTTTGAAAATCCAAATATACGACATCCACTGGTTCCCCATTATCTACCGTGCTAGTTGCATCCTCTTCTATCTACCCTATCAAATACTTCAATCATTTTAAACACCTCAGTTAGATCACCCCACAACTGTCTAAACTCAAGGGAATACAAGCCAAGTTTATGCAACCTGTCCTCATTCTGACTCTTCATAATTCAGATATATTTACCAGGCATGTTACCAAGTCAACACGCTGTTATTTGCTGGTAGTGATTGACTGATTCGTTGTGTGTTGCAGGTGGTGGATCTGTTGAATCAGGCGGCACTCATCGTTACCGATAACAAGATCACTGTTCTCAAACAGGTCAGTGACGAGGGGCTACTGCGCCAAGCCAGTGCCCACTGACTTTTATTTTAACCTATGTTAGCGGATCTCCCATGGCATTGCTCATGGTTAGTTGAACGCTCTGCAGTTTTCTAACATATGGAGTGTGATACCATGTATTATTTAGCTGTGAACGTGTGGTTGTCTTTAATCTGGCCCGTCACTTTATGGCCACATCACACTCTTAAGTGTTGTCTACAAAGGGGAGAAAATTTGCAGGGCTGTGGGGAAAGAGCGGGAGAGTGGAACTAATTGGATAGCTCTTTCAAAGAACCGGCACAGGCACGATGGGCCGAAAGGCCTCCTTTGCTGTAAGATTGTATGGTTCTAAATGTCATCCTATGGTCAATTAAATGAATTGCAGATTGACAGGTTCTAGGTCAAGGAAGGAGGTTGAGTAACAGTCAGAAGAAACCAGCACAAAGTGACTGTCTTTCCCTCCCTTTGAAGTGTGACGGACTCAAAAGCTCAATTACAGATAGCGACTGGTAGAAATGCCGTCGGTCCTCCACTACTTGCAGACAACATTGCAGAGTCCTGTGTGTTTCATTTCAATCTTTGCTTCTCCCCTCCCCAGGTTCAGGAGCTGATTGTGAATAAGGATCCCACGCTGCTGGACAACTTTCTGGATGTGAGTGAACTCGTAGTTCCCAAAGAGCAGCGTTTTTGTTTCCAGCTCGCGTGCAATCGTTCTCATCGTTAATAAGTTTGAACGTAGCCCTGAGCAGCGCCGGGGTCTCCTGACTGATGGGGGGAGTGGGGTCCTGAGTTTATATTGTGAATCTTCATGGCTGGTACCTGGTGTTGAATTCAGTCCTGAGTAATGAAGCTTTCCCCTGACTGGGGAGGGGGATTAGGTGGTGCAGTTTGTTTGCTTCCCAGCAGCTACCTGTTTTTGAATGCAGCCTGCCCGTAATAGCCCTTGATTCAAGTCAGGAGGTCTGTTCGTGTGCCTGTGTCGGAGGGGAGGCCTTCTCGATTCCCTAGCGATGCGCAGGATGAATCCAGTTGTGGGCTTTCACCTGGGCGGGTGAGCCTGACCCAAGCCAGCTGGTACAAAGCAGCAGGAATTGCCATTTCCAGAGAGGCCTCATTTCAAACCCAGGGTCCAAGTTAGCAGAGTATGTACAGGGAGGAATGTGGCCATACTGTCTGCTGTCTGTTGCGAGGGCTGCAGGAAATGTTGGGCAGAGTTGGGGAATGTAAATAAAATGAAGGTGCCAGATGAAATGATCTTTCTTAAAGAAGGACTTGCATTAATATAGTGCCTTTCATGGCCTCAGGATATCCCAAAGTGCTTTATAACCAATGAAGTACTTTTTGAAGTGTAGTCACTGTTGTAATGTAGGATCAAACACTGCAGCCAATTTGCGCACACAAGTCCCATAAACAGCAATGTGATAATGACCAGATCATCTGTTTTAGTGATGTTGGTTGAGGGATAAATATTGACCAGGACATTGGGGAGAACTCCCCTGCTCTTCTTTGAATAGTGCCATGCGATCTTTTACATCCACCTGGGAGAGGGCAGACGGGGCTTTGGTTTAATGTCTCATCCGAAAGGCGGCACCTCCGACAGTGCAGCACTCCTTCAGCGCTGCACAATCTTCTGACTCGAGGCGTGAGTGCTACCCACTGAGCCACGGCTGTCACCTAAATTCAGCATCGTGAATATTGCAAAAACTATCTGTGGTGCCTCCACACGGTTGGCGTTTTAGCTGACAAACCGATTTCTTTCTTCGCAGGAAATCATTGCATTTCAGTCCGATAAATCAGTCGACGTTCGTAAGTTTGTGATTGGATTCATGGAGGAGGCATGGTTAGTATATTTTGTTTTTTTAACCAATCGTTGTTTTCCTCTTCTAAAACACTGCAAATCATCACTTCCTTCATTCCGCACTTTCCCCCACCAGTAAGCGGGACAATGAGCTGCTGCCGAAGCTGATCGCAAACCTCAACATGCTGCTGAAGGACGAGAATGTCAATGTGGTGAAGAAGGTTATTTTGACGATGACGCAGCTGTACAAGGTGGCACTGCAGGTAAGTGGCATGCGTAGCCTGAATCTGAGAGGGCATCGTGTTTAAAATCTCAAGCTTCGGCTTTCCAGATGGTTCAGTGTTGAAGATGCCAATCAGTGCATTATCAAACCTAACTACAAAAATGTGCTTTCATATAGAATGTCGCAAGATTTGATAGTGTTCAAAATCATGAAGGGTTCTGATAGAGTAGATAAGGAGAAACTGTTTACAGTGGCAGAAGAGGACACAGATTTCAGATAATTGGCAAAAGAACCAAAGGAGAGATGAGAATTTTTTTTACTCAGTGAGTTGTTATGATCTGGAATGCGCTGCCTGAAAGGGCGGTGGAAGCAGATTCAATAGTAACTTTCAAAAGGGAACTGGATAAATACTTGATGGGGAAACATTTGCAGGGCTATGGTGAAAGAGCAGGGGGTGTGGGACCAATTGGATAGCTCTTCCAAATAGCGGGCACAGGCATGATGGGCTGAATGGCCTCCTTCTGTGCTGTTTGATTCTATAGGAGTGTAATCAAGACAAAAATTGACACCAAGCGAAAGAAGGATTTATTAGGACAGATGACTAAAAGCTTGATCAAAGAGATTGGTTTTAAGGAGGGTCTTGAAGGAGGCGAGTGAGGTGGAGTGACAGAGAAGGGGAATTCCAGAACTTAGGGGCTCAGGGGCTGAATGCACGGCTGCTGATGGTGGGGCGAATGGAATGGGGTAAGAATACAGAGTTGGAGGAATTCTGAGTTCTTGAATGGTTGTGGAGGAGGTTAGAGGCAGGGAGGGGTTGAGACCATGGAGGGATTTGAACACGAGGATGAGAATTTAAAAAACCATATAGAATTGGCCTTCCAGCTTTGATCCCTGGTTTATGCTGAATTTGCTGATCTCAGCGGGGTGTTTGTGGGTAGTTATAGTTGGCATCCATACCCCCCGGGGGCAGAGGGGGGAAAAATCACATTAGAAAAAATATAATTCTTACATTACAACAGTGACTACACTTCAAAAGTACGTCATTGGCTGCAAAGCCTGAGTTTGTGAAAGGCGATATATAAATGTAAGTCTTTTTTTCTTTTCAATGACCTCTCTCCCCTCTCTGCCAGTATCCAGTGACCCCTCCCTCACCACTTGCCAGTATCCAATTGACCCCTCCCCCCTCGCCAGTATCTAGTGACCCCTCCCCCCCTCGCCAGTATCCAGTGGAGTGCCTGGGGATGGGACTAAGAGCAGGGGCTCTTGTAACGTGGCTACAGTGTCACAGTCAATCAGTGCTGCCACAGTGTGTGTTCACCGGATGCCAGTCTGGCCAGGTTGTGATTCCCTCCACGGCACTTGCTGACCAGGTTCACACATGAAGAATAGTCAAGCTGAGCAAGGTGCCGGAGGGTTGCTGGTGGAAGGGTGGGAATTAGAGAATAAGGAAATGGAAGAACCCTATTTGAGTAGAGACGAAAAAAGTCCACGTGCAGGAGATGTGCTACTTGGCAAAGGATAACCATTAGCAACCGGCTCGTGACTGAAGCTGATATTTATGTACCCGTCCTTCTACAATTGGTTTAAGTGATAAAAATAGCGCAAAGCTTGAATAACAATCTGCAGCACCTGCATGGTACATGTGTGTCTCCCTCTACCAGTGTGCGTGCTCCTGTTCGTTATACCAATAGAAGCCTGGTTAGTAAGTGCATTGTCGTTGCTGTTGCATAGTTTTAAAGTCATCGTGGCTATTTTCACCATTTATGGTATAATGTGTCACCAGTCGATGAGCCTCTTCCCTACCCGTATGCCGGCCTCTTGCGCATCCCCGATTTTCATCGCACCACCATTGGCGGCCATGCCTTCAGCTGTCTAGGCCCTAAGCTCTGGAATTCCCTCTCTTAACCTCTCCGCCTTTCTACCTCTCTCTCCTCCTTTAAGACGCTGCGTAAAACTGACCTCTTTGACCAAGCTTTTGGTCACCTGTCCCAATATCTCCTTATGCTGGTCAGTGTCAAATTTTGCTTGATTACGCTCCTGTGATGCACCTTGGGACGTTTTACTACGTTAAAGGCGCTATATAAATGCAAGTTATATATGCCAGGATCTAGATGGTGTAAATATGCTGTGGTTTTTTTGTGGGCAAGGTTTTAACCCATGGTTTTTTTTTCTAATCAGTGGATGGTGAAGTCAAAGGTCATCAGTGAAATGGAGGAGGCATGCTGGGACATGGTCAGTACCATGAAGGATGAAATCGTCCTGATGCTCGACTCCGACAACGATGGAATCCGCACTCACGCCATCAAATTCATCGAGAGTTTGATCATCACGCTGTCGCCTCGCACCCCTGATTCAGATGTCCCGAAACGGCAGGAGAATGATATTAGCCTGGATCGCATTGTGAAGGACCACACTTGCATCAAAGCCAGTGGGTATCCTGTAAAACAACGTGCTACTGGTTGTGAAGTAATAAGTCGAAGGAATAGGGTAATGCTCCCACTGCAGGTCCAAACTATCTACTCATCAAACCTGTGTGCTAGGTGCAGAATTTGTGGGGTTGGAGACGAGGCCAGGTCCAATGGACGGACTTCACTGGAGTGTTACGGACAATGACGGACTGGAAAAGGCAATCTGGTCCCTCCAGCCTGACCCCTTCAATTATGATAACCTTGTGTATCACAATATAGACACTCCCCACCCCACCTAAAACCATGTGATCTCCGGGGAGAGGCAAAAAAACAGATTTAAAAAACCCAGGCCAATTTGGGAGGAGAAAACTGGGAAATTCCTCTCCATACCCCTTTGGTGATCAAAACTAGACCCAGGCGATCACTGTGACCCTGAAAATTCTACCTTTTGTAAGAGATGATCTCCATCATCACTCAAACATTCAGCTCTTGTCTGTTGTTCGATTGAGCATAACAGAGGTTTAGTGGGGAGGGGGGACAGTCATAGAATGGAATCATAGAATTATAACACAGAAGGAGGCCATTCGGCCCATCATGCTGGCTCTTTAAAAGAGCTATCCAATTAGTTCCAGTCCCCCCCCCCACTCTTTCCCCATAGCCCTACAAATTTTTCCTTTTCAAGTATATATCCAACTGACGCATCCAACATTTATGGAATGGGAATGCCGATTACTGACCGTCCTGGTACTTTAACCGCTGGATATCAACATCGCAAATTCATAAATTTTACAGTTGCAAGTTTGCAACAAAAATATATAGCGACAGGCCTCCCAGCTCTGGAGCTGCCTGCTGAGCGCAGTAATCTCACTGATATTTTGTGATCTGCTTCTTTTCCAGGCACACTGCAGGAAGAGGGTAAAATGGCACTGGATCAACTCCTGAAATTCATGGTACATCCCGCCATCTCCAGCATCAACTTGACTGCCGCGCTGGGCTCCTTGGCAACCATCGCTAAGCAACGCCCCATGTACATGTCAGAGGTGATCCAGGCATACGAGACCCTTCACGGTGAGGACATTGAAAGAAAGACTTGCATTTATATAGCGCCTTTCATGACCTCAGAACTTCCCACAGCGCTTTACAACCAATGGAGTTCTTTTGATGTGTGGTCACTGTTGTAATGTAGGAAATACAGCAGCCAATTTCTTGCACAGCAAGATCCCACAAACAATAATACGACAATGACCAGATCACCTGTTTGTGATTTAGATTGAGAGATAAATATTGGTTAGGATACCGGGGAGAACACCCCTGCTCTTCTTCGAAATAGTGCCATGGGATCTTTTACGTCCACCTGAGAGGTCGCGGGTTTGGGAGGTGCTGTCGAAGAAGCCTTGGTGAGTTGCTGCAGTGCATCTTGTGGATGGTACACGCTACAGCCACGGCGCGCCGGTGGTGAAGGGAGTGAATGTTTAGGGTGGTGGATGGGGTACCAATCAAGCGGGCTGCTTTGTCCTGGATGGTGTTGAGCTTCTCGAGTGTTGTTGGAGCTGCACTCATCCAGGCAAGTGGAGAGTATTCCATCACACTCCTGACTTGTGCCTCGTAGATGGTGGAAAGGCTTTGGGGAGTTAGGAGGTGAGTCACTCACCGCAGAATACCCAGCCTCTGACCTGCTCTTGTAGCCACAGTATTTATGTGACTGGTCCAGTTAAGTTTAAGTATTGGGGAAATTTAGCAAGAACCCAGGCTTCAAAATTATTCTCTTTTTTTATAGATTTTCTTTTGAAAGTTGCCAAATTTGCCAAAGTGTGTGTTCGCTAACTTTGCTCGAGGGTCTGGTGTTGAGCAGCATTTTTCCTTGTATTTGCTTTAGCGCAGCAGTAGTTACGGAAATTCGACCTTCCTCAACTCTCGGCCACCTGCCCCTCTCCGCTGCGTGCTGACACAGTCTCAGCACAAGCTCCATCTGATTCAAAACTGGTGCTTACCAGTCACACCTTCTGGAGTCATACCCCTAGAAGATGTGCACGTACAGCCATAGATAGCTTGTCTGGTGAGTCACTCTCTCCTGGATGTGAGGAAGTGCTTGGTCTCTCCTCAGCCTGCCGTCAGGATGTTGCTGCACAAGTGCATTAGCCTGTTCCCTGGTGCACTGCCTTGATTTGTGCCCCTGTTGATTGCACTCGGAAGGAAGAACTTGCTTTTCTAAAATGCATCATCGTGTTTCCTGGATGTTCCAAAGCACTTTGTGCACAATAAATTGTTTTGAAGTGCAGTCACTGTGTGATGTAGCCAAATGTGGCAGCCGTTTTGCACACAGCAAGGTCCTACAGCCAGCAGTAAGACACAAAGCCAGATATTCTATGTTTTTGGTGGTGGTGTTTGAGGTAGTCGTGTTGGCTAGGGCACCAGAGGTGACCAGCTGGTCCATCAAGCCTGACCATTGAGAGTCAGCACCTGTGGAATTGTAACCCACCCATTCCCCCCCCCACCAGTCACAAAGTCACCTGGGGGAGGCAAAAAGCTAGAGAACTACCTTAGTCTCTTTTGAATAGTGTCATGGGACCTTTAACATCCACCTGAACAGGCAGAGTCTCAATTTAATGTCTCATCCAGAGGACAACGCCTCCAGCAATGCTGCGCTCTCATAATACTGCGCAGTCAGTCTAGATTATAGAATCATAGAAAGGTTACAGCCATTTTGCCTATCGAGTCCGTGCCGGCTCTATGCAAGAGCAATCCAGCTAGTCCCACTCCCCCGCCCTATCCCCATAGCCCTGCAAATCTTTTCCTTTCAAGTACTTATCTAGTTTCCTTTTGAAGGCCATGATTGAATCTGCCTCCACCACCCCCTCGGGCAGTGCATTCCAGGTCCTAACCACTTGCTGTGTAAAGAAGTTTTTCCTCATGTCACCTTTGGTTCCTTTGTCAGTCACTTTAAATCTATGTCCTCTGGTCCTTGACCCTTCCGCCAATGGGAACAGTTTCTCTCTATCTACTCTGTCTAGACCCTTCATGATTTTGAATACCCCTATCAAATCTAGCAACCGTCTCTGTTCAAAAGAGAACAAGCCCAGCTTCTCCAGCTTATCCACGTAACTAAAGTCCCTCATCCCCGGAATCATTCTAGTAAATCTCCTATGAGCTCATCCCACTGAGTGAGAGTTCTACCAACTGTGCTAAGTGGACACACTAAAGAGGGAAATGTTCTGGGGGTGGGGGGGCAGGGGGATGGGGGTTTGGGGAGGGCCTGAGAGCACTGGAATGCTAAACCCCTATCAGAGTGGCCGTCGTAATTTTCGAGTCTGTTTTGATTTCAGCAAATCTGCCTCCGACATTGGCAAAGTCGCAGGTCAGCAGCGTGAGGAAGAATTTGAAGCTGCACTTGCTGAGCGTGCTGAAGCACCCATCGTCCTTCGAGTTCCACGCCCAGATCACCACGCTCCTCCTGGACCTCGGCACACAGCAGCAGGAGATCGCCCGCAACATGCCCAACCTGAAGGACGTACGGAAACGGCACCGTGAGGAGGCTGACCAGGGCATGAAGAAAATCAAAATTGGTAAGAGGGTTGTTCGACAGTGGAATACCTCAACATGTCTCACCTCGGTAGTAGTGTTTCCATCTTGAATCGTTGGTGCAATTCTGTAATAACAGCCTGATTGCGTGATGGTGACAGAGATCATAAATGACTCCCAGCTTAAAAATTTCAGATTCCCATATCCTACACTCAGCATCTGCTGCTTCCCTCCATAGAAGAGTTGCTAAAGTTTTTTTTGCCTGGTCTCCTTTTCACCCTTCACCCCTCTTGAGCTCTGAGCTCAATTTTGCTGTTTTTGGTTTATGTCTGAGACCCTCCCCCCAGGCTTTCTTAGTCTAACAGGGCCATGCTTGAGATCCAGGGAGAGATCTCGGCATTTATATAGCGCCTTTCATGACCTCGGCGCATCCCAAACTGCTTTACAGCCAATGTAGGAAACAAAGCAACCAATTTGCACACAGCAAGGTCCCAGAAACAGCAATGAGATAATGACCAGGTAGATAAATGTTGGCCAGAACACTGGGAAGAACTCCCCTGCTCTTTGAATAGTGCAGTGGGATTGTTTATGTCTACCTGAGACGAAAGGTGGGGCCTCAGTTTTAACGTCTCATTCGAAAGAGGGCACCTCCGACAGTGCAGCACTCCCTCAGTACTGTACTGGAGTGTCAGCCTGGATTATGTGCTCAAGTCTCTGGAGTGTGGCTTGAATCCATGACCGTCTGACTCATGATGAGGAGAGAGTGCTACCCACTGAGCCAAGGCTGACACTTAAAGGATTGTTGCCTTTTGTGTGCGGCTACTAAGTGTCGTGTATATTGACTGATGTTTGTTTTCCTGACAGAGCCACTAGGCGAGGATGATGAAGACAAGGATCTCGAACAAGCAGCAGCTTCCACTCCGAAACCTTCTTCGTCCCAGAGCACGCAGTCTGCCATTGATGTCACGGCACAGTTTCTAATGCCGCTGCTCACGCCAGAGAATGTGGCGAATCTGGTGAGTACAGGGTTAACTCGGCCGTCGTGACTGAAGCTGCGTTGGTCCAGGGTGGTGGTTGTTGTTGGGTCCCATGGACAGATGCATCTGCTAACGTTCTGTCAAAGGGACAACATTCTCTGTTCCATGTGGGACAATCCCTGTTGAAAAGGATGTCCTACGTTTATTGTTCTATGTTGTGTGATTCATTTTCTGTGGCTCTGAGCGTGGGTGCTGTTAAATTGCGGCAGGGCTCTGATTTGAATGGAGCACGTTTACTGGAGATTGCAGGATGGTCACGGATGTGGAAGGCCATTTAACCCATCTGGCTCATCCCTGTAAAATGACCCGGCAGTAGCCCTCTCACCATCACAGCGTCCAATTGTATTTACTAAAGAGAAGGATATCGGGGAGGAGCTAGATCCTGAATTGGTTAAAAGCGAGTTGAGCAATGTTATAATAAATAAAAGGAAAGTATTGGAGAAGTTAGTTAAGCTAAAGGAGGACAAATGCCAGTACCTGCCGGGATACATCCAAGGATCCTGAGGGAAATGGGAAAAGAAATAGCGGAGGCCCTATAAATTATATTTCAGGTTTCTATTGAGATTGGCCAATGTAATATCCATTTTCAAAAAGGGAGACACAGCAAACCTAGGTAGTTAGAGGTCGGCTAGTTTAACATCTGCGGGACGGTTAATTTTGGAATCTTTAATTAAAGATGAAATTACTAAATATCTAAATGAAGAAAAAATAATTTGATGCAGCTAACACAGATTTTGAAAGGAAGATTGAGCTTGAGAAACCTGATAGAGTTCTTTGAAGAGTGATATGGTGGATGGGGAAAATGCAGTGGATGTGGTGTACATGGGCTTTCAGAAAGCCTTTCACATGGTACTACATAGGAGACTATGGAATTAGGGGGACGGTGACAAAATGGATTAGAAACTGGTCAGAAGGGAGGAAACAGAGAGTGGGATTAAGGGGAGTTTGAGTGTTTGTAAGTGGGTAGCGGTGTCCCACAGGGTTGTGTCCTGGGACTGCTTCTATTCACCGTGTATGTCAATGATTTGGATGTAGGGCTGGAGGGAGTTGTGTCCAAATTTGCAAATCATAGTAAAATAGGCAGAGTAAATAATTCTTGAGGACTAAAGGAAGCTTCAAGGGGATATTGATAAGATGGCGGAATGAATTAAAAAAAAGTGTAGATGGAATGCAGTCAGTGAGAACATTTTGGTTTAAAAAAAATAAAATCAATAATTATACTATATTATAAGGTGGATGATATGGAAGAGCAGAGGGATTTGGGAGATCGAGTACACAACACATTAAAAGCAGCACCTCAAGTGGAGAAGGCCATAAAAAAGCAAATGGAATATTGGGTTTTACAGAATATAAAAGTCGAGATTTAATGTTGAATCTCTACAAAACCTTAGTAAGGCCTCAGCTGGAGTACTGTGTGCAGTTTTGGGCTATATAGGAAGGATGTTGAGGCGTAGAGAGGGTACAACACAGATTCTCTAGAAATGGGAAGACAGACTTGGAAAAATTGGGGCTTCTTTCATTAAAACAGAGAAAATTAAGGAGTGATTTGACAGAGGTGTTTAAAAATTATGACGGGATGGCACAGAGTAGGTCGTTAAGCCCCTCAAGCCTGTTCCGCTGATAGAGTAGATAGAAACAGTCTGTTCCCAGTGATCAAGGTGCTTAAAGGGAGGGGGATTATAGATGCAAGATTAAATGTAAGAGATTTAGGACGGGAACCAAGAGAAAGATTTTTACACAGAAGATTGTGACGCTCTGAAATGTGCTACTGGAGTTAGTGATTGAAGCAGAGACCATTTCAACATTTAAGAATGGGGATGTTTTTCTATGTTTAAGGGGCTATATAAATGCATGTTGCTAGGTGCTGGAAGGCATTTGGGATCAGAGCGAGAACATGGGATTGGGACTGCTGCTCACGCGGAGGATAAACGCCAACATGGACTGCTTGGGCCGAACGACCTGCTTCTGTTTTAATTGCTATGCAATACCCTTAACCGATTGCAGATTTTCAGGTGCAATGACCAACCCGCAGTCCATTCCACATATTAATGGCTTTGTGCAGTGTGAAGCTCTGTTTTGAGCTCACTCCTGTTTCTGTTTCAGGTTCTGATCAGCATGGTCTACCTCCCAGATGTGATGCCAGCCTCCTTCCAGGCTACCTACACACCAGTGGAGTCGGCAGGGACAGACGCTCAGATTAAACACTTGGCCAGGCTCATGGCCACTCAGATGACATCAGCAGGTCTTGGACCAGGTAACGTGGAGAAGTCAGGGCCCACTGGATAGATCGGCCTGTACGAACATACAAAATTGATGGGCAGGAAAAGCCAGCTGCTCCATATCATGATGGCCGGACCATCATGACCAGACACTCCCACCCCCACAGCCCTGTAATCTCCTGGGAGAGGCAAGAACACCAGAGAAAAAACCCAGAGCCAATAAGAGAAAAAATACTCTGGAAAATTTCTCTCCGACCCCCTCAGGCGATCGAAACCAGTCCAGGAGATCACAAGGACCAAGTGTTATCTGTAAAGCCACTTACCTTCTATATGATGACCCAGTCAGGAATCGGTCCAGCTCCTTCTTGAAGGCACACGTGGGTTTTTATCACCGTCCGAAGTTTTCCTGTTCCCATTTTATTTGTAAGGAATCTTACAACACCAGGTTATAGTCCAACAGTTTTATTTGAAAATCACAAGCTTTTGGAGCTTACCTCCTTCGTCAGGTGGGTGAGTGTTTCACTCACTCACCTGACGAAGGAGATAAACTCCGAAAGCTTGTGATTTTCAAATAAAACTGTTGGACTATAACCTGGTGTTGTAAGATCCCTTACATTTGTCCACACCAGTCCATCACCGGCATCTCCACATCATGGCCATTTTATTTGGGTTGGGTTGGAAGTTTGTGTTGGTATCGCTAGCCATAACTGGTGCAATGATTGACAGTATTCTATAGTACTTGTACATCCCAGTGCCTGCGTACAAGATGAAAACTACCCTCAGTAACTGGGGACGTCCTTTCAGAGTCCTACGGCACTTTCTCCCAATAATCCTGCCCTCTAATGGCTCTTTATCGTTTGAGAGACCGCATCAGACCTGCTTTCCCTATGGCATATGGCGACTCACTGAGAGGGTCTTGTACGTCGTTAATATAGATCCTGGCGAGTGGCTGATTTTAGGTTCCAATCGAGTTCCTCTTGCATTGTGTCAACCCCTCGAGCAGCACCGCTCTGCACTTGTCTCTGAGAGACATGTGGAGCAACGAGAAGTGGCACCTGTGCACCTAAACTTTCTTGGAAAGGCTCCGTCCTAATCGGGCTGTTATTTGAGTCATCGATTGTTTCTCGTCGGATTCAGGTACTCGCATGGTCCCAAACCCGTCTGTATTTAACGTCTGTTGCTCCAGTAACGTGCTGCGTACAGACTGCCAAGTGCCCAGCAGTGCATAGCCGAGCAGTAGTGTGATGATGCTGCTCTGTCACTAGGTAATACAGGAATATGGACCGATGAGAGAGCGCAGGTACCGCAAACACTACGTGTCACTGTAGCAGAGATAATTTTGTAACATCATTTTTGATTTTGGTCGATATACTTGTTAATGTAAATTGGGGTAAGAATGAAAATTCGGGGATGTTGGCCCACCAGGTGGGATGAAAACAAAGACAGAAAGAACTTGCATTTACATCACGCCTTTCACGACCTCAGGACGTCCCAAAGCGCTTTACAGCCAATTAAGTACTTTTTTGAAATGTAGTCACTGTTGTAATGTAGGAAACGCAGCAGCCAATTTGCATACAGCAAGCTCCCACAAACAGCAATGTGATAATGACCGGATAATCTGTTCTGTAGTGGTGTTGGTTGTGGGATCAATATTGGCTCGGACACCAGGGAGAACTCCCCTGCTCTTCGAAATAATGCTATGGGATCTTTTACGTCCACCTGAGAGGGCAGACGGGGCCTCAGCTTAACGTCTCGTTCGAAAGACGGCACCTCCGACAGTGCAGCACTCCCTCAGTGCATCAACCTTGGGTATATGCTCATGTCTCTGAAGGGTACAAACTGCCAGTCTTCCGTGGCATCGGGCACACTACAGGTAGCAATGCCAATCTGATTCACCTGGAGGGTAAATGGCAGCATTTTGGGTGCAGTTGTGATTCCTGGTGTGAGGGGTGACTGTTCTCACTGGCCGCTTGCTTTTCCCTCAGGGGTTGACCAGATGAAGCTCCAGCCAGATGAGGACCTGAAACAGACGAAAGATGTTAAAACTGAAGGTCTGGTTATCAAGCGACGCTACTCCATGATGCGGCAGGGCCAAGCTATCTCTGTTGTCGGAGCACCGGCTCCTTTTGCACAACCCACAAAGGAAGAGGAGATACAAGCAAAGCGCCGGCCAGAACCCATTTTGCCATCAAATCAGTCAAGGTAAGAGGGCAGTGCACCAGTTTGGGGAATCAATTGAGCTGTGATGCACCCTGGCTGTGTATTAGTTACACTATTGGGGGGTGTTCCACAGCCAGGCTCCCGTGTATTGGTTACTCTATTGGGGTGTGTTCAACAGCCGGGCTCCTGTGTATTGGTTACACTATTGGGGGGTGTTCCTCAGCCAGGCTCCTGTGTATTGGTTACTCTATTGGGGTGTGTTCCACAGCCAGGCTCCTGTGTATTGGTTACACTATTGGGGGGTGTTCCACAGCCGGGGTCCTGAGTATTGGTTACACTTTTGGGGTGTGTTCTACAGCCAGGCTCCCGTGTATTGGTTACACTATTGGGGTGTGTTCCTCAGCCAGGCTCCTGTGTATTGGTTACTCTATTGGGGTGTGTTCCACAGCCAGGCTCCTGTGTATTGGTTACTCTATTGGGGTGTGTTCCACTGCCGGGGTCCTGTGTATTGGTTACACTGTAGGGTTTGTTTTTCCCCAATTACTGGTCATGGGGCATTGAGACCATTTGCAGCCCCGGTAGAGATCAGCTGACTCAGCACAGTCTGGGCATTGAGTCTCGGTCCTCCGTGGCTAAGATCGATGGTAATGTTATTCCGAACCCGCAGAGTCCTAACTGGAGCCGTGAGCTGAAGTATCTTGTAACCTCAAGGCGTGCCACCTGATGTTTTACCAGTATCTGGGTGCGGGCAGGTTGGCTGCTTTTTAGTCTGAAATTAAAACCTCAACTAAATTTGCTTTCCCTTGTCCGATTCGGTCCTACGAAAACAAAAAAATTCCAAGGAACCGGAGAGGGAAGGATCAGAAAAATACTCTAATGGCTAGAGCGACGGCTATATGTCTTTTTCAGGCCGATGGGACAGAGCGGACGGAAGAAGGTTTTCCGACTGGGTGATGTGGTGCAGCAGCTGCCTGCGGACAAAATGGACAAGCTGAAGATCGGAGCCGTGCAACGCATCCTCAACTCGGAGAAAGCGGTGGCGAGGGGCGGAGCTGGACCGGTAACGTGTATTACTGTTAACCGGCTGTGGCTCCAGGCTCTCTCTGCATCTGTATGGGGACGTGTAACCTCTGTGCACTTTGTGCCTTGGCTGTGTAATCCTAGCGTTTTTACAACGGACCAAACCAATTAAACGTGCTGGGATGTGTAGCAAGAGCCACAGAGTACAAATCTATAGAGGTTAAGCTGGGCTGTGCAATGCACAGGGCAGAGCTCACTTGGATACAGTGGTCACCACTTCTCAAAATTAAGAGCAACAAGACTTATCCCAAGCTTAAGGATAAGCTTAAACTTCTACACTGACTGCAAAGTATTAAATGGTATAGACAAGTAAAAACAGACTTCAAAGTCAGCCAACAAATTAGTAGTTGAGGGAATAGCATAGGTGCATTTAAGGGGAAGCTAGATAAGTACATGAGGGAGAAAGGAATAGAAAGATATGGTGATGGGGTTAAATGAAGTAAGGTGGAGCATAAACAACGGCATAGACCAGTTGGGCCGAATGGCCTGTTTCTGTGCTGTAAATACTACATAATGAAATTAGGGATGGAGGATATGACTTAAATTAGTTAAAATTGCTATTGGGAAGAACATTTTTACAGAGAGAGAGAGAGAGAGCGCAAGAAATATTTGGCCAGGTCTTCCAGACAGGGTAGTGGAGGCAAAAATCACAGGTCATTTAAAATACTGGGCATAATAATGATGGATGTTATAACGGATGTTATAATGAATGAGTTAGGACAGTGGAGCTTTGAGGTCGATGCGTCAAATGGCTTTTTCACTCCTTAACCCTTGTATACTGCGGGGGCTGTTGCTGTCATTGTGGATCAGAGAACTCTGGCCATCTCTGGCTACACTGTTAATGTCTTTTCTGCTTGTTTTTTTTCCCCCTGTAACTGCATTGCTGCTGAGTAGGATGCAGTGGAGCTGCAACTCATCAGCACAACAAAAAACCCTGATCACAGAGAGCTGAACTGCAGCTGTTTAATAGATGTGCTGCTTTACCACTCACTAGGGGGGCAAAGGAGGAGACTAGAGTGAGGTCCCCGTTGGCTAGATCTCTGTCCTGTTGGACGTGGCCATGGTTGGTAACTTGTAACATTGGGAGTGATGGGCAGCATTAAAACCTGAAGGCCTTCAGCTAGTTTTGTGTTGAATTCCCCTCCCCTGACCAGCAGAGAGTAGACTGCTGTTACAGTGCAGTTTGTTGACTTTTTTTTTTCCATTGGCCCAGATTCGTGTGAAGATCCTCGCGCGCCTCGTGACGCAGTTTGATGGGAAAATGAAAGGCGAGATGATGGATTTCATCCTGGAGGACATCCGAAGCCGCGTCGACCTCGCCTTCGCCTGGCTGTACCAGGAGTATAACCTGTACCTCAGCCAGTGGCCGAACGGCACGCTGGAGAACTACGACGAGTGTCTGACAAGCCTGCTGTCGGGGCTGCAGGAGAAACCAGACCAGAAGGACGGGTCAGTAACCGCGCGGGGCAATCCACTCTGGTCACCTATAACCAAAACTGTTTGTAGCTTTTCCAGCCTTCGCCGCTCCTCTTAAATCCCGACTCTGCGGTACCTCGCCGTGCACGAGCCTCGACGGCAGGCATCAGCCGGCTATTTGACCATGGGGTGCATCACAGCGGGATCCTGTTGTATCTGATATTCGCAAATGCACTTTCTGCCAGGTGATCAACAGAAACCGGGGATGGGGACCTGGGACCTTCAAGGCATGTCTGGCTCAGTAGCCGCACCAGGCCATGCTTATTTCTGCTGAGCCACTGGGTACTCTGTTTTTAAATGGATGATGAAAGGGACCTGCCCATTGCCCAGGGAGGAGCCAAGGAATGCTGGCTTGAGCAATGGGCATTGATTCACTCGGAAGTAAACTTCAGTAAAACAGATGATTCTGATTGTTAGCAAATATTGTCTTTTATTTGCTCATTTTCCTTCAACTAAGTGAGTGCAGTTTTAAGGAAAAGAAAGACTTGCATCTATATAACACTTTTCACAACCTCAAGACGCCCTAAAGCACTTCACAGCCAATCAATTCTTTTAAGTGTAGTTGCTGTTATAATGTAGGAAATGCAGCAGACAATTTTGTGCACAGCAAGCTCCCACAAACAGCAATGTGATAATGACCAGATCATCTGTTTTTCAGTGATGTTAGTTGAGGGATAAATATTGGCCAGAACACCAGGCAGAACTCCCCTGCTCTTCTTCAGATAGAGCCATGGGATCTTTTTTGACCACCTAAGAGGGCAGGGGGGGGGCCTCAGTTTAACGTCTCATCCAAAAGATGGCAGCTCCGACCGACCTTTTGAGGACAGAGAAGGGTTTAAATCCACAGTTCACTCCGGTGGGCTCCTCTGGCATTGTTAGATGCCAAGCACCGGTGGACCCTTTGCAAGCAGCAAGAAGGCAGTGTGGGTGTGTGCTTCCCAGTCCCTGCGGGTTGGATTATTTTCTGTAACTTATGAATGATATTTTTGCTGACTACACATCTTCCTTTATTAGGCTGTTTACCAAGCTGGTCCTGGAAGCTCCATCTATCACCGACAGTGCGTTGGAGGTGATCCGCAGGTACTGCGAGGATGAGGTACGCAGCAGATTACTGGCACGGATCAGTTCCGGTGCTGTCTGTCGCATCATTTATACTGTTCCAAGGTTAAAAGCACTAACTTTGGTCCTCCCTTGACTTTCCTGCAGACCCGCATCTACCTGGGAATGTCGACGCTGAGGGATCTGGTCTTCAAACGGCCCTCGAAGCAGCTGCAGTACCTTCACGTGCTGCTCGACTTGAGCTCTCACGAGAAGGATAAGGTAAAGACACACGATGCAGCTCTCTCCCTGGAACTGAGTTCAGGGGGAGTAGGATGGCTGCTCGCATACTTTGGGGGCGGGGGCCGGGGCTGGGGAGCTGTCTTTTAGCTTTTTATATTGTGTTCACTTGCAAACTTTGACCTCAAGGCAGTTATTTCTCTTTTTTTTTCCTCCAGTTTTCTTCCATCTCCCCTTCACTCCTCGAGACTCTGACTCTTGCTGGGGACCAGTTCCATGGACTCCCTCCCCCGATGTCCACGTGCGTGGACTTTCAAGTGGGAGGATAGTGGAGCACGAACCATGGCTAATTATCTTCTCCCTAACCCAGGGGTGCTGAAGTCAAATTACTGCTGCGCCGTACGAGATCAGCTAATGCAGCACAAACAGGTGATAGAACTCAGGAACTACCTGATCTGTACGGCTCAGTACGATAGCCATGTTGGCCGTGGCTCAGTGGGTGGCACCCACACCTCTGAGTCAGAAGGTTGTGGGTTCAAGCCCCACTCCAGAGACTCGAGCATAAAAAGTCCAGGCTGACACTCCCAGTACTGTCGGAGGTGCCGTCTTTCAGATGAGATGTTAAACCGAGGCCCCATCTGCGCTCTCAGGTGGATGTAAAAACCCCCACGACATTATTCGAAGAGGAGCAGGGAAGTTCTCCCTGGCGTCCTGGCAACATTTATCCCTCAACCAACATCACCGGTTGAGGGATAAATGAGATACCACTATCTCATTGCTGTTTGTGGGAGCTTGCTGTGCGCGAATTGGCTGCCTCGTTTCCTACATTACAACAGTGACTACACTTTAAAAATACTTCATTGGCTACAAAGCGCTTTAGGACGTCCTGAGGTCATGAAAGGCACTATATAAATGCAAGTCAATCGGAATATTGGGAATTACCTGTGTGCAAGCTGTGGTTATCGGGAATGGGCACTTGTTTTTCACCTCTAGGTCCGCTCGCAAGCGCTGATGTTCATTAAAAGAATGTATGAGAAGGAGCAGCTACGCGAGTACATCGAAAAGTTTGCCCTGAATTACTTGCAGCTGCTGGTTCACCCCAACCCACCCTCCATCCTCTTTGGGGCTGACAAAGATACAGGTGAGAGCTCGCTGTGCACCCATTAGACTGTGGGGCATCTGAGGTCGAGATAAAGAGGGGAATGTTAGCATCGCGCCCTTAATTGCCAGTCTCGGAGATGGTGTGTATGGGCAAGGAAGGGTTAGGGTAGCTGGCTGGGGAATGTCTGGCTAGGGTTTTGCTGAGCTGTCTGGTTGGGGTGAGAGTCAGGTGTCTGAGTGTGGCATTTCTGGAGGGGATGTGTCTAGACAGTTTGTTCGATTGGCTGCTTGGGCATGGGTTTATCTGGGTGGAGTGTTGGTGAGCTGGATGGGGTTTGAGTCAGCTATATATTGTGGGGGGCGTCTCGGAGTTCGGTTTGTGGATCCACGGGGTGTGGATGGGGTGTCTGGACGGGGTGTGGATGGGGTGTCTGGACGGGGTGTGGATCAGGTGTCTGGACGGGGGGTGTCTAGACGGGGTGTGGATCAGCTCTTATTATCTGCTGAATTTCTTTTTAAATCCTTTGACTGACAGAGGTGGCAGCCCCTTGGACGGAGGAGACGGTTAAACAATGCCTATACCTGTACCTCGCTCTGCTTCCCCAGAACCACAAGCTCATCCACGAGCTCGCTGCCGTCTACACCGAGGCCATTGCTGACATAAAGCGCACAGTGCTGCGTGTCATCGAGCAGCCGGTAAGTGTGAGTTCTCCTGTAGATACGAGCCCCTGAGGTGTCAGGCGTGGCTCAGTGGGTCTCACTCTCGCTTCTGGGTCAGACGGTCGTGGGTTCAAGTCCCACTCCAGAGATTTGAGTATGTAAACTAGGCTGATAACTCCTGTGCCTCACTGTCAGAGGCCCTGTCTGCCCTCTCAGGTGGACGTAAAAGATCTCTTGGCACTATTTTGAAGAAGAGCAGGGAGTTCTCCCCGGTGGCCAACATTTATCCCTCAACCAACATCACTGAAACAGATTACCTTGTCATTTGTGACCTCAGGGCGTCCCAAAGTGCTTTACAGCCAATGAAGTACTTTTTGAAGTCTAGTCTCTGTTGTAATGTAAGAAACGCGGCAGCCAATTTGTGCACAGCAAGATCCCACAAACAGAAATGCGATAATGGCCAGATAATCTGGTTTTTTTTAGTGATGTTGGTTGAGGGATAAATGTTGGCCAGGACACCGGGGAGAACTCCCTGCTCTTCTTCAAAATAGTACCATGGGATCTTTTACGTCCACCCGAGAGTGCAGACGGGGCCTCGGTTTTGAAAGGCATGCCTGCTGCTGGCACTCCTAGACTAGCTTTGAGGGCTTTAGTTCCTGTTCCACCCGATAGAATGCTTGAAGCATTTGGAAAATGATGGAAAATTTATTCATCTTCAGTTAATTTGAGCCCCAATTATTGCATTTAATTTCTGGACCTTTGACGTTAGTTAAAATGCACCTCATCCTCCTAACCCGTCCCCTTTTAAGTGTTGTCCTGACATAGCACCTGCCTCTTTTATTTAATTCTTCAGTTAACCTTAAGTAACCTTTTCTAAAGCTATACGCAGCTCATTAAACAAACTGTGAAGCTACTGCACCTTTAAGAACAGCCCTCTATTTGAGCACAGACTCTTGTCTGCTCCTCATCAATTACAGGTGAGAGAACAGGAAGGTGACCTTCTCCCCTCATTTGCCACTGCTCCGCTGGTTATTTGGAGGAGCCCAGCGGTCACTGATTTTAGTTTTCCTGCAGCGATGGCGACTGAATGGATGGGAGCGGGGACGTCGCTGGCTGACCAATGTCCCACCTCTCACAGCTACATGCGCTGATGCTCCAGTGCTACCTAACTGTGCCTCTTTGATTTGATTAACGGAGTTACCGTGAAGTTGATACCTTCATTACTACCTACAAGCTACACCGGGCCTTTTTATCCTCCATTCCTTCCTTTCCCGAGGGGGAGGTACCTGGTAAAAAGTAGCTGGACCTGCACCTAAAGTGCTGTAAGCTGCAGGGCTACGGACCGGGTGCTGGAAGGTGGGATTAGAATGGGCACCTGGTTGTTCTTTGAGCCGGCGTGGACATGATGGGCCGAGTGGCCCCCTTCTGTGCTGTATCTTTTCTATGGGGCTGAACCCTGTCACTGTGCAGCTCCTGGGTTGCTGACTCTTGCTGGGTGTAAGTCCAGACAGCGAGTGTCGGTGAAGTATTTGAGTGAGGGGCCTGATCCCATCATCGCTTAACATCCACACACTTGTGCAATTTCCAGCAGGTGTCACTGGATATCGATCAGGATCCAGGAATCCGCGTTAAATTTCCCTTCCAGAGCACGGAGATCACTTGTAGCCGTCCAGCTGCACCAGCTGAGATCCGTTGACTCTTACCAATCCCACTGAGCCACTGGGCGAGCTCTACCCTTATGCAACTTGAGATTTGTCCTTAACCTAAATGGCAGCTGATGATCTTAGCTGCACTTTTCAGCTTGTTTCAGAAAGGTACACCAAGTGGGAGCCATAGGCGGATTCTTAAAACTTGAACAGTGCGTATGTGGGGGGGGGGTTCTGATTTCTTCAAGGTTAGAGTTGCTGGTAAGCGAGCGACCCTGGTGCGTGAAGCAACCCGGGGCACTTGTGCCCATCTGGTGTGAGTTTGCGTTGCAACGAGTTTTGTGTTATTTCAGATCCGAGGGATGGGGATGAACTCGCCTGAGCTTCTCCTGCTAGTGGAGAACTGTCCGAAAGGAGCAGAAACCCTTGTGACTCGCTGCCTACACATCCTAACAGACAAAGGTAACCTTTAAATCTCCCGCTGCTCTCCATCCGTGTCGGTTTAACTGCATTGTCCGCAGGATGCAGCTTTGTCTCTGGGATTTTAGAGTGCGATGATGGATGTGTGAAATATTCATTCTTAGGCTGTGTCTGCAGAGACCATTTTGAACTGCAGAACACTGAAATTAAGTGCTGGGGATTGCAATTCAAAGAGGATTAAGAACATCACATAATTATACTGCACAATGTTAAAGCTTACAGGTTGGTATAATTCCTCAATGGTAAATAAACCCAGTGACAACGCAGAGTCATAAGAACGTAAGAAATAGGAGCAGGAGTTGGTCATACGGCCCCTTGAGCCTGCTGCGCCATTCACTAAGATCATGGCTGATCTTCAACCTCAACTCCTCTTTCCCGCCCGATCCCCATATCCATTTGAGTAACGCGTTTTACGTTCTTCTTTCACATTGTCGAGCAGTTCGTGCTTCTGTCGGCCTTTGTGCATATCACTGCCCCTTGTTGGTGCTGAGAAAGCCAGTAATGATTACTGCTGTGAGTTGTGAAGGGCTTTGTCCCAGGGACTCATGCTTGTGTTTACTGGTGACCCCGGGGCAGTCATCGCACTTGCCCATGGCACGTGTTGAAAGTTGAAAAGAAAGTTGGTCTTGCTCGTATGGTAGTGTCAATTGAATGCACTGCGATGGATTCTAAGGACAGGTTCCATAGACTAGGCTTGCGTTCCCTTGATCATAGAAGATTAAGGGGTGATCTAAATGAGGCGTTGAAGATGATTAAAGGAGTTCATAGGGTAGATAGAGAGAAACTATTTCCACTGGTGGGGGAGTCCGGAACAAGGGGGTGTGGAAAACTATAAAGACCACATTAATGTAGAAATACGTGCAGGGGCATAACCTTAAAATTAGAGCTAGGCCGTTCAAGGGGGAAGTCAGGAAGCACTTTTTCACACAAAGGGTAGTGGAAATCTGGAACTCTCTACCCCAAAAGCTGTTGAGGCTGGGGGTCAATTGAAAATTTCAAAACTGAGATTGACAGATTTTTGTTCGGCAATAGTATTAAGGGTTACAGAATCAGGTGGGTAGATGGAGTTAAGGTACAGATCAGTCATGATCTAATTAAATGGCAGAACAGGCTAGAGGGGCTGAATGGCCTACTTCTGTCTCTGTTCGTGATGCAGTACACATTCTGCCAACTCTCTCTATCTGAGGAATAAGCCTCTTGTGCAACTTGCAGCAAAATCGGCCTGGTCTTATCACAAACTTTGCATGTTTGTGCTGTTATGGTAGAGAGTGGAGTTGGGATGGGTTCTGCTGTAACACAGTTCCATCTTGATCATGATCAGCTTCTCCTCTGTTGTCCGAAGAAAAACATGCTTAGGTAGCAGGAGAAGTGTTTTTAGGATGTGGGTGAACTTTTATTGCCCATCCCTAGTTCCCCAGAAGGCATTAAGAGTCAACCACATAGTGTGGGTCTGAGGTCACACATAGGGCAGAGGTGGCAGGTTCTGACTGGTGAACCAGTTTTCAGGACAATCTGGCTGTTTTTCATGGACTTTTTCTGGTGCCAGCTCAAAGATTACCAGATTTATTGAATTCAGTTTCACATCTTGCCCTGCTCGTCCATTTCTTCCATCAGCTAAAATGTAAAATTCTGTTTTAAGAGACCTGCTAATTGTCAAATAATTGTTCTGTGTAATTCCAGTCCCTCCATCACCTGAGCTGGTAAAGCGAGTCCGCGATCTGTACCACAAGAGGGTCCCAGACGTCCGATTCCTGATCCCTGTGCTTAACGGCCTCGAGAAGGTGATGTACCATATCCATCAGACTGAAGTCAAAGCAAAAATATCTGTTCCCAATATGGCTATTGTATCACGTTGGGGGGAGAAGGGGAAGGGAGTGTATCCTGCTCCTGGCGGTGTGTGAGGGGGTATCCCTGCTCCTGATGGTGTGTGAGAGGGTGTAGCCCTGCTCCTGGTGGGGTATGAGCAGGGGGGCTATCCAGCACTTGGTGGTGGCTCTCTTGAACTACAGTGACTGTCGCTCCTTGATTTCTTGCTTTTTTGTTTCTGCTGATTGTTTCATTTGAATCCAGTTTCTTTTGCAGCTTTGTTTAAAACGTGTGGGTCCTACGGAGTTTGCGGTTTCATTGGCCCTCTTTCTCCCCCCGCCCCACCATCCCAATTTTCTCGTTCCCTGTCCTGAATGGCTACAGATCCGTGAGCACTGGCTACACTGCTTTACCTCACCCACGTGGCCTTTCTCTATGCCCGAGCCTGGCAACGTCAGCGGGTTATTTGACTCGGGGAGACCTCACATGTGAGCCTGATCCTGCCTCATATGCATGTTTCGAGCGGGAGGCACCGGATACTGATTGGGAGAGGGAAACCCTGGCTGACATTGCCCGCTCTCTAACCCAGGAGCACGGACTAACTGTAACGGGGCCTACTGCTGCCCTAAGGTTGAGATCAGCTACGCAGCAGTCTGTGGGATATGTCTTGGGAGCTTCCTGGTCTGTGTGGTGCAGTACCACACTGGGTGATGCATGTATCTACTGAGCCATTAAGCAAAGGCTGAAACACGTTTACTCCACAAGCGCCCCTCCCCCCACAAGTGATGGAAAAGCAAACTCCCTTTGTACACCGAAAATTATAAACCCTGACTGAGCAACAAGGCCGCTGTGTGTAAACTGCTGCATCGTGAGCTCCGGTTAACCACCTGATCTTTTGGATAATTGGTATCCTTGTACTGACTGTTCTCCACAGAAAGAAGTAATCCAGGCCCTGCCCAAACTGATCAAACTCAATCCCATCGTGGTGAAAGAGGTCTTTAACCGGCTCCTGGGAACCACACACGGTGAGTCATGGCAAAATTTACCATGTGAGGGGGAGGCTGTGTGTAAAGGTGAGATATTACTGGGGGAACAGTAGGGAATATTAATTACACTGTCCCCTCTCCCCAGTATCAGTGTGAGATATTACTGGGGGAACAGTAGGGAATATTACACTGTCCCCTCTCCCCAGTATCAGTGTGAGATATTACTGGGGGAACAGTAGAGAATATTAATTACACTGCCCCCCTCTCCCCAGTATCAGTGTGAGATATTACTGGGGGTACAGTAGGGAATATTAATTACACTGTCCCCTCTCCCCAGTATCAGTGTGAGATATTACTGGGGGAACAGTAGGGAATATTAATTACACTGTCCCCTCTCCCCAGTATCAGTGTGAGATATTACTGGGGGAACAGTAGGGAATATTAATTACACTGTCCCCTCTCCCCAGTATCAGTGTGAGATATTACTGGGGGAACAGTAGGGAATATTAATTACACTGCCCCCCTCTCCCCAGTATCAGTGTGAGATATTACTGGGGGAACAGTAGGGAATATTAATTACACTGCCCCCTCTCCCCAGTATCAGTGTGAGATATTACTGGGGGAACAGTAGGGAATATTAATTACACTGCCCCCCTCTCCCCAGTATCAGTGTGAGATATTACTGGGGGAACAGTAGGGAATATTAATTACACTGCCCCCTCTCCCCAGTATCAGTGTGAGATATTACTGGGGGAACAGTAGGGAATATTAATTACACTGCCCCCCTCTCCCCAGTATCAGTGTGAGATATTACTGGGGGAACAGTAGGGAATATTAATTACACTGCCCCCTCTCCCCAGTATCAGTGTGAGATATTACTGGGGGAACAGTAGGGAATATTAATTACACTGCCCCCCTCTCCCCAGTATCAGTGTGAGATATTACTGGGGGAACAGTAGGGAATATTAATTACACTGTCCCCTCTCCCCAGTATCAGTGAGAGATATTACTGGGGGAACAGTAGGGAATATTACACTGTCCCCTCTCCCCAGTATCAGTGTGAGATATTACTGGGGGAACAGTAGGGAATATTAATTACACTGTCCCCTCTCCCCAGTATCAGTGTGAGATATTACTGGGGGAACAGTAGGGAATATTAATTGCACTGCCCCACTCTCCCCAGTATCAGTGTGAGATCTTACTGGGGGAACAGTAGGGAATATTATACTGTCCCCTCTCCCCAGTATCAGTGTGTGATATTACTGGGGGAACAGTAGGGAATATTAATTACACTGTCCCCTCTCCCCAGTATCAGTGTGAGATATTAGTGGGGGAACAGTAAGGAATATTACACTGTCCCCTCTCCCCAGTATCAGTGTGAGATATTACTGGAGGAACAGTAGGGAATATTAATTACACTGCCCCCTCTCCCCAGTATCAGTGTGAGATATTACTGGGGGAACAGTAGGGAATATTACACTGTCCACTCTCCCCAGTATCAGTGTGAGATATTACTGGGGGAACAGTAGGGAATATTAATTACACTGTCCCCTCTCCCCAGTATCAGTGTGGGATAATACTGGGGGAACAGTAGGGAATATTAATTACACTGCCCCCTCTCCCCAGTATCAGTGTGAGATATTACTGGGGGAACAGTAGGGAATATTACACTGTCCACTCTCCCCAGTATCAGTGTGAGATATTACTGGGGGAACAGTAGGGAATATTAATTACACTGTCCCCTCTCCCCAGTATCAGTGTGGGATAATACTGGGGGAACAGTAGGGAATATTAATTACACTGTCCCCTCTCCCCAGTATCAGTGTGGGATATTACTGGGGGAACAGTAGGGAATAATACACTGTCCTCCCCTGTATCATTTTGGGATGTTAGCTAGCGGGAGTTTGGGGGGGGGCGGTGGGTGGTGGGAGGAGCAATGTATCGGTGTGGGATGTTACCAGGTTGAGATGGTGTGCTGTTGCTGAGGATACGCTGCGGGTGGCAGGTGGTGAAGGAAGTGGAGGAGGACATTCACACTTAATTCTGTTTCAATACTTCAAAAACTGCGCGCTCGCAGTGGACACTCTGATATTTATTAGCTTTCTCTCAATAGGTGAGGGAGGCTCAACGGCAATTTCACCTTTGACCCCAGGTGACCTGCTGATAGCCCTGCACAACATCGACTCCACCAAATGCGACATGAAATCAATAATCAAAGGTAACCGATATCTGCAATCTCCCTCCCACTGACTTAAATTTATACAATTGCTTGTCATGTCTTGTCAGGAGCATTTCAAAGCACTTCATGCAATGAGTTACTGTTATGTGGGTAAACATGGCAGCCAATTTGCTCAGCAGCAATGAGTTGAAAAACTAGTTGATTTTTTTTTTTGGTGAACTTGGTTCAGAGGAATGTTGTCCAGGCCGCTGGGAGAACTCCCTTTTCTTTTTCGAATAACGCTGAGAGATCTTAAACATTCACCAGAGCAGGCAGACAGAGCCTTGGCTTAACATCTCATCTGAAGAATGGCACCTCTGACAATGTAGCACTCCCTCGGTCTTGTCCTTCAGTGTCAGCCTAGATTATGTGCTTGAATCCTGGAGTAGGGCTTGACCCCGCCACCTCCTGACACAGAACAAGGGGGCATAACCCTAAAATTAGAGCTGGACTGTTCAGGGGTGATGTCAGGAAGCACTTCTTCACACAAAGGGTAGTGGAAATCTGGAACTCTCTCCCTCAAAAAGGGGAGTCAATTGAAAATTTCAAAATTGAGATTGATAGATTTTTGTTAGGCCAAGAGCATTAAGGGTTACGGAACCAAGGCGAATAAATGGAGTTGAGATACAGATCAGCCATGATCTGATTGAATGGCGGAACAGGCTCGAGGGGCTGAATGGACCACTCCTGTTCCTATGTTCCTGGATGACTACCAACAGAGCTTTGCTGACAGTTTGTGAATTTGATTTCATCTGGGCTGTTAATGAATCACCTTGAGGGACCAGGAGGGTGAGTTTGGCCTGTGCATGTGGGGTGAATTTGGCTGGCACTGTGTTTTTGGATAGTTCCCTGTGATGGAATAGGAGCAGTTTGGGACGGTGGCTGGGAACTGGCTGAGCGCACCTTCCGGTGCCTGTGGGGGGAAAAAAAAACCCTCGAGATAGTAGAGGAGAGGGAGTCATTCCAAAGAGATAACTTCCTCCTCTCCTCTCCAGAAGAGAGAACATCCATCCAGGGTCATAGTTCCATGGGTACAGGCTGTCCTCCAACTTCTCAACTGTTCTTCATATGTGAGCCCAAGACAGTGAGTGACAGCAGGTTATGCAAACGTGGTGTCACAGCCTAAACTTGAACCTGTCCTTGGCCAATGCATGTGATTCCCAGTGGGAGTCACTGGGTAGCATGCAGGAGCAGGAATTCTGTTTCTCCTCCTCTCTCTTTCCTAGCCCAGTAGAGTGGAGCACAATTGTAGCACTCCTATGGCCATCCCAGGAGAGATCAGCTAACTCAGCGCAGGCAAGGGATAGAGCTTGGGACCTTCTGGCCTGTGTGGCACAACTACTAACTGCCTGAACTAGCTGTGCCCTCAGTGGGGGGGGTGGGGGTTGTGCATTGATGACCTATCAATGATACTGATCGACTATTCCAATGCTCTCCTTGCTGGCCTCCCACCTTGCACCCTCCGTAAACTTGAGCTTTTCCAAAACTCTGTTGCCCGTATCCTAACTCGCACTAAGTCCTGTTCACCCATCACCTTCTGCGCTCGCTGATCCCGGTCCGGCAGCACATCGATTTTAAAATTCTCATCCTCGTGTTCAAATCCCTCCATGGCCTCGCCCCTCCCTATCTCTGTAACCTCCTCTAGCCCTACAACTCTCCGAGAGCTCTGTTTTCTTCCGATTCTGGTCGATTTCCATCGCCCCAACATTGGCGGCCTTGCCTTCAGCTGCCTAGGCCCTAAGTTCTGGAAATTCCCTCCCTAAACCTCTCCATCTCTCTTTCCTCCTTTAAGACGCTCCTTAAAAGCTACCTCTTTGACCAAGCTTTTGGTCACCTGTCCTAATATCTCCTTATGTGGCTCGGTGTCAGATTTTGTCTGATAATTGCTCCTGTGAAGTGCCTTGGGATGTTTTACTATGGTAAAGGTGCGATATAAATGCAAGTTGTTTTATGAGACACTTTTTTATCTGGAGTTGATCACTGACTGGTTATGACCCGATTTTTCTTTTTTAAGCTACGAACCTGTGCTTCGCAGAGAGGAACGTGTACACGTCAGAGGTTCTTGCTGTCGTGATGCAGCAGCTGATGGAACAGAGCCCACTCCCCATGCTGCTGATGCGAACAGTTATTCAGTCACTTACTATGTACCCGCGGCTTGGGGGCTTTGTCATGAACATCCTGTCCCGGCTCATAATGAAACAGGTAATGGGAAAAAGAAAGGGTGCCTAGTAAGCGGTGCTGTTTATTTTTCGATGGGTTGAGTCTTGACACCACTGTGTCAACCAATGAGTTGCAGGTGAGGCGGGACTTACAGCAGTCTATTTTACAGCAAACAAAATCTATTTAAACAGAGTCTCTATGCACTGCAGCAAACAGAGTCTATTTAAAGAGAGTCTCTACGCACTGCAGCAAACAGAACTCATGACTAAAACTACAGCAAAGTCTCCTGATAAAAGCAGGATCATTTTTCCAGTAAATTATGTCATCCCAGTTACTTACAGCAATGTGGGCTCCAGGCGTGGTTGACGGGAATTACCCAATCATCTCCAGTCTGGCCGGGATTTCTGGCGTCACTATATGCAACCAATTTTTAAAAATTCATTCTTGGGATGTGGGCGTCGCTTGCAGGGCTGGCGTTTATTGCCCATCGCTAGTTGCTCTTGCGAAGGTGGTGATGAGCCGCCTTCTTGAACCACTGCAGTATGTGTGGTGAAGGTACTCCCACAGTGTTGTCAGGTAGGGAGTTCCGGGATTTTGACCCAGTGACGATAAAGGAACGGCCGATATATGTCAACGTCGGGATGGTCCACGTTGGGGGAGAGCTTGGAGGTGATGGTGTTCCCGTGCACCTGCTGCCCTTGTCCTTCTGGGTGGTGGAGGTCGCGGGTTGGTGTGTTATAATGTGCACTTTTGAGGGACCCTGGCAAGATTTCAATAAGAATAAACGAGCAGAAGGAATTGAATCGTAACCTAATGTTTGCAATCTGGGATTTGTCTGGTGTGATTCTAGCACAATGCAGTGTGAGGCACTGAAGCAGGTTTGATCAGGAATTGTCAGTGAGTCCCAGTTTGGGGACTGGCTGAGGCAGTGGGTAGCTCCCTGTGCTTTCAACTCTGGGACCGAGTTTCAAATTACCTGCCCTGGGAGTGTTTGATGGGATGGGTTAGTGGGAATGTCACTCTACATGTAACCTCTTGGTGAGCTGACTGATAACTTTAACATTACAATTAGCAAACTCTTGATTATAATTTCTGGCATACGTGGAGCTGGTATTTGGTGGGTTGCCGTATAATAAGGTTTCTCTTCTCTGTGTTGCTGTAGGTTTGGAAATATCCCAAGGTGTGGGAAGGCTTCATTAAATGCTGCCAGCGAACGAAACCTCAGTCCTTCCAGGTCCTGCTGCAGCTCCCACCCACTCAACTCGCCAATGTTTTCGAGAAGTGCCCGGAGCTCCGTGAACCACTCCTGACGCACGTGCGTTCTTTCACACCCCACCAGGTACGTAGATACTGCAGGTGGAAAGGGGTTCTTTCCCTTTATCCGATGTGCATTGAACCCCCTTTTCAATGCAATTTCTTACCCTGTCCCTTAGCCTTCGGGTTTCCCATGTTCAATCGGCAGCAGCGGAATTGGCCTCTTCGAGTTGCCACACTGTGTTGCCATTGGAAGGTGTGTGAGGGAGGCATAGGCATTGGCAATGGCAGTGCCTCCTGGGCACCAGTGCCTACTCTCCTTCGCAATGTGGCTACGGACATCAAAGTTACAACACATTTGGCCTATCACACCTGCCAGTTCTTCCTCTGGAGCTATTACTCTAATCCCATTTCCCATCTCTTTTCTCATATCCTTTTCTATGCTTCCTTTTCAAATCATAATTCAAATGACCTCAATAGCCACTTGTGGTAAAGCATTCCATGTTCTAATAATCCTCTGTACTAAAACATTTTTTCTAACTTCCCTCTTTTTCTAGTGATAATCCTGAGTCTGTGCCCCCTTGTTACCAACCAGTGGAAACGATCTCTCGCTATTTACCCTCTCAAAATCTTATCATTTTAAAACCCTCTATTAGACCTCCCCCCCCCACTCCCCTCCCACCAAGCCATCTCTGTTCCAGTGAAAAAAGCCCCAATCTTTCAAACCTTTTTTGTGACTATAATCTCTCATTCCTGGTAACATTCTAGTGGATCTTCACTTTCCCCTTTCCGTGACTTTAATATCCTTCCTATAATGGGGTGCCCAGACCTGCATGCAATACTCCAATTGTAGCTGAACCTATATCTTGTACAAATTCATTATCGCTTCCTTGCTTTTATATTCAATGCCCCTGTGTATAAAACCCAGAGTCCCATTTACCTTGTGATGACCGTTTCTCCCTGCACTCCCAACTTTAAAGATTGATGTGTCTGCTCCCCTACATCTCTGTCCCTCCACTCTGTTAAGAATCTTACTGTGTAGGCAGTAATTCCTCTTGTTTTTTCCTAAAATGTGCTCTTTCAAATTTTGGGATACAGTATATGAGTAATTTGAGTCATGACATATGGTGAGTGTAGCATGCTTGGGAGGAACAGGTGACTTTGGACCTATGGATCCCACAGCTCTCCACCTCTGGGGTTTTCCTTGTGTCATTTCTGGATCCGTTGTAGACTAATTGATTGCTATGATTAGTCAACAACTCCATGATGTTGTCGGGGCCCAAATCAAAGGCTATGGGCCCCGACAACATCCCGGCTGTAGTGCTGAAGACTTGTGCTCCAGAACTAGCCGCGCCTCTAGCCAAACTGTTCCAGTACAGCTACAACACTGGCATCTACCCGACAATGTGGAAAATTGCCCAGGTATGTCCTGTCCACAAAAAGCAGGACAAATCCAATCCGGTCAATTACCGCCCCATCAGTCTACTCTCAATCATCGGCAGAGTGATGAAAGGTGTCGTCGACAGTGCTATCAAGCGGCACTTACTCACCAATAACCTGCTCGCCGATGCTCAGTTTGGGTTCCGCCAGGACCACTCGGCTCCAGACTTCATTACAGCCTTGGTCCAAATATGGACAAAAGAGCTGAATTCCAGAGGTGAGGTGAGAGTGACTGCCCTTGACATCAAGGCAGCATTTGACCGAGTGTGGCACCAAGGAGCCCTAGTAAAATTGAAGTCAATGGGAATCGGGGAAAACTCTCCAGTGGCTGGAGTCATACCTAGCACAAAGGAGATGGTAGTGGTTGTTGGAGACCAATCATCTCAGCCCTAGGGCATTGCTGCAGGAGTTCCTAAGGGTTGTGTCCTAGGCCCAACCATCTTCAGCTGCTTCATCAATGACCTTCCCTCCATCATAAGGTCAGAAATGGGGATGTTCGCTGATGATTGCACAGTGTTCAGTTCCATTCGCAACCCCTCAAATAATGAAGCAGTCCGAGCCCACATGCAGCAAGACCTGGACAACATCCATGCTTGGGCTGATAAGTGGCAAGTAACATTCGCGCCAGACAAGTGGCAGGCAATGACCATCTCCAACAAGAGAGAGTCTAACCACCCCCCCTTGACATTCAACGGCATTATCATCGCCGAATCCCCCACCATCAACATCCTGGGAGTCACCATTGACCAGAAACTTAACTGGACCAGCCATATAAACACTGTGGTTACAAGAGCAGGTCAGAGGCTGGGTATTCTGTGGCGAATGACTCACCTCCTGACTCCCCAAAGCCTTTCCACCATCTGCAAGGCACAAGTCAGGAGTGTGATGGAATACTCTCCATTTGCTTGGATGAGTGCAGCTCCAACAACACTCAAGAAGCTCGACACCATCCAGGACAAAGCAGCCCGATAGATTGGCACCCCATCCACCACCCTAAACATTCACTCCCTTCACCACCGGCGCACAGTGGCTGCAGTGTGTACCATCCACAGGATGCACTGCAGCAACTTGCCAAGGCTTCTTCGACAGCACCTTCCAAACCCACGACCTCTACCACCTAGAAGGACAAGAGTAGCAGGCACATGGGAACAACACCACCTGCACATTCCCCTCCAAGTCACACACCATCCCGACTTGGAAATATATCGCTGTTCCTTTATCGTCGCTGGATCAAAATCCTGGAACTCCCTTCTTAACAGCACTGTGGGAGAACCTTCACCACACGGACTGCAGCGGTTCAAGAAGGCGGCTCACCACCACCTTCTCAAGGGCAATTAGGGATGGGCAATAAATGCCGGCTTCGCCAGCGACGCCCACATCCCGTGAACGAATAAAAAAAAATATTGCGACAATCAGGATAGTAGAAGGCAAACTAGATGGACAGTGGTCTTTTTTGGTCAAGCTGTTCCTATGTTCTCTGCGTTGAACTGCATTTGCCACCTATCTGCCCCCTTCACTAACCTGTTTGTCCTGCTGCAATCTCCTACATTTTTTCTGTTTGTCACGCCCCCTAATTTGGCATCATCAGCAAACCTCAGTGTCATTCCTCTTGTTCATACATTCAAGTTAATGGATCCCAGCACAGATCCTTGGTATACCAGCTCCCATGCTCGACCAATCCCAGAAACATCCCTTTTACCCCGACTCTGTTTCTGTACCCCAGCTATCCCTCTCTCCGTGCAGCTGCCTTCCCTTTAATACCATGTACCATCCGCTTAAACAACATCTACTGTAATTCCCTGGGGAAACTGTTGTTCGGGGTGCGAAGGTGGATACCTTGGGTGTAAGGGCACCCATTGTATGGATTTATCCCATCCCCTGATTGCTGAGGGCAGGTTCTGCGTCATTTAGAAGCTAATGCATCGACTTGGCAGGTGCTGCAGCTATCAGGGAGTGCAGTAGGCGAGTACTTGAGTTAATGAGTTCGATTCCAGATCGAGTTTAAGCAAAAATGAACAAAAGGAGAGTCCAATCACTGCGTCACAGGGAGAAGCACATGCCTAAAGATAACACTGCTCCTTGCTTGAAGTGGTCAACTACTGGGAACAAGCCACGAGTTTCGGTGTCAATATTTATCGGTTACACAGACCATCCATCTTTCACTAATTTTATTCTTGCTCAACTCCAGCAAAACCACATTCCAAAGTCGATCATGACTGTGCTGGAGGCCAACTCGAAGCCAGAGGTGGAACCTATGGAGCCCAAGCCAATGAGTGAGGTGAGTGCTGCAGGACATGTTTCTGAAAACTACCATGGCTTTGAAGCTTTATCGACTGGGCCTGAAATTCCTAAAATAATGAAATGAGACTGGATGAATAATCCTTACTGCGTGTTGAAGATCAGTGGCTGATAGTCACTTTGACCGCTGTATTTTATTGATTTTTCAGATAATAGAATCATAGAATGATACAGCACAGGAGGCGGCCATTCGGCCCATCATGCCTGTGCTGGCTCTTTGAAAGAGCTGTCCAATTAGTCCCACTGCCTCTGCTCTTTCCCCATAGCCCTGCAGATTTTTCCCCTTCAAGTATTTGTCCAATTCCCTTTCGAAAGTTATTATTGATTCTCCTTCCACCACCCTTCTAGGTGGTGCATTCCAGATCACAGCAACCCGCTGCTGTTAAGACTGTTAAATTTTCCTTATGTTGATATTCTGTAATTCCCTCCCTAAACCTCTGCCTCTCTACCTCTCCTCCTTTAAGTCACTCCTTAAAACCTACCTCTTTGACCAAGCTTTTGGTCACCTGTCCCAATATCTCTTTGTGGCTCGGCGTCAAATTTTGTTCGTGAAGCGCCTTGGGTCGTTTTTACTACGTTAAAGTCGCTATATAAATGCAAATTGTTATCTACTGCACTAGTGACCCAGAAGTCGTGAGTTCAAACCCCACCATGACCAGTTGAATTGAATTCAATAAATCTGATAATTTGGAGGCCAACCCAGAAAGTAAAATCATGAAAGCTGCCTGATTATCATAAAAATCCAACTGGTTCACTAAGTGTCCTTCAGGGAAGGAAACCTGCTGTCCTTATCTGGCCTGAGCTACACGTGACTTCAATCCACATTACATGGTGGACTGTGCCTCTGAAGTGATCTAGAAAACCACCCAATTGTACAAACAATCGCTTGAAGGTGGCCCACCATCTTTTAAGGGCAGTACCATGTCATGAGATTAAAAAAAAACAATTCTGGCCCAACTATGATGCCCCTTGTAGTTGAATTGCTTACTGATGCTTTGTCCAGACTCACATGAAGATGGCCACTGGTACCTCATCCATGAGGGTGGCCACTGCATGTGGAACAGGTACCAGCAAGCGAGGGCGCCTTTAGAAGGGAGACAATTTGGGGGGGATAAACTAACGTGTACTTGTTAAAATGTCTGAGCCCCTAAGGTCTCCTTGGTTGTTGGTTTTGGTGCAATTGTCACAGATTCTGACTGTAACTCTGGCTGTTTTTCTTGTTGTGTGACAGGAAGAGCTACAGCACCTGACCATTGCTCACGCACAGAAGGATATGATCACAGTGCGCCTGGCGCAAGAGAAAGCCTTGAAGAGAAAACTGGAGGAGGAGCAAAAACTTAAACAGCAGCAGCTGGCGGCCCAGTTACACCCCATTCAGTCTGTCCTCGGCCCCCCCATTCAGTCTGTCCTGGGCCCCCCCATTCAGTCTGTCCTGGGCCCCCCCATTCAGTCTGTCCTGGGCCCCCCCATTCAGTCTGTCCTGGGCCCCCCCATTCAGTCTGTCCTGGGCCCCCCCATTCAGTCTGCCCTGGGCCCCCCCATTCAGTCTGCCCTGGGCCCCCCCATTCATTCTGTCCTGGGCCCCCCCATTCATTCTGTCCTGGGCCCCCCCATTCAGTCTGTCCTGGGCCCCCCCATTCAGTCTGTCCTGGGCCCCCTCAGCCTGGCTGTCCGAGGCCCACCCAACCTGGCTGCCCCCAAGCCCCCCGCCCAGGCTGCCCCCATGCCCCCCATCCAGGCTGCCCCCAAGCCCCCCGTGCAGGCTGCCCCCAAGCCCCCCGTGCAGGCTGCCCCCAAGCCCCCCGTGCAGGCTGCCCCCAAGCCCCCCGTGCAGGCTGCCCCCAAGCCCCCCGTGCAGGCTGCCCCCAAGCCCCCCGTGCAGGCTGCCCCCAAGCCCCCCGGCCAGGCTGCCCCCAAGCCCGCCGGCCAGGCTGCCCCGAAGCCCGCCGGCCAGGCTGCCCCGAAGCCCGCCGGCCAGGCTGCCCCGAAGCCCGCCGGCCAGGCTGCCCCGAAGCCCGCCGGCCAGGCTGCCCCGAAGCCCGCCGGCCAGGCTGCCCCGAACCCCCCCGGCCAGGCTGCCCCGAACCCCCCCGGCCAGGCTGCCCCGAAGCCCCCCGGCCAGGCTGCCCCGAAACCCCCCGGCCAGGCTGCCCCGAAACCCCCCGGCCAGGCTGCCCCAAAGCCCCTCGGCCAGGCTGCCCCGAGCCAGCTGACTACAGCCTCTGCAGTCGTACCAAAGGACGAGCTGATGGAAGTCAGCAGTAGTGTTCCTGATCCGGATGTTAGCAGAGAGACCGAGACTCCAACAATCATCATAAATGTGAAAGGGGAAGAGGAGGGATCAATGGGAATGGATGAAAAATCCCATGGGATGGTCGTCATGGACACTGAAGGACAGATTGTAGTTAAGGTAATAGCACCTAAATACAGGCTTATGCCCTTACACTGTGATATGCAGACAGCGCGATGCAACTTGAGTGCCAGGGTTGCTGAGTGCAGCCTGTCATAGAGGCAACTCAATCTGCTTGATATATATTAATGATCTGGACTTAGGTACTCAGGGCATAATTTCAAAATTTGCAGATGACACGAAACTCGGCAGTGTAGTAAACAGTGAGGAGGATAGTAACAGACTTCAGGAGGACATAGATGTTCGCTGATGATGACATAGTGTTCAGTTGCATTCGCAACCCCTCAGATAATGAAGCAGTCCGTGCCCGCATGCAGCAAGACCTGGACAACATCCAGGCTTGGGCTGATAAGTGGCAAGTAACATTCGTGCCAGACAAGTGCCAGGCAATGACCATCTCCAACAAGAGAGAGTCTAACCACCTCCCCTTGACATTCAACGGCATTACCATCGCCGAATCCCCACCATCAATATCCTGGGGGTCACCATTGACCAGAAACTTAACTGGACCAGCCACATAAATGCTGTGGCTACAAGAGCAGGTCAGAGGCTGGGTATTCTACGGCGAGTAACTCACCTCCTGACTCCCCAAACCTTTCCACCATCTACAAGGCACAAGTCAGGAGTGTGATGGATGAGTGCAGCTCCAACAACACTCAAGAAGCTCGACACCATCCAGGACAAAGCAGCCTGCTTGATTGGCACCCTATCTACCACCCTAAACATTCACTCCCTTCACCACCGGCGCACAGTGGCTGCAGTGTACCATCCACAGGATGCTCTGCAGCAACTCGCCAAGACTTCTTCGACAGCACCTCCCAAACCAGCGACCTCTACCACCTAGAAGGACAAGGGCAGCAGGCACGTGGGAACAACACCACACCTGCACATTCCCCTCCAAGTCACACACCATCCCGACTTGGAAATATATCACAGTTCCTCCATTGTCGTTGGGTCAAAATCCTGGAACTCCCTTCCTAACAGCACTGTGGGAGAACCTTCACCACACGGACTGCAGCAGTTCAAGAAGGCGGCTCAGCACCACCTTCTCAAGGGCAATTAGGGATGGGCAATAAATGCCGGCCTCGCCAGCGACGCCCATATCCCATGAACGAATAATAGGAACATAGAGAACATAGGAACAGGAGTAGGCCATTCAGCCCCTTGTGCCTGCTCCGCCATTTGATAAGATCATGGCTGATCTGTGATCTAACTCCATATACCTGCCTTTGGCCCATATCCGTTAATACCTTTGGTTGCCAAAAAGCTATCCATCTCACATTTAAATTTAGCAATTGAGCTAGTATCAGTTGCCGTTTGCGGAAGAGAGTTCCAAACTTCTACCACCCTTTGTGTGTAGAAATGTTTTCTAATCTCACTCCTGAAAGGTCTGGCTCTAATTTTTAGACTGTGTCCCCTACTCCTAAAATCCCCAACCAGCGGAAATAGTTTCTCTCTATCCACCCTATCTGTCCCCCTTAATATCTTATAAACTTCAATCAGATCACCCATTAACCTTCTAAACTCTGGAGAATACAACCCCAATTTGTGTAATCTCTCCTCGTAACTTAACCCTTGAAGTCCGGGTATCATTCTAGTAAACCTACGCTGCACTCCCTCCAAGGCCAATATGTCCTTCCGAAGGTGCGGTGCCCAGAACTGCTCACAGTACTCCAGGTGCAGTCTAACCAGGGTTTTGTATAGCTGCAGCATAACTTCTGCCCCCTTGTACTCTAGTCCTCTAGATATAAAGGCCAGCATTCCATTAGCCTTATTGATTATTTTCTGCACCTGTTCATGATACTTCAATGATCTATGTACCTGAACCCCTAAGTCCCTTTGGACATCCACTGTTTTTAATTTTTTACCATTTAGAAAGTACCCTGTTCTATCCTTTTTTGATCCAAAGTGGATGACCTCACATTTGTCTACATTGAATTCCATTTGCCACAGTTTTGCCCATTCACCTAATCTATCAATATCCCTTTGTAATTTTATGTTTTCATCTACACTGCTTACAATGCCACCAATCTTTGTGTCATTGGCAAACTTAGATATGAGACTTTCTATGCCTTCATCTAAGTCGTTAATAAATATTGTGAATAATTGAGGCCCCAAGACAGATCCCTGCGGGACTCCACTAGTCACATCCTGCCAATGTGAGTACCTACCCATTATCCCTACTCTCTGTCGCCTTTCGCTCAGCCAACTTCCTAACCAAGTCCGTACTTTTCCCTCGATTCTGTGGGCTTCTATCTTAGCTAACATTCTCTTATGTGGGACCTTATCAAATGCCTTCTGGAAGTCCATATAAATAACATCCATTGACATTCCCCTGTCCACTACTTTAGTCACCTCTTCAAAAGATTCAAAAGGCACGACCTACCTTTCACAAATCCATGCTGGTTCTCTCTGATTAACTGAAAATTCTCGAGGTGTTCAGTCACCCTATCCTTAATTATAGACTCCAGCAATTTCCCCACAACAGATGTTAGGCTAACTGGTCTATAATTCCCCGGTTTCCCTCTCTCTCCTTTCTTAAAAAGCGGAGTGACGTGCAATTTTCCAATCTAGAGGGACGGTTCCTGAATCTAGAGAACTTTGAAAGATTATAGTTGGGGCATCTGCAATGTGCTCACCTACTTCCTTTAAAATCCTGGGATGGAAAACATCTGGTCCTGGGGATTTGTCATTCTTTAGTGCTATTATTTTCTTCATCAATAAAAAAAAGTAACATTCGCGCTAGACAAATGCCAGGCAATGACCATCTCCAACAAGAGAGCGTCTAACCACCTCCCTTTGACATTCAACGGCATTACCATCGCCGAATCCCCCACCATCAACATTCTGGGGTTCATCATTGACCAGAAACTTAACTGGACCAGCCACATAAATACTGTGGCTACAAGAGCAGGTCAGAGGCTGGGTATTTTGCGGTGAGTGACTCACCTCCTGACTCACTAAAGCCTTTCCACTATCTACAAGGCACAAGTCAGGAGTGTGATGGAATACTCTCCACTTGCCTGGATGAATGCAGCTCCAACAACATTCATGAAGCCCGCTTGATTGGCACCCCATCCACCACCCTAAACATTCACTCCCTTCACCACCGGTGCACCGTGGCTGCAGTGTGTACCATCTGCAGCAACTCGCCAAGGCTTCTTCGACAGTACCTCCCAAACCCACGACCTCTACCACCACAAGGGCAGCAGGCACATGGGAACAACACAACCCGCACGTTCCCCTCCAAGTCACACACCATCCCAACTTGGAAATATATCATCGTTGCTAGGTCAAAATCATGGCACTCCCTACCTAACAGCACTGTGGGAGAACTTCACCACACGGACTGCAGCGGTTCAAGGCGGCGGCTCACCACCACCTTCTTGAGGGCAATTAGGGATGGGCAATAAATGCCGGCCTTCTCAGCGACGTCCACATCCCATGGATGAATTTTAAAAAAGACAGACTGATGAAATGGGCAGACGCAGTTTAACGCAGAGAAGTGTGAAGTGATACATTTTGGTAGGAAGAATGAGGAGAGGCAATATAAACTAAATGGTACAATTTTAAAGGGGGTCCAGGAACAGAGACACCTGGGGGTGTATGTACACAAATCTTTGATGGTGGCAGGACAAATGGGGAAGGCTGTTTAAAAAAGCATACGGGATCCTTGGCTTTATAAAAGTCATAGCATAGAAAAGCAAACCTGTTATGCCCAGAATTGGCCACAATAGCTGAGGGCTTATCGATGATTTATTAAGGTTTAGTATGACACGACCTCGACAAGTCTGTGACACTGCTCTTCCCACCTCTGCTGTTGACACAGGACTCGGAGGCAGGGAAACCTGCTGGCCAGCGTCCACTACTCCATGAAGTGGGTCACCTGGTGGAGCCGGATCACGGGGACATCACGGAGCAGGTGATCCTCGTCCGGGACGACCCAATGGCGGCAGACAATCCGGCGTCTGGCAATGGGCAGTCGGCCAAGCCGCCAGAAGAGGCGATGGAGCAAGGCGCGGAGGGAGGGGAGCCCGAGGAGAAAGGAGGCGAGGACGCGGAGAAGGGGCAGGCGGCTGGAAACGGAGCTCAGCAGCCCGTCACGAAACGCAAATCTGCTTTGAGGAAAAGTAGCTAAGAACTTCCGTGGAAATTTCAGCCATAGAGTTTGTGTAGTTACCTGGCCCTCAGTGTTGTTAGTTCATTGATAGCAGCCAAATACTGGCTGAAAAGGACAGATTAAAAACCGCAAACTTCGAGGGTAGGTGGAACCTCTGCCCGTTAGCTCCAGCTTCCTCGTTCTTGGTCTCTAAATAATGCAAGGATCCGATTGAAGTTTTTGAAAAAAAATAAACAAGCAAGGTCCCATTGCGGTAAATAAATAAATAAATAACCAGTTACTCTGTTTTGGTGGTTGGTTGAGGGAGGAATGTTGGCCAGACACTGGATGGAGGACCCCTCCTCCTCTTTGAATCGTGGCCTTAGATTGTTTACAGCAGCTGAGCAGGCCTCCCCGCCCCCTGCTCCCCCGACTGTGCAGCGCTCCCTCAGTACTGCACTCAAGTGTCGGTTCAGATTATGGGCTCAAGTTTCTGGAATTGGGCTTGAACCCACGACCTTCTGACCACTGAGCCGAACTGACCGCCTGAACGCTCGACGTCCTCCAAGACTACGAGCAGATTGCGAGTGCAGTTTGAAATGTTTGATCGATCTGTTCCCCAGCGGTTTGTGTGAACCGCTATCGACTCGACGCGGAAGAACTAACCAGGCCGAGTCTCGGCATGTTTACAAGAGCAAGGAATGTAGGGGCCACGTCTGGTCCTCACAAACCTTGGGGTCGGGCTTGATTCTGGATTGAGCATGCACACCAGCGACTTCTGAATTCCTTCCGGAGTTTAGCGCAGGCTAATTTGTGTTTTGAGTTCAGATTCACTCTAGATCTGAATGTATTCCTTGTGCATTCATACCAATTTAGTCAAAACCGGTTTCAAACTGACCCTATAAGGCTATTGTCGGGCCCTGAGTAGGGTCTCTCCTGGTTCCTTCCTTTAAAACTCCAGTGAAGACATTTGTTCTTTTATTTAAAAAAAAATGTTGGGGGGAGAGTGGCTGTTTTGAGTTTGTGTAAAGTAAAAGTGCAATTTATGTAGTGCACAGACTGGGACCAGCGTGCTGGGTGGTATTACATCTGAAGCTGTAAGAATGTAAAATGAATAAAAGTTGGGAGAGTGTTGGGAATGACCACATGGAAGCCAGTGTCTGTATTTAAACACTGATTTGGAAGGGATTTTTAGAAAGAAATTCCTAATGTAGCCTCTGGGGGTGTGAGAGCTTGTGTGTCAGGATGGTGATGTTGGATCCCTGATCGTGAGTAGCATTGATTAGTTATGGTTGAGCCCCGAATCTCTCCCCCCACCTTTATCTCCTCTTCCCCCTTATCTCTTTCCCCCCCCCTCCCCCCCAATGTCTTGTATGCAAGAAATTTTACCCAGTTTCTGGGGTGTTTGAATTCTGTGTTTTCTAATTTGAATTATGCAGCTGCCTTAATGGCCCACTGAGTTAATTTGGTAAATTGCTGAGCCAAAAACACCAGGAAGGTCCCAAGTTGTGTCACTGGCCTGTGCTGAGTTAACTGATCGCAGCCAGGGCAGCAGCAAGGGTGCTACAATTGGCCTCAGTGTCCTGGGCTAGATTGGCGGGGGGGGGGGGGAGGGGGTAAACCAATCAGGGTTCCTGCTCCTGTAAAGGGCAATGTGCGCAGGATTGGGCACAACTGTATTCCTCCCTGCAGTCGAATAGCCCACTGAGGCTCACTGTCTAGGTTGATGTATTTAGAATGATCAGTGCAGGATGTAGCTGAGGGCTGCTAATTACCTTTGGGACTGTACCCTTCAGGAGAGCAGAGCAAACGCCTCATAATAAATAGCAAGAAAACAGCAGGAAACGAGACTGTGCACAATACCAAGAAATTGGCTACATTAACCAGGTGATGCTGAGTGGTACCCGGGAATAAGGACTGATCCCCTGGGCAAATGGTCAGCAGAAGGTAAAACTGGATTCACGGAGAACCAATCTATACTTAAACCCAGACAAACGAAAGCTCCCTGAAACATGCATTCTTTCATCAGATGCTCAGTGAAGTTTCCTAAAACTCCCATGTCGATCTAGATAGAATCAGAGAATCTTACAGCACAGAAGGAGGCTATTCGGCCTATCGTGCCTGTGCCGGCTCTCTGAACGAGCTATCCAATTAATCCCACTCACCTGCTCTTTCACCATAGCCCTGCAAATTGTTCCTTTTCAAGTATACGTTTCCTTCACCTGACATAAGCCAACACGTGGAATTCTGTGTGCCAAAACCAGACCGAGGTCGAGGGCTATTCAAATTGGAAACCCAGATCCCAATAGCTGTAAGAAGCCCTTAAAAGTTTGAAAGAAGACCCTGTAAACGAGAATGTTTTTGATATTGGAGAAATGATTGACAAAACTGAAACCCTTGACGGGCTGGAGGCTATGGAGTCCTTCAGCAGGCAAGGAACCAGAGAACCAAAAGCAAACCAAGAATTACCACATAGAATCATAGGAAGGTTACAGCACGGAAGGAGGCCATTTGGCCCATTGAGTCCGTGTTGGCTCTATGCAAGAACAATCCAGCTAGTCCCAATCCCCCCCGCCCTATCCCCATAGCCCTGCAAATTTTTTCCTTTCAATAACTTAATCCCACTTCCCTTTTGAAGGCCATGATTCTGTGATTCTAACAAATCCGTGCAGGCTTTTCCTAATCAATCCACACTTGTCCAAGTGACTGTTAATTCTGTCCTGGATTATCATTTCTAAAAGTTTCCCCACCACTGAGGTTAAACTGACTGGCCTGTAGTTGCTGGGTTTATCCTTACACCCTATTTTGAACAAGGGTGTAACATTTGCAATTCTCCAGTCCTCTGTCACCACCCCCATATCTAAGGATGTTTGGAAGATTATGGCCAGTACCACCGCAATTTCCATCCTCTCTTCCCTCAGCAACCCGGACCGGGTGACTTATCTACTTTAAGTACAGTTAGCCTTTCTAGTACCTCCTCTTTATCAATTATTAGCCCATCCAATATCTTAACTATATCTTCCTTTACTGAGACTGTGGCAGCATCTTCTTCCTTGGTAAAGACAGATGCAAAGTACTCATTTAGTACCTCGGCCATGCCCTCTGCCTCCAAGAGTAGATCTCCTTTTTGGTCCCTGATTGGCCCCACCCCTCCTCTTACTACCCGTTTACTGTTTACATACCTATAGAAGTCTTTTGGATTCCCTTTTATGTTAGCCGGCAGTCTATTCTCATACTCTCTCTTTGCCTCTCTTATTTCCTTCTTCAGTTCCCCTTTGAACTTTCTATATTCAGCCTGGTTCTCACTTGTGTTATCATATGCTCCTCCTTTCTGCTTCATCTTACTATCTCTTTTGTCATCCAGGGAACTCTGGCAATAATTGCCCTACCTTTCTCCCTTGTGGGAATGTGCCTAGACTGTACCTGAACCATCTCCTCCTTAAAGGCCACCCATTGTTCAATTGCAGTTTTGCCTACCAATCTTTGATTCCAATTCACCCGGGCCAGATCAGTTCTCATCCCATTGAAATTGGTCGTCCTCCGATTGAGTATTTTTACTTTAGAGTGGTCCATGTCCTTTTCCATAGCTATTCTAAACCTTATGATACTATGATCGCTGTTCCCTAAATGTTCCCCCACTGACATGTGCTCCACTTGGCCTGCCTAATTCCCCAGAACCAAATCCAGCAATGCCTCCTTCCTTGTTGGGCCGGAAATGTACTGGTCAAGAAAGTTCTCTTGAACACACTTCAAAAATTCCTCCCACTCTTTGCCCCTTATTATCACTATATTAGGATAGTTGAAGTACACCATTATCACTACTCTATGGCTTTTGAACCTCTCAGTAATTTCCCTGCAAATTTGCTTCTCTATCTCCTTCCCACGAGTTGGTGGCCTATAGAATACACCCAGCAGTGTAATGGCAGCTCCAATGTTTCTTAACACTAACCAAATAGATTCTGTCCTTGACCCCTTCAGGACACCCTCTCTCTCTAGCACTGCAATATTCTCCTTAATCGATACTGCCACTCCCCTCCTTTCTTCCCTTCCCTATCTTTCCTAAACACCGTGTATCCAGGGATATTTATCACCCAATCCTGCCCTTTTTTGAGCCAGGTCTCCGTTATCGCGACATCATATTCCCATAAACAATGAGCCTTTGAACACGAAATGGCCAAAGTTACAATTTAAAAAAAAATATTTCCAACAACTGGCTGGGGTCAAACAGAGGAATGTAGGAACAGGAATAGACCATTCAGCCCCTCGAGCCTGTACTACCCTTCAATGAGGTCATGGCTGATCTGTTGGGTGGGCATGGAACAATCCCACTTCAGCAGCGCATTGCGACTAAGGGCGAACCCTAATCCCATCAAAACCCACAGAACGTACGAACCTGCTAATTTGCACAACGCTGGTAACTGTGCTTTTGAAACAGGTGCAAGAATCCTCGGAAGTCTAATCGATTAGGTTATTAGCTGCAGCTGGAAAGCATTCCAGTCTAGACTCTTAAACCCATTCATTCTGGAAACCTTGATGATGTGTTCCTCAAAAGTAGAGACGGCCTGGTGCCTCGCGAGCACAACAGCAAGTTCTTGGAACAAGTTTTTATGGGAAAAACACAAAAGTATCAGCATCTAAGCGATTGGCTTTTTTTGGCTTAATTGTGGAATTCCATGGAATATGGTTTAGGTCAAACAGCACTCATGAAGTTCCTAAACAATGAAGGTTTGCCAGTGACATCACACAACTTGCACTGTTTCCAACACTAGAAAACTGATAGGTATTTTTAGTGGTAACTGTGACTAGTCCATGATGGAATTGAGCAAAGGTGCAACCACACACGGCAAGATGGGAAGGGGGAAACTCGTGGGTATTTCCGTGATTTGGAGTGGGATGAGAGCAGGGACCTAATCTCATGAAAAAAAAATTGAGTGGCTGCACCCGTGGGTGAGTGTGTCTTTGCTGATGTCTCTTTACAGCTGGCTGGTAGGAATGAAGCATGAGAACAGAAGAAATAGGAGCAGGAGTAGGCCATACAGCCCCTCGATCCTGCTCCGCCATTCAATCAGATCATGGCTGATCTTCGACCTCAACTCCACTTTCCTGCTGGATCCCCATATCCCTTGATTCCACTAGAGTCCAAAAATCGATGTAACTTCTATGATTCTATAGAGGGATATGGGCCAAGTGCAGGCAATTGGGACTAGCTTAGTGGTATAAACTGGGCGACATGGACATGTTGGGCCGAAGGGCCTGTTTCCATGTTGTAACTTCTATGATCTCCGCCTTGAATATATTCAATACCTCAGCATCCACAGCCCTCTGGGATAGAGAATTCCAAAGATTCACAACCCTCTGCGTGAAGAAATTCCTCCTCATCTCAGTCTTGAATGGCCAACCCCTTATCCTGTGACTATGCCCCCTAGTTCTAGACTCTCTAGCCAGGGGAAACAATCCCTCAGCATCTACCCTGTCAAGCCCGTCATCTTATATGTTTCAATGAGATCACCTCTCATTCTTCTAAACTCCAGAGTATAGACCCATTCTACTCAACCTCTCTTCGTAGGACAACCTTCTCATCCCAGGAATTAATCTAGTGAACCTTCGTTGCACCGCCACCAAGGCAAGTATATCCTTCCTTAGATAAGGAGAACAAAACTGTACGCAGTGCTCCAGGTGAGGTCTCACGAAAGCCCTGTACAACTGTAGTAAGACTTCCTTACTCTTGTACTCCAACCCCCTTGCAATAAAGGCCAACAAGCTTTCCTAATTGCCTGTCATATCTGCATTTAATAATTTCTCACCATTTTCGAAAAATCCTGTTTTTCTATTCTTTCTACCAAAGTGAATAACCTCACATTTCCCCACATTATACTCCATCTGCTACCTTCTTGCTCACTCACTTAACCTGTCTAAATCCCTTTGCAGACACTCCATGTCCTCCTCACAGTTTGCTTTCCCACCTAGCTTTGTATCGTCAGCTAACTTGGATACATTACACTCGGTCCCTTCATTAAGTCATTAATATAGACTGTAAATAGCTGAGGCCCAAGCACCAATCTTTGTGGCAGAGGGGCCTCACCCACTGCTTTAACCTCCAACCAGTGGAGAAACACACCCGGTGCTCATGAATTTACACATTTCAGTTACAATGAATTAGTTTGATTTGCAGTGACTGTAAGTAGGTAACTCCAGCATGGAGCTATCTACTCTGCTGCCATAAACCTGCTCTTCAAGAATGTAAGTGGCTCTCTCAAACATGATGACTGACCCTGCTTCAATTGTCCGTGGTGGTAATGGATTCTATGTGCTACAAACTCTATGTTTCTAGTACTAACGCTGGCCCTGAATCCCCTCTTGCTGATCTTATTATCTTCCCCAGCATCTATCCGCCCCTATCAAGCTCTCCCATCCCTTGACGCAGAGTCCCCATGAGTGACCCTCTATTCCCCCCACTCTTAACCAGAGTCTGCCTTCCCCTATGCTCTTCCCACCCTCCTCGTTTCCCCCCTCCCTCCTAGTCATTTTCTCCCTGTGAATTATTCCCCCCCCCCCGTACTCATTCCGCCCCTCCCTGTACCTCTTTGACCCCTCATTCCCCAACTCATTCCCCCCACCGGACTCATTATTTCCCCCCCCTCCGGAACTCATTCTTCCCCCCTTCCTCCTCCCCGGGACTCATTCTCCCCCCTTCCTCCTCCCTGGGACTCATTCTCCCCCCTTCCTCCTCCCCGGGACTCATTCTCCCCCTCCCCCCCCCTCCCCTGCCCACAGGACTCATACTCCCCCCAGCTTGCCCACCCCCAGGAGTCATTCTTCTCCCCGGGACTCATTCCCCCCTCGCCCCCCCACCAGGACTCATTCTCCCCCCACCCCCTGCCCCCAGGACTCATTCTCCCCCCCCCCCCCTCACCCCAGCACTCATTCTCCCCCCCCCCCCCCAGGACTCATTCTCCCCCCCCCCCCCCCCCCAGGACTCATTCTCTCCCCCCCCCCCCCAGGACTCATTCTCTCCCCCCCCCCCCCCCCCCCAGGACTCATTCTTTCCCCCCCCCCCCCCAGGACTCATTCTCTCCCCAGGACTCATTCTCTCCCCCCCCCCCCCCCCGAGGACTCATTCTCCCCCCCCTCCAGGACTCATTCTCTCCCCCCCAGGACTCATTCTCCCCCCACCCCCAGGACTCATTCTCCCCCCCCCCCCCCCCCAGGACTCATCCCCCCCCCCCCCCCCCAGGACTCATTCTCCCCCCCGCCCCCCCCCAGGACTCATTCCCCCCCCCCCAGGACTCATTCCCCCCCCCCCCCAGGACTCATTCCCCCCCCCCAGGACTCATTCCCCCCCCCCAGGACTCATTCCCCCCCCCCAGGACTCATTCTCCCCCGCCCCCCCCCCAGGACTCATTCTCCCCCCCCCCCCCCCCAGGACTCATTCTCTCCCTCCCCCCCCCCCCCCCCCCGGACTCATTCCCCCCCCCCAGGACTCATTCCCCCCCCCCCCAGGACTCATTCCCCCCCCCCCCCAGGACTCATTCCCCCCCCCCAGGACTCATTCCCCCCCCCCCCAGGACTCATTCCCCCCCCCCAGGACTCATTTTCCCCCCCCCCCCCCAGGACTCATTCTCTCCCCCCTCCCCCCCCCCGGACTCATTCTCCCCCCCCCCCCCCGGACTCATTCTTCCCCCCCCCCCCCCCCCCCCGGACTCATTCTTCCCCCCCCCCCGGACTCATTCTCCCCCCCCCCCCCCCCCGGACTCATTCTCCCCCCCCCCCCGGACTCATTCTCCCCCCCCACCCCGGACTCATTCTCCCCCCCCACCCCGGACTCATTCTCCCCCCCCCCCCCCCGGACTCATTCTCCCCCCCCCCGGACTCATTCTCCCCCCCCCCCCCCCCCCCCGGACTCATTCTCCCCCCCCCCCGGACTCATTCTTCCCCCCCCCAGGACTCATTCTCCCCCCCCCCCCCCCAGGACTCATTCTCCCCCCCCCCCCCCCCCCCCCAGGACTCATTCTCCCCCCCCCCCCCCAGGACTCATTCTCCCCCCCCCCCCCAGGACTCATTCTCCCCCCCCCCCCCCCCCCCAGGACTCATTCTCCCCCCCCCCCCCGGACTCATTCTCCCCCCCCCCCCCCCCCCAGGACTCATTCTCCCCCCCCCCCCCCCCCAGGACTCATTCTCCCCCCCCCCCCCCCCAGGACTCATTCTCCCCCCCCCCCCCCCCCAGGACTCATTCTCCCCCCCCCCCCCCCAGGACTCATTCTCCCCCCCCCCCCCCAGGACTCATTCTCCCCCCCCCCCCCCCAGGACTCATTCTCCCCCCCCCCCCCCCCAGGACTCATTCTCCCCCCCCCCCGGACTCATTCTTCCCCCCCCCAGGACTCATTCTCCCCCCCCCCCCACCAGGACTCATTCTCCCCCCCCCCCCCCCCCCAGGACTCATTCTCCCCCCCCCCCCCCCAGGACTCATTCTCCCCCCCCCCCCCCCCCCCAGGACTCATTCTCCCCCCCCCCCCCCCCCCCAGGACTCATTCTCCACCCCCCCCGGACTCATTCTCCCCCCCCCCCCCCCCCCAGGACTCATTCTCCCCCCCCCCCCCCCCCAGGACTCATTCTCCCCCCCCCCCCCCAGGACTCATTCTCCCCCCCCCCCCCCCCCAGGACTCATTCTCCCCCCCCCCCCCCCAGGACTCATTCTCCCCCCCCCCCCCCCCAGGACTCATTCTCCCCCCCCCCCCCCCCCCCCAGGACTCATTCTCCCCCCCCCCCCCCCCCCAGGACTCATTCTCCCCCCCCCCCCCAGGACTCATTCTCCCCCCCCCCCCCAGGACTCATTCTCCCCCCCCCCCCCCCCAGGACTCATTCTCCCCCCCCCCCCCCCCCCCAGGACTCATTCTCCCCCCCCCCCCAGGACTCATTCTCCCCCCCCCCCCCCCCCAGGACTCATTCTCCCCCCCCCCCCCCCCAGGACTCATTCTCCCCCCCCCCCCCCCCCAGGACTCATTCTCCCCCCCCCCCCCCCCCCAGGACTCATTCTTCCCCCCCCCCCCCCCCCCAGGACTCATTCTCCCCCCCCCCCCCCCCAGGACTCATTCTCCCCCCCCCCCCCCCAGGACTCATTCTCCCCCCCCCCCCCCCCCCAGGACTCATTCTCTCCCCCCCCCCCCCCCCAGGACTCATTCTCCCCCCCCCCCCCCCCAGGACTCATTCTCCCCCCCCCCCCCAGGACTCATTCTCCCCCCCCCAGGACTCATTTCCCCCCCCCCCCCCCAGGACTCATTCCCCCCCCCCCCCCCGCAGGACTCATTCCCCCCCCCCCCCCAGGACTCATTCCCCCCCCCCCCCCCCAGGACTCATTCCCCCCCCCCCCCCCCCAGGACTCATTCCCCCCCCCCCCCCCCCCCAGGACTCATTCCCCCCCCCCCCCCAGGACTCATTCCCCCCCCCCCCCCCAGGACTCATTCTCCCCCCCCCCCCCCCCCCCCCAGGACTCATTCTCCCCCCTCGGCCCGGAACGTTCATCCCTGCTGTGACGCAAGACGCAGGCGGCGGTTGTTTGATTTTACCTAGCAACGCGCCGAACGTTGGCAACAATCACCTGGGAGACGGAGAGGCCCAGCCTGACAGGGCCTAAGAGTGAGAGAGAAGAACAGAGGGAAATAGAGAGAGTGTTACAGGGTAATAGGGAGAGAGAGAGAAATAAAGGAAGGGAGAAATACAAGGAAATAGAGAGAAAGGGGAAAAAATAAAGTGAAGACTCAGAAGTAGAGCAGGACAGCATAGGAAGGGAGAGGAAAAGAGGGAGAAAGGAAGAAATAGAGAGAGGGAATGTGCCTGAGAAAAAAAGAGATAGGAGAAAGTACAGAGAGGTAGAAAGAAAGAAACAAAAAAAATGTCTCAACTTCCAGATAACATATCTAATCCGGACCAGACAGAGTCTCAGAGTAACCTGTCTAAAACAAAAGTGAAGGACACTGTGAGTAGTCAGGAACAGTTGGTGCAAATGGAGCCCGAGAGTAACCTGAATTTTTCAAATGAAACTATGATCCGAAATGCAAAAGCTTATTTGCTAAAGAAAAGCACTATTTCCAACCAAAACCTGTGAGTATTTAACCTTAAAATGCAACTCGTAAAAATTACTGGATTAACTTTCATTATTTTCTTGCATCCCCTTTCCTCACATCCCTTCCCCTCGCCTCACATCCCTTCCCCTCGCCTCACTACCCCCCTCGCCTCACTACCCCTCACATCCCTTCCCCTCGCCTCACTACCCCTTCCCCTCGCCTCACTACCCCCCTCGCCTCACTACCCCTCACATCCCTTCCCCTCGCCTCACTACCCCTCACCTACTACCCCTCATACCCCTTCCCCTCACCTTGCCTCACATCCCCTTCCCCTCCCTGCCCCTTCCTCTCGCCTCACTGCCCCACCCCTCACTTCACTGCCCCTTCCCCTCACTTCACTGCCACTTCCCCTTGCCGCACATGCCCCTCACTGCCCCTTCCCCTCGCCTCACTGCCCCTTCCCCTCGCCTCACTACCCCTCATATCCCTGCCCCTCGTTTGCCATTATCAGATTCCTATGCTACAGTCCTGTCCTGCGTAGTACCAGAGGGTAAACTTTGCGAGGCCACGCACTGCTTTCATTGGATAGCAAGGTGACCTCGAGTGCAGTTGGGTATTGGGACTCTTCATATTAATCCTTCACAAAGAGAAAAGGTTTGCTTTTAGTTAAGTTTTGTGATACAGTATCTGACCACAGAAACTGGATGTCAGGAGCCATTATTCAGTAACCACTCATGATGGAGCTTAAGGGCAATGTTGTATCTTGTGTAGATTGCTTGAAATCAGACCTCCCTGAGTTTGCAGAAGTTCACAACTTCGATCTGTGCCACCCTTGATAGGCCTCGTAAGAAATGCCTTGCTCTTCATACCAGCACGTTTATTTTTCGTTTGCAGCCAGGGAGTTGGGTCACTGCATTGACTCAGTTAGTGACTTCCATCCGTGCAGCTGGCACCTACATCTTCAGCCCCAAATAACACCATCCTCCTTTAAGACGCTCTTAAAACCTACCTCTTTGACCAAGCTTTGGTCACCTGTCCTAATATCTCCTTATGTGGCTTGGTGACAAATTTTGTTTGAAATTCGCTCCTGTAAAGCACCTTGGGATGTTTTACAACATTAAAGGCGCCATATAAATGCAAGTTGTTGTTGCGCATCCTGCAGCAGGCATCTCCAACCTTTCAGCATCAAAAAGAGCAGTATCATGTATACGTGTCCCCATGCCATTGTAAACAATTGGACTCGCTTTCCTGCCACCATCGCAACTTGCCCTTTTATGGTGAGCTGCGGGCCTGTAAGAGCTGTTTCTTCTTTGGATTTTGTGCTCCCAGCCAAATGTGCTGCAGGCCAAGCCTTTCCTATAGCTGTAGCCTATCCAAAATTAAGCACAGCTCACCCCCTCAGCTACAGGTGGAGGTATTGGCTGCGTTTTGGGCCAGCATGACCCCATTTTGTGAATCTCATAATTATTAAAATTGGATAGCCATGTGGTGAAGGATAGAATACTAGAGCCTGCTCTTTAGTTGTTTCCAAGCCTTTATTCACAGAGATTCCCCTTACACACACACCACACCCTAGATAAGCTCTCCTATAAAAAGGATACAAGAGAGTCCCCAATTGATACCCACCACCTCAATACAATTAACACTCATTGATATAAATCATACAATTAATAATAACTCAGCTAACTGGGATGATCTTTCAGAATTCTTTGCTATTTTTCCCTGGCCCAACTGTTGCCCTTACCTTTGGGCAACAGTTGGGTCAGTTGAAGTGGCTGATTTTATTTTAGCTGCATGGAAAGGTTTCATAGCTATTCCAGAGGGATAGAATTGGTTTCTGATTCTATCACATAGACTTACATAGAGTCTACAGCACAGAAACAGGCCATTTGGCCTAATTGGTCTATGCTGGTGTTTATGCTCCACATGAGCCTCCTCCCCCCTCTCTTCTAACCCTATCAGCATATCCTTCGATTCCTTTCTCCCTCGTGTGCTTATCTAGCTTCCCGTCAAATGCTTTTTGCCTCAACTGCTCCTTGTGGTAGTGTGTACAACACTCTCACCACTCTTTGGGTAAAGAAGTTTCTTCTGAATTCCCTATTGGATTTATTAGTTTATTATATTTACGGCCTCTAGTTTTGGCCTCCCCCACAAGTGGAAACATTTTCTTTACGTCTACCCTATCAAACCCTTTCATAATCTTAAAGACCTCTATTAGGTCACCCCTCAGCCTTCTCTTTTCTAGAGAAAAGATTCCCAGCCTATTCAGCCTTTCCTGATAAGTATATCCTCTCAGTTCTGGTGTCAACCTTGTGAATCTTTTTGCCCCTTCACCAGTGCCTCTATATCCATTTTATAATATGAAGATCAGAACTGTGCACAGTTCTCCAAGTGTGGTCCAACCAAGGTTCTATACAAGTTTAACATAGCTTCTCTGCTTTTCAATTCTATCCCTCTGGAAATGAACCCCAGTGCTTGGTTTTTTTTTTATAAGCTTATTAACCTGTGTTGCTACTTTTAGTGATTTGTGTATCTGTAACTCTAGAATCCTTTGCTCCCCTACCCCATTCGGACTCTTATTGTCCAAGCAGTATGTGGCCTCCTTGTTCTTCTTACCAAAATGCACCACCTCACACTTATCTATATTGAAATTCATTTGCAATTACACGCCCATTCTGAAAGCCCATTCATGCCTGTCATTCTGTGTTCTCTCATATAAATGTCTATCTTTCAGTGTGCAGCAGCCTAATCTTAACTTTTTCTCCACAATTAAAGCTGCTTTACAAAGCTTTATTCAAAAAGCAGCATTCACTGCTGACATCCTGTGCTGGTTCCTTGTGAAAGCTGTTCTTTAATTCCTGTGAATTCCCCTTTCCACCCTCTCTGTCCCACCGGTACAGTTGTTAACTCACTGAAAGGTTAAGCTGAGCTTTCTGGCTCACATGCCTCCTCCAACTTGTTGACTTTGGTCAAGAACCTCCACTCGTTTGCTGAAATTCCAGTCTCCGTTTCATCAGCTTCCTTCAGGCCACTCTCTGTGCTCCCAACCCCCAGTCCTCTCACAGTGCATCAGATAAATCACCACGCCCGTATCCTCCCTTGCCCCTTGGTGCAGCGAGAATCCTTCAGAACCACAGTTTTTTTAATGTCCGTCACAAGTCTAACCAGCAGCTACCACCTTTTACTCTCTGATGGGTCTAGTTTTAGTTCTTTGTCTATTGACATTCTTGACCTCTCTAATGGAAATCCTATCTTCATTGTTAAAGCTGCTCCTAAGAAGCTTCATTTTCTTTTTTTTATGCTCTGCACTTCTTTTCCCTTCAACAGCTCTTAACTATAAATTCCAAGTCCATCCAAGACTTGAATCCTGCTCCCATATTTGGGGAGGCTTTGTTAACATCTATCTTGCGTTCCTGGAGAAGATATAAGAAAAAGCTTCCCACGTGATGGTTACAGAGAGTCTACTGTGCAGAAACAGGCCATTCTGCCCAACTGGTCTATCGCGGCGTTTATGCTCCACACGAGCCTCCTCCCACTCCTCTTCTTCTCACCCTATCAGCATATCCTTCTATTCCTTTCTCCCTCATGAAGCTTACCTAGCTTTCCCTGAAATGCAACTACTCCTTGTGGTAGCAAGTACCACATCCTCACCACTCTTTGGGTAAAGAGTTTCTCCTGAATTCCCTATTGGATTTATTAGTGACTATCTTATATTTATGACTTCTCGTTTTGGACCTAGATAGGTGGTCCCTCTTTAGCCTCCAACCTTTCTCACATAACCTTTCTCACATAACCTTTCCTGTCTTTGTTAGTTTTTTTGATATTACTATGGTCAGTGTTCCCCTGGACTTTCATCTTTTGTTCCTCCTATAATCCATGTATGCCATCCTACATGGACTTCCTACTAAGACTCATTGCACTGTTTCCTACCAAAGTCATTCTTTCCTTGGATCTCAAAAACTGGAAATCTTAACCTGCCTCAGTCTCCCTACAACATTGTTAAGCCCAGGATTGGTGTCGCCTAGTCACCACTTGATTTAACTCATCTCTTTTACTCTTTTCAACTTTGGTGTCGTGCACTGATTCCTGCCTTATGGACCTTAACCTTTCACCTCAGATAGAAAGTCCCAAGTTGATGTGCACTGAGTTAGTTCCACTTGGTCTTAAGATTCCTAATGGAGGTGCTAAATGGGCAGTGTTCCTTCTCCCATCAGCTCTTTAATGTCGCCTGATGGAAACTACATACGTGTTGACGCATTACGTGCGCACTGACTCATAGAAATACATAGAAGTTACAACGTGGAGATAGGCCATTTGGCCCAACTAGTCCGTGTGGGTGTTTACCCTCCATGCGAGCAGATAGTTCCAATCCCCTTGTTCCCATATCCCTTCAGCCCCGTTTCCTTCATCCCACCCATCAAATCTAATCTTGAATGTTGACACAGTTTCTGCCTCAACCCGGAAGTGAGTCTCACAGCCTCACAACTGTGTGTGAAGTGGTGTCTCCTGTCCTCGGTTCTAAATCTCTTGCACTTAATCTTGTGTCTGTGGCCCCTTATTCGTGATCAGGATGGACTGTGATTCCCTCTGCGGTCAAACGCCCTGCTGACCCACTCACTGTGAAGGCTCAAGTAAGGAATGGCCGCTTGGGTGAAGGACTGAAGGGCAGCCAGTGCCTGTGGAATTGTACCTCGGCAAGAGGCAGCGCCTTCATGAGAAGAAGGAATTAAGCTGGTGAGACAAAAGGGTGCAAGAAAATGGGAGGAAGACAAATCTGTAAAAGGTTGAAGTTGAGCAGGAGGTATCCTGTAGGAGGTTTGACTAATTGATTAGAGTTCTTTGAGGAAGTAACAAGCAATGTGAATAAAAGGGATCCTGTGGATGTGGTGTACTTAGATTTCCAGAAGGCATTTGACAAAGTGCCACATCAAAGGCTACTACACAAAATAAGCTCATGGTGTAGGGGGTAACATATCAGCATGGATAAAGGATTGGAGTCATGCCTAGCACAAAGGAAGATGGTAGTGGTTGTTGGAGGCCAATCCCTCATGGCAGTGTCCTCGGCCCAACCATCTTCAGCTGCTTCATCAATGACCTTCCATCCATCATAAGGTCAGAAATGGGGATGTTCGCTGATGATTGCACAGTGTTCAGTTCCATTCGCAACCCCTCAGATAATGAAGCAGTCCATGCCCGCATGCAGCAAGATCTGGACAATATCCAGGCTTGGGCTGATAAGTGGCAAGTAACATTTGCGCCAGACTAGTGCCAGGCAATAACCATCTCCAACAAGAGAGAAACTAACCACCTCCCCTTGACATTCAGTGGCATTACTAACATCGAATCCCCCACCATCAACGTCCTGGGGGTCACCATTGACCAGACACTTAACTGGACCAGCCACATAAATACCGTGGCTACAAGAGCAGGTCAGAGGCTGGGTATTCTGCGGCGAGTGACTCACCTCCTGACTCCCCAAAGCCTTTCCACCATCTACAAGGCACAAGTCAGGAGTGTGATGGAATACTCTCCACTTGCCTGGATGAGTGCAGCTCCAACAACACACAAGAAGCTCGACACCATTCAGGACAAAGCAGCCCGCTTGATTGGCACCCCATCCACCACCCTAAACATTCACTCCCTTCACCACTAGCGCACAGTTGCTGCAGTGTGTACCATCCACAGGATGCACTGCAGCAACTCGCCAAGGCTTCTTTGACAACACCTTCCAAACCCACAACCTCTACCACCTAGAAGGACAAGGGCAGCATGCACATGGGAACAACAACACCTGCACGTTCCCCTCCAAGTCACACACCATCCCGACTTGGAAATATATCGTCGTTCCTTCATCGTCGCTGGGTCAAAATCCTGGAACTCCCTACCTAACAGCACTGTGGGAGAACCTTCACCACACGGACTACAACGGTTCAAGAAGGCGGCTCACCACCACCTTCTCGAGGGCAATTTTGGATGGGCAATAAATGCTGGCCTTGCCAGCGTCACCCACTTCCCATGAATGAATAAAAAAAAAGGATTGGTTAGTTAACTGGAAGCAGAGAGTAGGCATAAATGGGTCATTTTCAGGTTGGCAAGATGTAACGCGTAGAGTGCCACAGGGATCAGTGCTGGGGCCTCAACTATTTACAATCTATATCAATGACTTGGAAGGGACCGAATGTATGGTTGCTAATTTTGCTGATGACACAAAGGTAGGTAGGAAAGTAAGTTGTGAAGAGGACGTAAGGAGTCTGCAAAGGGATATAGATAGGTTAAGTAAGTGGGCCAAAATTTGGCAGATGGAGTATAATGTGGGAAAGTGTGAACTTGTCCACTTTGGCAGGAGGAATAAAAAAGCAGTATATTATTTAAATGAGAGAGATTGCAGAACTCTGAGGTACAGAGGGATCTGGGTGTCCTAGTACATGAATCACAAAAAGTTAGTATGCAGGTACAGCAAGTAAGTAATTAGGAAGGCAAATGGAATGTTATCATTTATTGCAAGGGGAATGGAATATAAAAGTAGAGATGTTTTGCTACAGTTGTACAGGGCATTGGTGAGACCACATCTAGAATATTGTGTGTAGTTTTGGTCTCCTTATTTAAGAAAGGACATAATTGCTTTGGAGGCGGTTCAGGGAAGGTTCACTCGACTGATTCCTGGGATGAGGGGGTTATCTTATCTTATGAGGAAAGGTTGGGTCTGTATACATTGGAGTTTAGAAGAATGAGAGGTGATCTTATTGAAACATATAAGATCCTGAGGGGACTTGAAGGGGTAGATGCTGAGAGGGTGTTTCCCCTTGTGGGAGAGACTAGAACTAGGGGACACAGTTTAAAAATAAGACGGAGATGAGGAGAATTTTTTTCTCTGAGGATCGTGAGTCTGTTGAACTCCCTTCCCCAGAGAGCGGTGGAGGCAGGGTCATTGAATATTTTTAAGGCTGAGTTAGATAGATTCCTGATTAACAAGGGAGTCAAAGGTTATAGTAGGTAGACGGGAAAGTAGGGTTGAGGTCGCAATCAGATCAGCCACGATCTTATCAAATGGCAGAGCAAGCTCGAGGGGCCAAATAGCCTACTCCTGCTCTTAATTCGCATGTTCGTATGTTTGTAGGTGACACTAAAACAGATCAACGTAATGTCTTTTCAGCCTCTTCGTTATTTCCCCTTTAGCTACGATCATCTGTCACAGGTGATGACCAAACTGCTGGACGAGCGGCCCAACAATGCTGTGGACATCATTGAAGATATCAGCAAAGAGGTGAAGAGGTCACTGTTCTCCAAGAAGATGGACACGCTGCGTGATGACTATGAGAGTTCAATGGCATTCAGTCTGGCTGAGATCCAGAAAGCTCTCTTTACAAAGGCAATCGAGGAAGAAGAGGGGGTGGAACATGAGGAGGAAGCGGTAAATACTGTTTTCATGAGGTTTAGTGGCCCGCTGATATACAGTCCTCAGTGACATTGAGGTTGGAGATTAGCAAATGATATTTTGGACTTTATTGCAAGGGAGTTGGAGTACAAGAGTAAGGAAATCTTGCTACAATTGTACAGGGCTTTGGTGAGACCTCACATGGAATACTGCGTATAGTTTTGGTCTCCTTATCTAAGGAAGGATATACTTGCCTTAGAGGCACTGCAGCGAAGGTTCACTAGATTGATTCCTGGGATGAGAGGGTTGTCCTACGAGGAGAGATTGAGTAGAATGGACCTATATTCTCTGGAGTTTAGATGAATGAGAGGTGATCTTATTGACACATACAAAATTCTGAGAGGACTGGACTGGGTAGATGCAGAGAGGTTGTTTCCCCTGTCTAGAGAGTTTAGAGCTAGAGGGCATAGTCTCAGGATAAGGGGTCGGCCATTTAAGACAGAGATGAGGAGGAATTTCTTCACTCAGATGTTTGTGAATCTTTGGAATTCTCTACCCCAGAGGGCTGTGGATGCTGAGTCGTTGAGTATATTCAAGGCTGAGATTGATAGATTTTTGGAATCTAAGAGAATTAATGGATATGGGGATCGGGTGGGAAAGTGGAGTTGAGGTCGAAGATCAGCCATGATCTTATGGTAGAGCAGGTTCGAGGGGCCGTATGGCCTACTCCTGCTCCTATTTCTCATGGTCTTATGTTCTTATTCCTGGCAACATTCTGCCCACAAACTAATTTCATTCACTTAACATCAGGAAACCTCATTCCCTGGCCTGTCCTCGCCTATAGGGCTGTGTTGGATGCTTGCATTGTGGTATTGCATCGAATTGGGTAGATATCAGATGTAGAGTATTGTAGGACGGAGAAGTACAGAGGGCTGGATGGGTGGCGTGGTGTCTTGGAGGCTTAGAGTCGGGCACTAACTCCCGTGCTGTCTCATCTGTTTGAGGCACTGAGTAGATTAATTATTGGTCCGTACTGAATCAACTGATCACAGTCGGGTGACCGTGTGAGGACTGAAATGGCCCTCAGCAACCCTGACCACTGTTGATTGCTATCCCAGTGACCTCTGCTGGGAAATGCATGCGTAGGTAGAATCGGACTTGGCCACTGAAGTAATTTGCGTCAACAGTGGATTGCTTTGCCATCTTAGCAGCAACTGCCCTATGTAATTCATCCTGAAATGTAGTTCTTTTGATGGGCGGTATGGAAGTACCTTCCCCCATACTCAAATAGGCTGCCAACATCTGCTGACTAGGCTCGTACATTAAAAGCAGATTATCTGGTCCGTTTATCAGATTGATGTTTGTGGGAGCTTGCTGTGCACAATTTGGCTGCCGTGTTTCCTACATTACAATAGTGATTACATTTCAAAAGTACTTCATTGGCTGTAAAGCGCTTGGGGCGTCCTGAGGTGGTGAAAGGGCTATGTAAATGTAAGTTCTTTCTTTTGGTACATGCTTCCAGTATCATTCCCATTTACTCCCTTCGTCCTCTCACTACTCTGTTTTCTCTGGCAGGTGGAGACGCCTCTCCCGAACGTGATGGAGCTGGCCTTTTACTTTGAGCAGGCGGGAGTTGGCCTGAGCCACGAGGAGATGTACCGCATCTTTCTGGCACTGAAGCAACTGGTGGATTCCCAGCCGCTGCAGAAATGCCGGTTCTGGGGGAAGGTCTTAGGAACCGGTGAGAATTACATCGTAGCTGAGGTGGATTATCGGGAAGGAGAGGAGGATATAGAGGAATTAGGGGAAGAGGAGGAGGTAGAGGCAAAGGAAGAGGATAAAGAGGAGGCCAGACAAGGTGAAGAGGAAGAAGGCGAGGAGTTAGAAGACAAGCCTCCAGCATCAACATACAAACCCCCGCCAGTCATCCCAAAAGAGACAAATCGCTCTGGCACCAACAGATATACCTATTTTGTTTGCAATGAACCAGCCAAGGCGTGGACAAAACTGCCCCCAGTTACACCAGCACAGATCACAGTAGCCAGGAAGATCAAGAAATTCTTTACCGGCAACTTGGAAGCCCCCGTCATCAGTTACCCACCATTTCCTGGTAATGAGATGAATTATCTGAGGGCACAGATTGCCCGGATATCTGCTGGCACACAGATCAGCCCGCTCGGATTCTATCAGTTTGGAGATGAGGAAGAGGAGGAGGAGGAAGGGTCAGTGAGGGACAATTACGAGGAGAATGTAGAATTTGAAGGGATTCCCGTACCGGAGATGGTGGAAACTCTGGCCAATTGGGTCCATCACACACAACACATCCTCCCACAGGTATGACATTCACACTTGGCTCTTCATTTAACATTTTTCATTCTATTTTCTTCCAGTCTTCATCCCTCACCTACGTGACTCTCACAGGAGTCCCCTGGGGCCATCTCCCTCTCAAACAGATATTCCGCTTTGGATATTGTTGGGGAAGATGGTTTATCAGGGGAATGCAGCAAGACCTAAGACCGTGGCACCACAAGTGACTCAGCTGCACAGGAGGGGAGGAAAAAGAATGGGAGAGCAATAATGATAGGGGATTCCATCGTAAGGGGAACAGATAGGCGTTTCTGTGGCCGCAGATGTGACTCCAGGATGGGATGTTGCCTCCCTGGTGCTAGGGTCAAGGACGTCACGGAGCGGCTGCAGGACATTCTGAAGGGGGAGGGTGAACAGCCAGAGGTCGTGGTCCATATCGGTGCCAACGACATCGGTAAAAAAAGGGACGAGGTCCTGCAAGCAGAATATAGGGAGTTAGGAAATAAATTAAAAAGCAGGACCTCTAAGGTAGTAATCTCAGGATTACTCCCAGTGCCACGTGCTAGCGAGAGCAGAAATAGGAGAATAGACCAGATGAATGCATGGCTTGAGAGAGATGGTGTAGGAGGGAGGAGTTTAAATTCCTGAGGCATTGGGACCGATTCTGGGAAAGGCGGGACCTGTACAAGCTGGACGGGTTGCACCCAAGCAGAACTGGGACCAATATCCTCGCGGGGGCATTTGCTAGTTCTGTTGGGGAGGGTTTAAACTAGTATGGCAGGGGGATGGGAACCAAAGGGCAGGTACAGATAGGACAAATTCAGACCAGGAAACGGGAAGTAGAAAAGCAGTTAGTGACGTAGTTAGCGACTCAGAAAGGCAAAAGAAGCAAAGGTTAAATAGTGATCAGCACAGGGATTTGACGGGGTTAAAGGGAATATACTTCAATGCAAGGAGTATTACAAACAAAGCAGATAAGCTAAGGGCACAGATAGACACATGGCAGCATGATATCATTGATATAACGGAAACCTGGCTTAAAGAGGGGGATAATTGGCAGCTCAATATCCCTGGATATAGAGTTTTTAGGCAGGATAGAGCGGGTGATAAAAAAGAAGGGATGATATGCTAAATGGATCATCAATCGAGGCCATATGGGTTGAACTAAGAAATAAAAAAGGGGCAGTCACACTACTAGGAGTGTACTATAGACCCCCGAATAGCAAAAGGGAGATAGAAGAACAAATATGTAGGCAAATTTCTGAATGCAAAAATAAGAGGGCAATAATGTTAGGGCAGTTGAAGTCCCCTACTATCAACTGGGATTCAAACAGTGTGAGGGGCACAGAGGGTGCAAAATTCTTGATCGGTGTCCAGGAGAACTTTTTTAGCCAGTATGTGACAAGCCCAACAAGAGGGGATGCAATTCTAGATTTAGTCCTGGGAAATGAAGATGGGCAAGTGGGTGAAGTGACTGTGGGTGACCATATTGGGGATAGTGACCACAATTCAGTTAGTTTTAGCACTATTATGGAAAAGGACAGAATTAAATCAGGAGTAAACTTTTTAAATTGGGGGAAGGCAAATTTTACAGAACTAATAGGTGATTTGGCAGAAGTGGACTGGACACAATTACTTGAGGACAAATCAGTGGCAAGCCAGTAGGAGGCACTAACAAGTGAAATGCTATGGGTACAATGCAGACACGTCCCCTCAAAGAAAAAGGGTGGCACTGCCAAATTTAGAGCCCCCTGGTTGTCCAGAAGTATACGGGGCAAGATAAAGCAGAAAAAGAAAGCTTATGACTGTCACAGAAAACTAAATACAGTAGAAAGCCTAGAGGAGTATAGAAAGTACAGGGATGACGTAAAAAAGGAAATAAGGAAAGCAAAGTGAGGACATGAAAGAAATATTAGCTAGTAAGATTAAAGAAAACCCAAAGATGTTTTATCAGTACATTAAGAACAAGAGGATTGATAAGGAAAAGGTGGGACCTATCAGGGACGATAAGGGTATCTTGAGTGTAGAAGCAGAGGATGTGGGTAGGGTTTTAAATGAATATTTTGCCTTCGTATTCACAAAGGAAAGGGATGATCCGGACGTAGTAGTTAAAGAGGAGAGGTGTGAAATATTGGATAAGGTAAACATAACGAGAGAGGAAGTACTAGAGGGTCTGGAATCCTTGAAAGTTGATAAGTCACCAGGGCCGGATGGATTGTTTCCTAGGCTATTGAAGGAAGTCAGGGAGGAAATAGCGGATGCTCTGAGGATCATTTTCCAATCCTCACTAGATACAGGGGGAGGTACCATTGTTTAAAAAGGGTACGAGGGAAAGGCTGAACAATTCTAGGCCGGTCAGTCTTACCTCGGTGGTGGGCAAACTATTAGAATCAATACTGAGAGATAGGATAAACTGTCACTTGGAAAGGCATGGTTTAATCAGGGATAGTCAGCATGGATTTGTTCAGAGAAGGTCATGCCTTACAAATCTGATTAAATTCTTTGAGGAAGTGACAAGGAGGATTGATGAGGGTGGTGCAGTGGATGTTGTCTACATGGATTTTAGTAAGGCATTTGACAAGGTCCCACATGGCAGACTGGTCAGAAAGGTAAAAGCCCATGGGATTCAGGGAAATGTGGCGAATTGGATCCAAAATTGGCTCAGTGACAGGAAACAAAGGGTAAAAGTCGATGGATGTCTTTGCGAATGGAAATCTGTTTCCAGTGATGTGCGACAGGGCTCATTGTTGGGTCCCTTGCTGTTTGTGGTAGATATTAATGAATGGGACTTGAATGTAGGGGGTATGATTGGCAAATTTGCAGACAACACAAAAATTGGCCGCGTAGTTGATAGTGAAGAGGATAGCTGTCAATGAAGAAGATATCAATGGGTTGGTCGAGTGGGCAGAAAAGTGGCAAGTGGAGTTCAACCCAGAGAAGTGTGAGGTAATGCACTTAGGGAGGGCAAACAGTAAAAGGGAATACACAGTAAACTGAATATATTGAGAGGGGTCGAGGAAGTGAGAGACCTTGGAGTGCATGTGCACAGGTCCCTGAAGGTGGCAGTACAGCTAGATAAGGTTGTGAAGAAGGCATACGGAATGCTGTCCGTTATTAGCCGAGGTATAGAATACAAAAGCAGGGATGTAATGATGGAACTGTATAAAATGCTGGTAAGGCCACAGCTGGAGTATTGTGCGCAGTTCTGGTCACCACATTACAGGAAGGATGTAATTGCTCAGGAGAGAGTGCAGAGAAGATTTACAAGAATGTTGCCAGGGTTTGAAAATTGCAGCTACGAGGAGAGATTGGATAGGCTGGGGTTGTTTTCTTTGGAGCAGAGGAGGCTGAGGGGTGACTTGATTCAGGTGTACAAAGTTATGAGGGGCCCAGATAGAGTAGACAGGAAGTACCTGTTTCCCCTAGCGTAGAGTTCAAGAACTAGAGGACATAGATTTAAGCTGATTGGCAGAAGGATTAGAGGGGACACGAGGAAAATCTTTTTTACCCAGAGGGCGGTGGGTGTGTGGAACTCGCTGGCCGAATTGGTGGTAGAGGCAGGGACCCTCAACTCTTTTAAAAAGTACCTGGACCTGCACCTAAAGTGCTGTAAGCTGCAGAGCTACGGACCGGGTGCTGGAAGGTGGGATTAGAATGGGCACCTGGTTGTTCTTCGAGCCGGTGCGGACATGATGGGCCGAATGGCCCCCTTCTGTGCTGTTTCCTTTCTATGGTTCTGTGGTTCCAGTATCCCTGGATGAGAGGGCGGGCAGTGACTGGGCTGTTAGGACAGAGTGTTCCGAGTTAATGATACATGCCCAAAAATTGGGAGCCTGCTGTGAATTGGGCATAATGGGCAGCCTGGCACTTTCGGTGATTGCCAGAGAGCTGCGGTTTGGCACTTTCGGTGATTGAGAGAAAGATTGTGGGCCTGAAATTGCTGGGAACTTGCATTTAATGGCGTGCGCCATTATTAATACCTAAAAGTCCCAGTAAATAATGGGGTAAACAAGTCACGCCACGAGTTGCGTTGTGCAGTTTTAGCTGGAACATTTGCGCCAATAGCCTCGCCTGAGCCAATTAAAGTTTGTCCTCGTCACTCAGCCTACCGTTGCAGTCAATGACGATCGCCAATATGCTGGAGTTACACGGCAGCCACTTAAGACTGGAATATAATGGAGTGGGTGACGGGGAAAGAGCGGGGGAGTGGGACTAACTGGATTGCTCTTACAAAGAGCCGGCACAGGCTTGATGGACTGAATGGCCTCTTTTTGTGCTGTAATGATTCTATGATTCTATTGATTGTGACCTATGACCCTCACCTGACTCTCAGCCCCGGAGGCCAACAAAAGGAGCAATTAAAGCTGCAGAGCCTCACCCCTGCAGTCTGGAAATTGTTCTCTGGAAATTTTTTTAAAATTTCGCTCAGTTTTGGTGGTCTTCTTGTGCCAGTTGCCTGCGATGCCCAAACCGAGGACCCTGCATGTGAACGCAGAGCATGGGGGTAGAGCTTTCATCAGGGACGCCTTCGTTCTTGGCCAACGTCCCGGACTTACTCAGCAGGGCGGGACACGGAGCTGGATGGATCCCGGGGGACTAGGCGGGCCCTCCAAAGCCGTGGCCGCTGACACTATTCGGCAACGGCAATTGCGTGACCTCCCCGGAGAGCAGCCAGTGGCTCAGGTGTCTGGACAATGCTAACCGTCCGAGGTGGATCACAGAAAGTTAACGTGCAGGTGCAGCAAGCAATTAGGAAGGCAAATGGTATGTTAGTCTTTATTGCAAGGGGGTTGGAGTATAAGAGTAAGGAGGTTTTGTTGCAATTATATACGGCTCTGGTGAGACCACATCTGGAGTACTGTGTACAGTTTTGGTCTCCTTATCTAAGGAAGAACCTACTTGCCTTTAGAGGGGGTGCAACAAAGGTTCAATAGATTGATTCCTGGGATGAGAGGGTTGTCCTATGAGGAGAGGTTGAGTAGAATGGGCCTATAGGCTCTGGAGCTTAGAAGAATGAGAGGTGATCTCATTGAAAAGTATAAAATTCTTAGAGGGCTTGACAGGGTAGATGCTGAGAGGCTGATCCCCTGGCTGGAGAGTCTAGAACTAGGGGGCATAGTCTCAGGATAAGGGATCGGCCATTTAGGACTGAGATGAGGAAAAATTCCTTCATTCAGAGGGTCGTGAATCTTTGGAATTCTCTACCCCAGAGGGCTGTGGATGCTCAGTCGTTGAGTATATTCAAGACTGAGATCGATAGATGTTTGGACACTAAGGGGAATCAAGGGATATGGGGAAAGTGGAGTTGAGGTAGAAGATCAGCCATGATCTTATTGAATGGAGGAGCAGGCTAGAGGGGCCGTATGGCCTATTCCTGCTCCTATTTCTTATGTTCTTAAGTCGTGAACAATTTCTCTGTGGGGATGATCCCCGAGGTGGCGCGAATACAAAGAAGTGGCCTACTCCTGATCCTGTGTTCCTAATAAACAATTGAACTTCTATTTAGTGCAGTAACCAACAACAACTTGCATTTATACAGGGCCTTTAATATAGTAAAAGGGTCTCAAGGCGTTTCACAAAATTTGACACCGAGCCACATAAGGAGATATTAGGACATGTGACCAAAAGCTTGGTCAAAAAGGTAGGTTTGAAGGAGCGTCTTAAAGGAGGATAGAGAGGCGGAGAGGTCTAAGGAGGGAACTCCAGAGCTTAGGGCCTTCTAAGGCTGAAGGCACGGCCGCCAGTGGTGGGGGCGAAGGAAATCGGGGACGCGCAGGAGTCCAAGTTGTTGTTGTTGTGACCTAGTAAAAGCATCGCTGCACGCGTTGCAGTGTGACTTCACACCCGGCCCCTTCCCCGCTACGCAAATTGATTCCTATTCTAGCGGTTTAGCCTCTTAATTGAAATTGCTTTCTCTGACTGCAGGGCCGCTCTGTTTGGTTCAATGTCGTTCAGAAAAAGGAGGAGGATTTTGAGGAGGAGGAAGAGGAAGAGGAGAAAGAGGCACCAGACGAGCCTGAGCCAGAGGTCGGGCCACCTCTCCTAACTCCCTTGTCTGAGGATGTAGGTAATAGAGACATTATCAGAATAAGTCCCAAACTGAATGCAGCAGGACAGTATTTCAGTTTATTTTTCATGTAATTTTCCTTTTTTTTTGCTGAATTTCTTCCCTTCTCTCCTGAAGGCTCTGACTAATGAGAACAGAAGATTTTTTAGGAGCAGGAAAAGACCATTAGGCCTATCAAATCTGTCCCATTTGCACAGAACCAGTCCCTATGAACCTTCTCACCATATCCCCCAGCCCCACCTACCCAACTTCTCACCATATCCCCCAGCCCCACCTACCCAACTTCTCACCATATCCCCCAGCCCCACCTACCCAACTTCTCACCATATTCCCCAGCCCCACCTACCCAACTTCTCACCATATCCCCCAGCCCCACCTACCCAACTTCTCACCATATTCCCCAGCCCCACCTACCCAACTTCTCACCATATTCCCCAGCCCAACCTACCCAACTTCTCACCATATCCCCCAACCCCACCTACCGAACTTCTCACCATATTCCCCAGCCCCACCTACCCAAGTTCTCACCATATTCCCCAGCCCCACCTACCCAACTTCTCACCATATTCCCCAGCCCAACCTACCGAACTTCTCACCATATTCCCCAGCCTCACCTACCCAACTTCTCACCATATTCCCCCAGCCCCACCTACCCAACTTCTCACCATATTCCCCCAACCACACCTACCCAACTTCTCACCATATTCCCCAGCCCCACCTACCCAACTTCTCACCATATTCCCCAGCCCAACCTACCCAACTTCTCACCATATCCCCCAACCCCACCTACCGAACTTCTCACCATATTCCCCAGCCCCACCTACCGAACTTCTCACCATATTCCCCAGCCCCACCTACCCAACTTCTCACCATATTCCCCCAACCCCACCTACCCAACTTCTCACCATATTCCCCAGCCCCACCTACCGAACTTCTCACCATATTCCCCCAGCCCCACCTACCCAACTTCTCACCATATTCCCCAGCCCCACCTACCGAACTTCTCACCATATTCCCCCAGCCCCACCTACCCAACTTCTCACCATATCCCTCAGCCCCACCTACCCAACTTCTCACCATATCCCCCAGCCCCACCTACCGAACTTCTCACCATATCCCTCAGCCCCACCTACCCAACTTCTCACCATATTCCCCAGCCCCACCTACCGAACTTCTCACCATATTCCCCCAGCCCCACCTACCCAACTTCTCACCATATCCCCCAGCCGAACCTACCGAACTTCTCACCATATTCCCCAGCCACACCTACCCAACTTCTCACCATATTCCCCCAGCCCCACCTACCCAACTTCTCACCATATTCCCCCAACCACACCTACCCAACTTCTCACCATATTCCCCAGCCCCACCTACCCAACTTCTCACCATATTCCCCCAGCCCCACCTACCCAACTTCTCACCATATTCCCCCAACCCCACCTACCCAACTTCTCACCATATTCCCCCAGCCCCACCTACCGAACTTCTCACCATATTCCCCCAGCCCCACCTACCCAACTTCTCACCAACTCCCCAATCCCACCTACCCAACTCCTTGCACATCTACTGGTCCCATCCTCTAAGTCCCATGAAGCGAACCCCAAGAGAAACAGGGATGGGGAGAAACATGGAAGAAAGAACTCTGCAGTGTTCCTTCCTGTGATGATGTTGTATGTAAATGAAATGCTTATGATGCATCACTACTTGTCTTTAATTGTTTCAGAGGTCAGTAATGTCCCTCCCTGGGCGGTGAAGCCTTCATCCCATCTGATCCCGCAGTACGCCATTGCTGTGATGCGGTCCAACCTCTGGCCAGGAGCTTGCACCTTTGTAATCGGAAAGTGAGTATCCATTGCCTTGGGCGGTTTCCACTGGCTTTGGACATGTTGGACAGGCCGCTCAGCATTTACCTTCCTCCTTCAGCCAGTGTTGGCACTGGCCAGTGACAGCTCTCCTGTGTTGGGCGAAGCAACTGGTATTCCCGTGGTGCCTCCCCACGGTGGCATGGCTGAGATAGGGAACTCAGAGTGCTGACGAATGCCCTTAAATCTCAGCGAGGCCACAGGATGACACCTGTGGTAAACAGAAACGCAGGGACAACCTTCAAAGCTTGAAGTCAAGGTACCTTGCTGTAGATTAACAAATTGAAGTTAACTTACTTGAACAAGTGAAATACTCATTAGGAAAAGGGAACGCGATAATTATATGAGATTTAATTACCCCGAATAAAAAAGAATGTCACAATACACCAGGTGCTAGAAAAGATCTGGACCAGCCGATCACAGGACTAACCACACCCCCACCCACTCAATCACAGGACTAACCACACCCCCACCTGATTACAGAGCTATGTCCCCCCACTTGATCACAGGACTAACCACACCCCCACCCACTCGATCACAAGGCTAACCACACCCCCACCCACTCGATCACAGGGCTAACCACACCCCCACCCACTCGATCACAGGGCTAACCACACCCCCACCCACTCGATCACAGGACTAACCACACCCCCACCCACTCGATCACAAGGCTAACCACACCCCCCCCCCCCCCCCAACTCAATCACAGGGCTAACCACACCCCCACCCACTCGATCACAGGGCTAACCACACCCCCACCCACTCGATCACAGGGCTAACCACACCCCCACCCACTCGATCACAGGGCTAACTATACCCCCCCACTCAATCACAGGGCTAACTACACCCCCCCCCAACTCAATCACAGGGCTAACCACACCCCCACCTGATCACAGGGCTGCCCCACTCATTCACAGGGCTAATTACACTCCCCCCCCCACCCCCCGATCACTGGGCTGCTCCCCCCACCCCCCGATCACTAGGCTGTTCCCCCCACCCCCCGATCACTGGGCTGCTCCCCCCACCCCCCGATCACTGGGCTGCTCCCCCCACCCCCCGATCACTGGGCTGCTCCCCCCACCCCCCGATCACTGGGCTGCTCCCCCCACCCCCCGATCACTGGGCTGCTCCCCCCACCCCCCCGATCACTGGGCTGCTCCCCCCACCCCCCGATCACTGGGCTGCTCCCCCCACCCCCCGATCACTGGGCTGCTCCCCCCACCCCCCGATCACTGGGCTGTCCCCCACCCCACCCCCGATCACTGGGCTGTCCCCCGCCCCCCTGATCACTGGGCTCCCCCCACACCCCCCCAGGCATGGTTCCGTCGCAGGTGTACATTTTTTTGCAGAAAATGTCTTTCTGTTCAACAGGAAATTTGAGAACATTTATTTGGGCTGGGGTCACAAATACAGCCCCGAAAACTACAGCCCTCCCTCAGCCCCGATGGTGCAGGCGGAGTTTGCCAGCGGTCCAGAGACCACCGAGGTCGATGATCCGACTGTGGAAGAGGAGCAGGCGCTGCGGGCAGCGATGGAGGAGCGGCTGGCGGCAGCAGAGGAGGCCGAGGAAGAGGAGGAAGAAGAAGAGGAGGAGGATGAAGAAGACAACTGAACTAGGCCACAATCTTCAGAGATAAATATTTGAAATCTTTTCTTTCTGTTTTTTAAAAATTAAGATGAAATCTATTGGTGTGGAATATTTGCAGTTTACAGACAGACACTGCAGCTGCAACCCCTACCCACACTTCAAAGAATATTAAATCTGTAAATGCTTTGATTTCTAGATTATAGATGCATAGTGGATAATAAAGATTCTTACTGCATCAGGAAAATCCAAGCATTTACTTTGACTGGGATAAAATGCCATCACCCAGACCGATAAACGGACAAACACTGGAGAAGCCGGGCGATGGACAGAGAAGATGGGATGGAAAGCACATGGTGTGAGGAAGCAGTTTGTGAGGGACAGAAGGCGCAAAGTGTGAGGGAGAGGGGGAGCGGAGAGTGAGGGAGAGGGGGGAGCGGAGAGTGAGGGAGAGGGGGGAGCGGAGAGAGAGGGAGAGCGGAGAGTGAGGGAGAGGGGGAGCGGAGAGTGAGGGAGAGGGGGAGCGGAGAGTGAGGGAGAGGGGGGAGCGGAGAGAGAGGGAGAGCGGAGAGTGAGGGAGAGGGGGAGCGGAGAGTGAGGGAGAGGGGGGGAGCGGAGAGTGAGGGAGAGGGGGGAGCGGAGAGTGAGGGAGAGGGGGGAGCGGAGAGTGAGGGAGAGGGGGAGCGGAGAGTGAAGGAGAGGGAGAGCGGAGAGGGGGAGCGGAGAGTGAGGGAGAGGGGGAGCGGAGAGTGAGGGAGAGGGGGAGCGGAGAGTGAGGGAGAGGGGGTGCGGAGTATGAGGGAGAGGGGGAGCGGAGAGTGAGGGAGAGGGGGAGCAGAGAGGGAGCGGAGAGTGAGGGAGAGGGGGGGATGTGTTGTGTTGCAAGGGAGAGAGGGAGTGGAGTATGAGGGGAAGAGGGAGCGGAGAGTGAGGGAGAGAGTGGAAGTCTTGTAAAGGAGAGTACAAAGAGTAGAGAGTGGGAGAAAGCCTGGACTGCGATGGAAAGGGTTAGAGACCATGGAGTAAGAGGAAGAGAGCACAGAGTGCGATGGAGAAATGCGAGTTGCATGGGGAGCATTAGGCCAGCAGTGCAGGTTGCTGCTTTTTTGCTAATTTTCTCTCTTCCCCTCCTTTCCTGAAAGCGCTGTTGCTTGCTATGCGGTTTGGGTGCAACAGATGCTGGTCAGCTTCCAGTACCTCATCCATGTGGTCTTCTTCACATGTGAGCCTAGACAGTGAGTGGTGGGCTGTTCTACCATGAGAGGCATAACAGCCACACCTCACATGCGCATTTTCCAGTCGGATAGTGGTTGATTGGGACTTGGGGGTTCAGAGAGGAAAACCTCCTGATTGCACTGCGCAGAGTGGCCACAGCAACAGTCTAGTTAGGAACTCTTCATGTAATATGGGGAGTCAGGAGCCATGATCTGGGATACCTCCTAATGCATCAGGACACTGCAAGATATTCTAAGGGGTCTTTGAGTAGGAAGGTCCCTGCAGCAAACAAAGTATGCTCTTTCAATTCTTCGAATCAATTAAAATCCTGGGACTGGAGCGTGAATAAATGACGTTGGGGGTAATTTTGTCTTTGTGTAAAACAGTGATAGTGAATCGTCAGTCCGTTAACCGACTTGTTCTGCACTGTCGCACAAAATTACCCCCATGAGCTGCAGCACTTTAATCAGTCAGGTTGGCAGCTTAAGATAGTGACACCAGGGGGCGCCCAATCACCGTGTAACAGCACAGATTGGTTACCGGCAGGTGTCACTGTGTCACTACAAAGTGCAAAGACACCAGGACTCGTGCTGAAGGGTCCTGTACATTCTGTGAAAGAAGCTACAGTGTAAACTTGTGCACAGAAACTAATTGGAAATGTTCCCATGGATATTGATACGGTGTCTGTTGCCATAGGAATCATTCCAGGGACACCTTCTCCCCAAACACAAGTACTGCTTTTTAACATTGGTCTTCAGTCAGAATAAGAAACACTCTCTTCATAAAACCGCATCCCGCCCAGCTCTTCTGAGCATGAGATTGGCCTCAGCTCTCTTGCTATCAGATATTCTGCTCACACTCATTATCCGGGCTCCCACATAAAAAATGGGCGCTTGGTCAAGGCACTGGAGAATGAGTGACTTCAGGACAGGAGAGGGAAAGTCTAAAGGGAAGAGGCAGTCGCCTGTATTACCGCCTGTGACCAACACTCCCTGTATTACCGCCTGTGTCCAACACTCCCTGTATTACCGCCCAGTGTCCAACACTCCCTGTATTACCACCCAGTGTCCAACACTCCCTGTATTACCGCCTGTGTCCAACATTCCCAGTATTACCGCCTGTGTCCAACATTCCCAGTATTACCGCCTGTGACCAACACTCCCTGTATTACCGCCTGTGTCCAACACTCCCTGTATTACCGCCTGTGACCAACACTCCCTGTATTACCGCCCAGTGTCCAACACTCCCTGTATTACCACCCAGTGTCCAACACTCCCTGTATTACCGCCCAGTGTCCAACACTCCCTGTATTACCGCCCAGTGTCCAACACTCCCTGTATTACCACCCAGTGTCCAACACTCCCTGTATTACCGCCCAGTGTCCAACACTCCCTGTATTACTGCCCAGTGACCAACACTCCCTGTATTACCGCCCAGTGTCCAACACTCCCTGTATTACCACCCAGTGTCCAACACTCCCTGTATTACTACCCAGTGTCCAACATTCCCAGTATTACCACCCAGTGTCCAACACTCCCTGTATTACTACCCAGTGTCCAACATTCCCAGTATTACCGCCCAGTGTCCAACACTCCCTGTATTACCACCCAGTGTCCAACACTCCCTGTATTACTGCCCAGTGTCCAATACTCCCTGTATTACCACCCAGTGTCCAACACTCCCTGTATTACCGCCCAGTGTCCAACACTCCCTGTATTACCGCCCAGTGTCCAACACTCCCTGTATTACCACCCAGTGTCCAACATTCCCAGTATTACCACCCAGTGTCCAACACTCCCTGTATTACTACCCAGTGTCCAACATTCCCAGTATTACCGCCCAGTGTCCAACACTCCCTGTATTACCACCCAGTGTCCAACACTCCCTGTATTACTGCCCAGTGTCCAATACTCCCTGTATTACCACCCAGTGTCCAACACTCCCTGTATTACCGCCCAGTGTCCAACACTCCCTGTATTACCGCCCAGTGTCCAACACTCCCTGTATTACCACCCAGTGTCCAACACTCCCTGTATTACCACCCAGTGTCCAACACTCCCTGTATTACCACCCAGTGTCCAACATTCCCAGTATTACCACCCAGTGTCCAATACTCCCTGTATTACCACCCAGTGTCCAACACTCCCTGTATTACCACCCAGTGTCCAACACTCCCTGCATTACCACCCAGTGTCCAACACTCCCTGCATTACCACCCAGTGTCCAACACTCCCTGTATTACCACCCAGTGTCCAACACTCCCAGTATTACCGCCCAGTGTCCAACACTCCCTGTATTACTGCCCAGTGTCCAACACTCCCTGTATTACCACCCAGTGTCCAACACTCCCTGTATTACCGCCCAGTGTCCAACACTCCCTGTATTACTGCCCAGTGTCCAACACTCCCTGTATTACCGCCCAGTGTCCAACACTCCCAGTACTACCGCCCAGTGTCCAACACTCCCTGTATTACTGCCCAGTGTCCAACACTCCCTGTATTACCGCCTGTGTCCAACATTCCCAGTATTACCACCCAGTGTCCAACACTCCCTGTATTACCGCCCAGTGTCCAACACTCCCTGTATTACCGCCTGTGTCCAACATTCCCAGTATTACCACCCAGTGTCCAACACTCCCTGTATTACTGCCCAGTGTCCAATACTCCCTGCATTACCACCCAGTGTCCAACACTCCCTGTATTACCACCCAGTGTCCAACACTCCCTGTATTACTGCCCAGTGTCCAATACTCCCTGCATTACCACCCAGTGTCCAACACTCCCTGTATTACCACCCAATGTCCAACACTCCCTGTATTACTGCCCAGTGTCCAATACTCCCTGCATTACCACCCAGTGTCCAACACTCCCTGTATTACCACCCAATGTCCAATACTCCCTGTATTACCACCCAGTATCCAATACTCCCTGTATTACCACCCAGTGTCCAACACTCCCTGTATTACTACCCAGTGTCCAACATTCCCAGTATTACTGCCCAGTGTCCAACACTCCCTGTATTACTGCCCAGTGTCCAACACTCCCCGTATTACCACCCAGTGTCCAACACTCCCTGTATTACTACCCAGTGTCCAACATTCCCAGTATTACCGCCCAGTGTCCAACATTCCCAGTATTACCACCCAGTGTCCAACACTCCCTGTATTACCGCCCAGTGTCCAACACTCCCTGTATTACCGCCCAGTGTCCAACACTCCCTGTATTACCGCCCAGTGTCCAACACTCCCTGTATTACCGCCCAGTGTCCAACACTCCCTGTATTACCACCCAGTGTCCAACATTCCCAGTATTACCGCCCAGTGTCCAACACTCCCTGTATTACTACCCAGTGTCCAACATTCCCAGTATTACCGCCCAGTGTCCAACACTCCCTGTATTACTACCCAGTGTCCAACACTCCCTGCATTACTGCCCAGTGTCCAACACTCCCTGTATTACCGCCCAGTGTCCAACATTCCCAGTATTACCGCCCAGTGTCCAACACTCCCTGTATTACCGCCCAGTGTCCAACATTCCCAGTATTACCGCCCAGTGTCCAACATTCCCAGTATTACCACCCAGTGTCCAACACTCCCTGTATTACCACCCAGCGTCCAACACTCCCTGCATTACTGCCCAGTGTCCAACACTCCCTGCATTACTGCCCAGTGTCCAACACTCCCTGTATTACCGCCCAGTGTCCAACATTCCCAGTATTACCGCCCAGTGTCCAACACTCCCTGTATTACCGCCCAGTGTCCAACATTCCCAGTATTACCGCCCAGTGTCCAACATTCCCAGTATTACCACCCAGTGTCCAACACTCCCTGTATTACCGCCCAGTGTCCAACATTCCCAGTATTACCACCCAGTGTCCAACACTCCCTGTATTACCACCCAGTGTCCAACACTCCCTGCATTACTGCCCAGTGTCCAACACTCCCTGTATTACCGCCCAGTGTCCAACACTCCCTGTATTACCGCCCAGTGTCCAACACTCCCTGCATTACTGCCCAGTGTCCAACACTCCCTGTATTACCGCCCAGTGTCCAACACTCCCTGCATTACTGCCCAGTGTCCAACACTCCCTGTATTACCGCCCAGTGTCCAACACTCCCTGCATTACTGCCCAGTGTCCAACACTCCCTGTATTACCGCCCAGTGTCCAACACTCACTGCATTACCGACCACCGTCCAACACTTCCTGTATTACTGTCCGGTGTCCAAGATTCCCAGTATTACCACCCAGTGTCCAACATTCCCTGTATTACCACCCAGTGTCCAACATACCCAGTATTACCGCCCATTGTCCAACACTTCCTGCGATGGACGTCAGTGTATAACGCTCCTTGCCCTGCTGGTCAGTGTGCGACACTCCCTGTGTAACAGTCACTGCCCTGCTGGTCAGTGTGTGATACTCCCTGTACAACATTCCTTGCCCTGCTGGTCAGTGTGTGATGCTTCCTGTGCGACACACCCCGAATAACACTGCTTGCCCTGCTGGTCAGTGTCCAACACTCCCTGCGATGGAGGTCAGTGTATAACACTCCTTGCCCTGCTGGTCAGTGCGTGACACTCCCTGTGTTGTTGGCCAATGTGTGACACTCCAGACGGGGGAAATACTGATAATTCACATTAGATACATTGCTGTAAACGCTATGAATTTGAACACCAGGCTCAGAGAGAACTCAGCAAGTTCACGGGACCTCGTGTTACCTGAGGGTAAAAGCAAAAACCAGACACGCTGCAAATAGACAGGAGATCCGTCAGCCCGGGTCAGACCAGTGCTGACGAAGAGTCTGCAGCTGAACTGTTAACCTGTCTTTTCCCTTTCTGATGCTGAAGGGGGCTGCTGTGTACTTGCACCATTTCCCGCTTGTCCTGTAATTATAATCGTCGCTCAATCTGGGGGCTTGTCCGCGTATTTTTTTTTAAAGTTCCATAAAATAAATAAGAGTGTTTCTGTAGATAATTCTGTGCTGAGTGTACTCGCTGGGGCCGGGAGGCTGGGAGTCCTGCAGGAAGTCTTATGAATGGGCACATTGAGTATGGCCTGTGGCCTCAGTTGAGGTGCACAGTGCTGTGTGTTGATTATTTAAACCGTGGAGGAAGTCTGACTGGCCCGAGATGAATTTAGTCACTGAAATGTAACATTTTCTCTTGTTTTTTTTAATCCTTCCCCATTCCACACACACACACACACAGACAGACTATTTTGTGAACATCTTTATTTGTTAACTGTAGCGATCTGTCTCGGACTCCCAGAGAAAGACACAGAGACGGTGAGCTGGAGCAATTCCGTAACACAGGCTCTATCTGTTCCCCATCAGGATGCACACAACATGTGCGGGATTTTAGTCAGCCAGAAAGTTGTTTAAACTTGAATCTTCCCTTGGCCACTGTACTCACACAGTTGGTTTAACCCGTATATACAGTCCCTGTGTTCATGGATCTTTTTAACCCGTATATGCAAGCCAGTGCCCCTGTGTGTGGTAGTGTGTAAGCTCAGTGCCCGTGTGTGTGGAAGTGTGGAAGCTCAGTGCTCTTGGGTGCGGTAGTTTATAAGCACAGTGCGTTGTGTGCAGTAGTGTATAAGCACAAGGCCCCTGTGTGCGGTTGTGTGTAAGCACAGTGCTGTTGTGTGCAGTAGTGTGTAAGCACAGTGCCCTTGTGTGTGGTTGTGCGTAAGCACGGTGCCCTTGTGTGCAGTAGTATGTAAACACAGTGCCGTTGTATGCAGTAGTGTGTAAGCACCGTGTCCTTGTGTTTGGTAATGTATAAGCACAGTGCCCTTGTGTGTGGTAGTGTGTAAGCACAGTGCCCTTGTGTGCAGTAGTATGTAAGCAAAGTGCTGTTGTGTGCAGTAATGTGTAAGCACAGTGCCGTTGTGTGCAGTAGTGTGTAAGCACAGTGTCCTTGTGTGTGGTTGTGTGTAAGCACAGTGCCCTTGTGTGTGGTTGTGTGTAAGCACAGTGCCCTTGTGTGTGGTAGTGTGTAAACACAGTGCCCTTGTGTGCAGTAGTGTGTAAGCACAGTGCCCTTGTGTGTGGTTGTGTGTAAGCACAGTGCCCTTGTGTGTGGTAGTGTGTAAGCACAGTGCCCTTGTGTGTGGTTGTGTGTAAGCACAGTGCCCTTGTGTGTGGTAGTGTGTAAGCACAGTGCCCTTGTGTGTGGTAGTGTGTAAGCACAGTGCCCTTGTGTGTGGTAGTGTGTGCAGGCTGATCTTGCCTGTACAGTCTGTAACTACTTTGTACTATGCATGTACAGTCTGTGCTTGCCCTGTACTGTGCCTGGACAGCCTGTACCTACTCCGTACTGCCCCTGTAGGGTCTGTGCCTGCCTGTACTGTGCCTGTACCGTCTGTACCTACGCTGTACTGTGCCTATAGGGTCTGCCCCTGTAGGGTCTGTGCCTGCCTGTACTGTGCCTGTACCGTCTGTACCTACACTGTACTGTGCCTATAGGGTCTGCCCCTGTAGGGTCTGTGCCTGCCTGTACTGTGCCTGTACCGTCTGTACCTACGCTGTACTGTGCCTATAGGGTCTGCCCCTGTAGGGTCTGTGCCTGCCTGTACTGTGCCTGTACCGTCTGTACCTACACTGTACTGTGCCTATAGGGTCTGCCCCTGTAGGGTCTGTGCCTGCCTGTACTGTGCCTGTACAGTCTGTACCTGCTCTGTACTGCACCAGTAGGGTCTGTGCCTGCCCCGTACTGTGCCTGTAGGGTCTGTATCCACACTGATGTTTGTGGTCCTGGTCTGCACTGGTTTCAGGATGTGCCTGAACCCCAGTGCTGAGCTTAATCCTTTCCTTTGTTGCGCGCTGTTTGATGATTCATCCCTTTCTGACAGTTCTGGACACTCCCTCCTGTTGGCGAGCCCTCATTTTCATGTTGGAATCTGAAGCCTTTATTTCTGTTTGTTTAATTGTGACAGTTCCAGGATTTAGAACCGGACATTTTTACACAATGAGAAGTTTCTGAAGTTCTCAAGTCATTAAACAGTAAGAAGATTGCACTTAAGTGCCCTTTGATACTGTTCCATTGTGTTACTGTGTGAGATGGTTTACAGAAAGGAACCTAATCTCCTCTCTCGTTCCCTCTACTTACTCCCAGTTCATTTGACTCTGGCTGTTCCTTTGCTTTCACTCATTTTCTGCAGTCCTTCTTTGCCCTTCCTGCTGTGGGGGTGGTGAGACGGGCTGTTGGGTAGTGACCGGGGTTCCTGACTCCCTGGTAGCAATGAGTACAGACTGGCGCCAGGGTGGATGGCACAGAGCCAACTGGTAGCAGGACGCTGACTGTCTCGTGGGCATTGGTTATCAGGGAATGAATTCTTGTGTAAATGCTGCACTGGGCCTTATCTCAATATCACTGCATGTCCTTGGCCCACACCTGTTACTGCACCTCACCCTCCATCAATCATTAACTAAAACTTCCTGCTGGGAAAGTGAGAGCAAATGAGAATATCTCCAACACACCAAACCATTCACTAAAACACACAGACCCATTCGCTAATACACAGACCCATTCACTAAAACACACACAGACCCATTCGCTAATACACAGACCCATTCGCTAAAACACACACAGACCCATTCACTAATACACACACAGACCCATTCACTAATACACACACAGACCCATTCGCTAATACACAGACCCATTCACCAATACACGGAACCATTCACCAATACACAGACCCATTCGCTAAAACACACCGACCCATTCACTAAAACACACACAGACACATTCGCTAATACACAGACCCATTCACCAATACACGGACCTATTCACCAATACATAGATCCATTCACTAAAATATATAGACCTTAGCACTGGTTCAGCCACAACTGGAGTGTTGTGTCCAGTTCTGGGCACCGCACTTTAGGAAGGATGTGAAGGCCTTAGAGATTGACTAGAATGATTCCAGGGATGAGGGACTTAAATTATGTGGATAGACTGGAGAAGCTGGGATTGTTCTCCTTGGAGCAGAGAAGATTGAGAGGAGATTTGATAGAGGTGTTCAAAATCATGAAGGGTCTAGACAGAGTAGATAGAGAGAAACTGTTCCCATTGGCGGAAGGGTCAAGAACCAGAGGGCATAGATTTAAGGTGATTGGCAAAAGAACCAAAGGTGACATGAGGAAAAACTTTTACACAGCGAGTGGTTATGATCTGGAATGCACTGCCTGAGGGGGTGGTGGAGGCAGATTCAATCATGGTCTTCAAAAGGGAACTGGATAAGTACTTGAAAGGAAAAAATATGCAGGGCTACAGGGCCAGGGCGGGGGGAGTGGGACTAGCTGGATTGCTCGTGCATAGAGCCAGCGAGGACCCGATGGGCCGAATGGCTTCCTTCCGTGCTGTAATCTTTCTATGATTCTAGTCAATAATACACAGACCCATTCATTAAAATACGCAGTCGCATTCACTAATACACAGACCCATTCACAGGGCTTGACTCAGTCAGTTGACTGTCAGCTAACGTGACTGGATGTCTCATGACTGTTTCTGTGACACTTTACAAGAATGTCTGCTGCAGGAGAACCTTGCAGAGGCAGCCAAAGAAGGCACCAGCGCATGGCACAGAGTCAGAGATGGATGTGCCACAATATTACCTGCGTACCTTGCTGGACGAAATGGAAATTAGGAGGGACATTGTTGGGAAACCTACCAAAGATGCCACTGAGTGCCAACTCTCTCACCCCAGGACTGTCGCCAAGTGCCAACTCTCTCACCCCAGGACTGCAGACCAGTGATAGAAAAAATTCAATGACCTGACCAGGGCAGGCAAGGTTACACACGCTTGCTTTCCTTCTCTTGGCATCAGCGCACTCTTCACCCTTTAAAAGTAACCGCTTTATAGCTAACCCTTCACTATAAATTCTGGTTAAGGGGGCATTAGCTTGGGTTCTTACAGTATGGCAATCCATCTCCCTCAACAGCACTTACTTACATGCATCACTCTAAACCCCCTTCCTCCACTTTAACAGGGTGATACCACCTCATCTTTTGCTTGGCACATACTCCTCAATTGCCCTCATGCTCCCCTCATTTACTCTACTTGCAGGAGGGAATGACGCACAATGTCCGTGAGTGGCAGGCCACTGGGGGGCATCCCCAGCCTGAAACACGTCATGCCCAACGAGGGAGAGGTAATATTGCTCATGGGAAGGGACTCTGCTCTAGCCGTGGGAGATGACAAGGTCAGGGGGAGAATTGGCAGCATCAGGTTAGTTGACTGTACACCTCCTGCACCATTGCCCTGGTATCTCTGTCAGAAAAACCAGACAGCCCCAAGCTTCAACTCACTTCTCCATCCCGTAATCCCAAGTGGGTGTTGCTCACCCATTCTTAGCTTTGGCCCTCCTTTCCTGCAGATCCACCATAGCAACAGGGGGGGTACAGGAAGAGGAAGATGATGAGGAGGAGGCGGAGCAGAGATACAACTACCTGTCAGGAGCCAGCCTTGGCTCAGTGATAGCATTGGGCAGTAAGTACGGTATCCAGAAGGCATGACTTTAAGAGCATCACCAACAAACGAAGGGAGATGTAGGTGAAATATTTTTCTTGCACGGAGGGTTGTCAGAACATGGATTACCTGACCAGAAACTGCGGGGGAAACAGAGTCCGTAATAGCCTTTAAAAGGGAAGTGGATAAATATTTTTAAAAGAAAAATGCAAAAGGGTTTTGGGGAAAGAGCAGTGGAATGGGACAGAGTGGAGAGCTCTTGCAGAGAGAGAGTACAGGCCCGATGGGCCGAACGACCTTCTGTGCTGTACAGTTCTGCAAATGAGAAAACTGCAAACAGGGACAATGGACTCACTGCAGACACCGCCACGATCTAACTCTGATAGACATTTAGACAGATGCCACAAAATTAGCAAACAATGCCTGAATATTAGCAAACAAGCACAACACGTGCACTAGCATGGGACATTGCAATGGTTTCAACCTTTAAAGTTCTGGAAACCTAAACGAAGGAGAGTTAAAGATCTGAAGCCGTAAGGCAGTGTGGGTTAGGGTCTAGAACCCTATTTCAGCAGGGGTTAGGGTCTAGAACCCTATTTCAGCAGGGGTTAGGGTCTAGAACCCTATTTCAGCAGGGGTTAGGGTCTAGAACCCTATTTCAGCAGGGGTTAGGGTCTAGAACTCTATTTCAGTGGGAGTTAGGCTCTAAAACTCTTTCAGTGGGAGTTAGGGTCTAGAACTCTATTTCAGTGGGAGTTAGGGTCTAGAACTCTATTTCAGTGGGAGTTAGGGTCTAGAACTCTAATACAGCAGGGGTTAGGGTCTAGAACTCTATTTCAGCGGGAGTTAGGGTCTAGAACTCTAATACAGTGGGGGTTAGGGTCTGGAACTCTATTTCAGCGGGAGTTAGGGTCTAGAACTCTTTCAGTGGGAGATAGGGTCTAGAACTCTATTTCAGCGGGAGTTAGGGTCTAGAACTCTTTCAGGAGGAGTTAGGGTCTAGAACTCTATTTCAGTGGGAGTTAAGGTCTAGAACTCTTTCAGGAGGAGTTAGGGTCTAGAACTCTAATACAGTGGGGGTTAGGGTCTAGAACTCTATTTCAGCAGGAGTTAGGGTCTAGAACTCTAATACAGTGGGGGTTAGGGTCTAGAACTCTATTTCAGCAGGAGTTAGGGTCTAGAACTCTACTTCAGTGGGAGTTAGGGTCTAGAACTCTAATACAGCGGGGGTTAGGGTCTAGAACTCTATTTCAGCAGGAGTTAGGGTCTAGAACTCTTTCAGGAGGAGTTAGGGTCTAGAACTCTTTCAGGAGGAGTTAGGGTCGAGAACTCTAATACAGCGGGAGTTAGGGTCTAGAACTCTATTTCAGCAGGAGTTAGGGTCTAGAACTCTATTTCAGTGGGAGTTAGGGTCTAGAACTCTTTCAGGAGGAGTTAGGGTCGAGAACTCTAATACAGCGGGAGTTAGGCTCTAAAACTCTTTCAGTGGGAGTTAGGGTCTCGAACTCTATTTCAGTGGCGGTTAGCCTCTAAAATTGTTTCAGTGGGAGTTAGGGTCTAGAATCCTATGTCAGCATGGGTTACTTTAATATCCCACCCAGTCTAATCCCACTCTCCTGCTTGTTCCCTATACAATTTAATATTCCTCATTTTTAAGTAATTAATTCCCTTTTAAAAGAATTGATGGGCTCTGTATCAACAACAGTTTGTGGCTGAGAATTCGACATCCAAACCGTTCTCTGCGTAAAGAAATTTTTCTAACCTCACCTGTACTTCTTTTTGTGATTCTTTTAAATTCTTGCTGACCAGTGGGAACAATCTGCCTCCATTGGAACGAGCATTTGAGATAATTAAAACCTATCTCTTTGATCAAGCTTTTCATCACCTGTCCTATTATCTCCTTACGTGGCTCAGTGTCAAATTTTGCCTGATAACACTCCTGTGAAGCACCTTGGGACTTTTTACGATGTTAAAGGCGCTATATAAATGCAAGTTGTTGTTGTTGTTGATTCTGGGACCTGGGGGCACAGAGTTTTGAGGGAAGGCTCACAGAACTGAACTGGTCCTCGTCACAGAAGAGGAGGTTGAGATGGGGAGGCGGATCCGACTCTGTAAAATGCCAAGAGGAAAGGACGGTGGAGATGCAAGCTGGGTGTTTAACCAGGAGAAGGAGAACAGAACAGAAGGTCACAGGTCAACGCTCGAGCAAGACACTCAGATTGGTGAGTACGTGTCAGAAAAAGCCATTAATATGATGTCAACTAATTGCCTCATAAAACAAGGTGAGTGAGTGTCTGCTTAGGAATGGGGCTGGAACCTGCGGGTTAAGCCTGGGTGAACAGAATAAAAATACAACAGGCCCAACCAATTTGTTGGCATCAGGCAGTCTCGATTGCAACGATGCATTTAACGGAGACTAAATCTAAATAAATGGTGCCACTATCGGGGTTTGGACAGGGTCCCGTTGCCTCAATGCTGAATGACACCCTGCGACCGGTAGCAGAAGCACTGCGAGCAGCAGCTTGAGGGTTAAGCACGCCCGCTGTGGCAGGTAGCTGCAGGGGGCGCTTGAGAGGGCAGTTTGATTCAGCAGGTTGTTTGCTCACGGACAGCTGGGTCCCTCAATCACTGAACAACAAGGCGTGGCCGGGCACCTGCCTCTCTGCCGTCTAATTGTGTTGCCACGGATTCCACAGCTCCGCTGCTTGTCACAAGTCCCATTCTCTTTGTTCAGAGCTGTCACACTCTCTGTGTCGGTGTGGGTGCAAGGTGTACGCAGTAATGTATTTGCGTACATGTTTGTGTGTGTTCCCCATTTTGTACACTCGAAGTACACTACAACAACAAGTTGCATTTTAACGTTCCTCGCAGGAGCGTTATCAGATTTTAAAAAATTGACATCGAGCCAAAGAAGGAGACAACAGGACAGGTGACCAACCACCCAAAGTAGGTTTTAAGGAGCATCTTAAAGGAGGAGAGAGAGGTAGTGAGGCGGAGGGAATTCCGGAGCTTAGGGCCTAGACAGCTGAAGGCACGGCCGCCAATGGTGGAGTGAAGAAAATCAGTGGTGCGCAAGAGGCCAGAATTGGAGGAACGCAGAGATCTCGGAGGGTTGTAGGGCTGGAGGAGGTTACAGAGATAGGGAGGGATTTGAAAACAAGGATCAGAATTTTAAAATCAAGACATTGGTGGACCGGGAGTCAATGTAGGTCAGCGAGCACAGGGGTGATGGGTGAACGGGACTTGGTGCGAGTTAGGATACGGGCGGCAGAGTTTTGGATGAGCTCAAGTTTATGAAGGATGGAAGGTGGGAGGCCGGCCAGGAGAGCGTTGGAATAGTCGAGTCTGGAGGTATCAAAAGCATGCATGAGGGTTTCACATACCTGATGTGGATTGCGGGAGGTTCAGATTGAATCTGAATTGATTCTGGAGCAAGCTGAGGCATTAAAAGAAAGACCAAAGCAGTCCTCTCATGGACCGTACACAAGCCAGGGTCACCATGTTAAATACTCATGGTACCCAGTGTGTCCTGCTGCATGAATTCTATACCTGTGCCGACTCTATTATGGTAGTATCATAGTATCATAGAATGATAAAGCACAGAATGAGACCATTCGGCCCATCGTACCTGTGCCAGCTCTTTGGTAGAGCTATCCAATTTGTCTCACTCCCCTGCTCTTTCCCCATGGCCCTGCAAACTTTCCCCCCTCAACTATTTATCCAATTCCCTTTTGAAAGTTATTATTGAATCTGCTTCCACCGCCCTTTCAGGCAGCGCATTCCAGATCATAACAACTTGCTGCGTAAAAATGTTTCCTCATGTCGTCTCGGGTTCTTTTATTAATCACCTTAAATCTGTGTCTTCTAGTTACCGATTAATAGGGTGAATAAACTTCACGTCCCTGTGCCCCTAAAACTTGGTATGTAAGACTGCAATCCAGAGGGGTGCCCTTGGTGGGGGTAGACAGTCAGCCTGCAACATTGTTAATGATCAGTTATTAACTGCTTTCATAAGATGCTGGACCAATATCTGGATAGGAACTGGACTGGAGGCGATTCGGATTAAGTGAAGACAGACACAGTCGAATAGTCAACAGGACACAGTCCATCAGCTGTGGAAGGGAAGAGGAAAGGGATTAGGATGCCATTCCTGCATTTTTATCCTATTGCCTAGAGTGAGCAAGGAGAAACTTCTCGCTTTACGTCCACTGCCTGGGAAGACTCATGGGATCGTAGAAACGGCTGCACAGAATGAGACCATTCGGCCCATCGTCCCTGTGCTGCTGCTGGCCCTTCAACTGGAGCTGCCTACTCTAATCCCCGTCTCCCCGCCCTTTCCCCGTATCTGTTTACATTCTTCCTTTTCAAATACTTATCCAATTCCCTTTTAAATTATGTGACAGTCTCTGCCTCAATAGCATCTTGTAGTAAAGCATTCCATCTTCTAATTCTCTCCTTTGTACGAAAAAATGTCTCCGCACTTCCTTTTTTGTCCCTCTACGCCTTGATCTCGTTACCAATTCAATAAGCAGTGGAAACAATCTTTCACTATTTATCCTCCCATCTGCTTCCTATTACTAAACCCAGCACTCAAGAATGCCAATAGTTGTTACCATGTGTTATTGTATAGAGTGGTAAGAATGTGGAGGTCACATGGAGTGAGGCGAATAGCTTGAATGCATTTAAGGGGAAGCTGGATAAGTACACGAAGGAGAAAGGAATAGAGGGGTTTAGCGAAGGGTGAGATGCAGTAAATAGAGGGGGAGGGGGCTCGTGAGGAATATAAATACCAACATGAACTGGTGGGGCCGAATGGCCTGTTTCTGTAAGTTCGATGTAACCTTTCCTCTTTAAAAGCTTTAGATGCGGAACGTTAGCAAAACACCTTCTGAAAGTTCGTCTGAATGGCAGTCGCTGCTTCCGCTCTGTCCACCGGTTCAGACTCAATCCTCAGCACTTGTGCTCTTTAGAACAATGCCCGTCTGTCACCGCAGGGGCACGAGCTGAAATACGGCCCGGAGACGACCCAATAAAGCAATCGCCAATGTAGGAGAACAATGGGCACCTGTCAGCCCAGCATCAGGCTCTGAAATACGGCCAGTGGCCTCCACTGCAAACAGTCAGCAGTGCACACTCCAGTACAGGAGAACAATCGCAATCTTCACCCCCGAGAGCAGCTTCCAGTCTACAGTGCGAGAGCATCATGAATGTACTTCCAACATGCAGCCTCAGAGGGGGGCCACCAGCCCCTGGTAACGTGTTTTAAATATGGTCTATAGACTGTAAATGTTTGACCAAATTGGGTCCCATTTCCCCCCTTCTTTTGATGCTGTTCTAAAATGTGATTGGTATTCAGTGTTTTTGGGGTGGACACCGTTTTACCTTTAAAATCAAAATCGCAAGGGTCACAAAGGTAAGGCCAGGTGAGGGTGGCCATTCGGCCCATCTAGCTCATCCTTGTCCTAGCAATGCTGTGCGTAAGGGGCACCCATGCATTCCTGGTGTAATGGGACACCCGTGCATCCTTGGTGTAATGGGACACCCATGCATCCTTGGTGTAATGGGACACCCGTGCATCCCTGGTGTAATGGGACACCTGTGCATCCCTGTTGTGACGGGACACCTGTGAATCCCTGGTGTCCCGTCTTTATGAAGGGGAAGTCATGTCTGACAAATTTGCTTGAGTTCTTTGAGGATATAACGTACAGGGTGGATAAAGGGGAACCAGTGGACATAGTGTATTTAGACTTCCAGAAGGCATTCGACAAGGTGCCACATAAAAGATTATTACTTAAGATAAAAAATCACGGGATTGGGGGTAACATTCTGGCATGGGTGGAGGATTGGTTATCGAACAGGAAGCAGAGAGTTGGGATAAATGGTTCATTTTCGGACTGGCAACCAGTGACCAGTGGTGTTCCACAGGGGTCGGTGCTGGGTCCCCAACTCTTTACAATCTATATTAACGATTTGGAGGAGGGGACCGAGTGCAACATATCAAAATTTGCAGATGATACAAAGATGGGAGGGAAAGTAGAGAGTGAGGAGGACATAAAAAACCTGCAGGGGGATATAGACAAGCTGGGTGAGTGGGCGGAGATTTGGCAGATGCAATATAATATTGGAAAATGTGAGGTTATGCACTTTGGCAGGAAAAATCAGAGAGCAAGTTATTTTCTTAATGGCGAGAGACTGGAAAGTACTGCAGTACAAAGGGATCTGGGGGTCCTAGTGCAAGAAAATCAAAAAGTTGGTATGCAGGTGCAGCAGGTGATCAAGAAAGCCAACGGAATGTTGGCTTTTATTGCTAGGGGGATAGAATATAAAAACAGGGAAGTATTGCTGCAGTTATATAGGGTATTGGTGAGACCGCACCTGGAATACTGCATACAGTTTTGGTCTCCATACTTAAGAAAAGACATACTTGCTCTCGAGGCAGTACAAAGAAGGTTCACTCGGTTAATCCCGGGGATGAGGGGGCGGACATATGAGGAGAGGTTGAGTAGATTGGGACTCTACTCATTGGAGTTCAGAAGAATGAGAGGCGATCTTATTGAAACATATAAGATTGTGAAGGGGCTTGATCGGGTGGATGCAGTAAGGATGTTCCCAAAGGTGGGTGAAACTAGAACTCGGGGGCATAATCTTAGAATAAGGGGCTGCTCTTTCAAAACCGAGATGAGGAGAAACTTCTTCACTCAGAGGGTGGTAGGTCTGTGGAATTTGCTGCCCCAGGAAGCTGTGGAAGCTACATCATTAGATAAATTTAAAACAGAAATAGACAGTTTTCTCGAAGTAAAGGGAATTAGGGGTTATGGGGAGCGGGCAGGAAATTGGACATGAAGCTGAGTTCGGATCGGTCAATGCCCTGTGGGTGGCGGAGAGGGCCCAGGGGCTGTGTGGCCGGGTCCTGCTCCTACTTCTTGTGTTCTTTAGATTTGTGGTTGGGATCAGATCAGCCATGATCTTATTGAATGGCGGAGCAGGCTCGAGGGGCCGATTGGCCTACTCCTGCTCCAATTTCTTATGTTCTTATGTTCTTATGTAATGGGACACCTGTGCATCCCTGGTATAATGGGACACCTGTGCATCCCTGGTATAATGGGACACCTGTGAATCCCTGTTGTGACAGGATACCTGTGCATCCCTGGTGTAACGGGACACCCGTGAATTCCTGGTGTAATGGGACACCTGTGAATTCCTGGTGTAACGGGACACCTGTTCATCCCTGGTGTAACGGGACACCTGTGAATCCCTGGTGTAACGGGACACCTGTGAATCCCTGGTGTAACGGGACACCTGTGAATTCCTGGTGTAACGGGACACCTGTGAATCCCTGGTGTAACGGGACACCTGTGAATTCCTGGTGTAACGGGACACCTGAGCATCCCTGCTGTAACGGGACACCTGTGAATCCCTGGTGTAACGGGACACCTGTGAATTCCTGGTGTAATGGGACACCTGTGAATCCCTGGTGTAACGGGACACCTGTGAATCCCTGGTGTAATGGGACACCTGTGAATCCCTGGTGTAACGGGACACCTGTGAATTCCTGGTGTAATGGGACACCTGTGAATCCCTGGTGTAACGGGACACCTGTGAATCCCTGGTGTAACGGGACACCCGTGAATTCCTGGTGTAATGGGACACCTGTGAATCCCTGGTGTAACGGGACACCCGTGAATTCCTGGTGTAATGGGACACCTGTGAATCCCTGGTGTAATGGGACACCTGTGAATTCCTGGTGTAATGGGACACCTGTGAATCCCTGGTGTAATGGGACACCTGTGAATCCCTGGTGTAACGGGACACCTGTGAATCCCTGGTGTAACGGGACACCCGTGAATTCCTGGTGTAATGGGACACCTGTGAATTCCTGGTGTAATGGGACACCTGTGAATCCCTGGTGTAACGGGACACCTGTGCACCCCTGGTGTAATGAGATATCTGTGCACCCCTGGTGTAATGAGATATCTGTGCACCCCTGGTTTAATGGGACCCCTGGCGTAACCAAAAAAGGCTGTTTCAGCATTGCAACGATTGTAGAGTGCTCTATTACATAACTGAAACTGGCCTAACAGGAAACCGTAAATTTAAAAAGATTTTCCTGAATATTCTTGAGTGTTCGGGTCACTCCCTGCCTCCAGGCTGAGGAGGGGCATCACAGCAACTAATCCTGATGCTTGCTGGAATAATTAAATGATGCTGACCCTGGGAAGTGGGCGATGGTCAGGGGTGCCACCAAGGGGCAAATGGAAGTCGTGCCCCTCCGGGTATTTGCTTGTGTTGCAACAGACGGGAGATTAACCTTCTCGGACCTCAATCCGTGGAGACTAAGGATCAGTCACGTGACGCTTTTCTGCACTGCTTCCAGGGGTTGGGTGGAATTGAATGCAAGTTGATGGTGCGGCCTGACCAGAGGACCAGACAGCTTCAGTACGATGGCCTCAGACAGACTCTGCCGAATGACAATATGGCTTAGCATCCCGTTTCCATTGTCCATTGCTGTTGTGCAGTGACTGGACATGGTCAATCTTGAGTCCACCATCACTCCTGGATTTCTTTCAGCCTCTCCTCACCATTCAGTGAGTATGTTCCCCGTATGTTTCTCTTTCCACTACGTAAGTCCTTATATTTATATTTATTGAATTTCACCTACCACTCTTTTCCCACTGCAATTATGATAACTATAATATTTAATAATAATATAAAAAGGAAAGACTGATCAGGCTGGGGCTCTTTCCTCTAGAAAAGAGAAGACCTAATAGAGGTCTTTAAAATTATAAATGGGTTTGATAGCGTAGATGTAGAGAAGATGTTTCCATTTGTGGGGATGGAGACCAAAACCAGGAGCCATAAATATAAGATAGTCACTAATAAATCCAATAATGAATTCAGGAGAAACTTCTTTACCCAGAGAGTGGTGAGAATGTGGAACTCGCTCCCACAAGGAGTGGTTGAGGTGAATAGCATCGATGCCTTTAAGGGGAAGCTAGATAAACACATGAGGGAGAAAGGAATAGAAAGCACCAGCATTGACCAGTTGGGCCAAATGGCCTGTTCGTGTGCTGTGAATTCTATGTATGTAAATATTGTGTGGGTTCCGTCTGTAACTCCTTGGCTGCTTCATCACGCTCAACTTCACCCCCCTGACGCCCCCTCCCTCCCCTCCAGCCCGAGTTTAGTATCATCTGCAAATCTGACCAACTTACATTGTGTTCCTGAATCCAGGTCATTTATGTAGATCAGAAACTGTAGGAGCCCTAGCACTGATCTCTGGGCATGTCTCCCCACCCCACATCACTGCTCTAACTAGTAACTGATGATACCTCTCTCAGCCAATTCCTTATCCATCTCTTAGGTTTTACCCAGGCTGCCCACTGCCTTAAGCTTGTGAAGCAGCCTTTCATGTGGAACTTTGTTGAAAGCTTTCTGGAAGTGTAGGTACAATGGGATGGATTTTCCTCTTCACCGACTGGGTGGTAATCTGATGGGGCGGGGCAAGTCCCAGGCCCTTTGCAGAACCTGCCTGATAATGGATTGAAAATGGAGCGTGTCCTGTAAAGGACGGGCAACCCGCTTCTCCAGATTAGCGCCCAGCCAGTGACCCCCAACTCATAGGAATCTCCAAATCCAATTGGGATGTCACTTCCTCAAAAGTCAAGGAGATTGGTTAGGCAGATCTTGCCCAAGGAGTTGCAGAAGGACCCAGACAATATTTGCAGATGGCAATTTAATCGGTTATTTTCCCACAGGTACTTGTTTCTAATGACCACTTCCATCACTTTTCCAGTTACTGATGTAATGCTAACTAACGGTGCTGTCGTTACCCGGGCTTGTTTTATTGCCTTTCTTTAAAATAGGCACCTTGTTGGCTTAGAATTATAGAATGATACATGCCGGCATGAAGCCGACCCAGTGGGACCTCCATTGTGTTCATTGATTCTCTCATGGTGACTGCCAACATGGCATCGATGTTTCCCATAATAAGGTTTGGCATACTTGAGTAAAAGCATCCATTTCTGAGGGCTTATTGGCTTTGAACTCTGAACCCATCTAGGACATCGTGTCAAGGCCATTGTTCTTCAAGAGATGATCCTCAGTCTGTGCCCCTTGTTACCGATTCACCAACAAATGGAAACAACTTTTCATTATTTACCTCTTGAAACCTTTCTCATTTTACTAGTTCCCCCCTTAATCTTCTCTGTTCCAATGATAAAGGCATTTTTCTCATTCTTGGGATGATTCTAGTGAATCTTCACTGCCCTTTCGTTTTTGTTCATTCCATCTTCAACCATTCTGGGGCTAAAAGGGTTAAATTATGAGGACGGGTTGCATAGACTTGGCTTGTGTTCCCTTGAGTATAGGAGATTAAGGGGAGATTAAGGGGTGATCTAATTGAGGTGTTTAAGATGATTAAAGGATTTGATAGGGTAGATAGAGAGAAACTATTTCCTTTATGAAGGGGGTCCAGAACAAGGGGGCGTAACCTTAAAATTAGAGCTAGGCCGTTCAGGGGTGATATCAGGAAGTACATCATCACACAAAGGGGAGTGGAAATCTGGAACTCTCTCCCCCAAAAAGTTGTTGAGGCCGGGGGTCAATTGAAAATTTCAAAACTGAGATTTTTGTTTGGCAAGGTTATTAAGGGTTACGGAACCAAGGCGGGTAAATTAAGTTAAGATACAGATCAGACATGATCTAATTGAATGGCGGAACAGGCTCGAGGGGCTGAATGGCCTCTTCCTGTTCCTATGTTCCTATTCCCAGGTCAGGTACAACACAGCCACATGTAGAGTAAAGTTCCCTCTACTCTGTCCCAACAACAGGCCTGAACTGAAACCTCAGATGAGCTCCCGCTATTGCACTAGTGGCATTTCCTATTTCCCACACCAACCATCCTGCGGCCTTTCTGAGTGAGAACCCCAGTGAGCATTGAATTGGGGACAGTTCTGTCTTGTAGGCCCCCGCTCCACTGGGAACCCTTACTGCCAGCGGAGAGAGGAGAGGTTCATCCCATCAGTCTGGGCTGGATTCAGACCCAGGTCCCAGAAGTGAAAGGCCAATTTCTGACCCACTGCACCAACCACTTTGCCCTGGCACAGTTCAGGGAGAATAAACTGTACAGGTTTAGTGGAGCTGTCAGGACTCAGTTGAGCCCCCTCACTCAGCCTGCAGCCAAACTGCACACCGTCCAGGAAATGAATAATCAATCTGTACCGAGAAACAGTCTCACCTTCCACTTAATCATTAACCTCAGGCACCCTACTAAAAAAAAACCCGCTCATTTCAATAAGCAAAGCTGGTGTCTGTCGCTAAATAAAATATGAAAACGATATTCTTTATAGTCTGGTGATGTGGAGACGTCGGTGATGGACTGGGGTTGACAAATGTAAACAATCTTACAACACCAAGTTATAGTCCAACAATTTTATTTGAAAATCACAAGCTATTATAGTCTGGTGAGCAGGGTGTAGATGAATTTAAATCATCGTACGGACTCTGACCTTCCATTTATATCTTAAAGCACCACAAGGCTCTTATAGTCTGCTTGTTCTGCGATCCACAGTGAGAGTAGGAGCTTTTGATAATATTGGGATTCCCGCCTCCCTTATTTCTATGATTTTTGTTTGGCTTTATTTTTCACTGTGTTTTATGAGCCTCTGATAGAATGAGTTCGTATACTTAAAACATACTGCTGTCAAGCCCCGTTTTTTGCAGGTTTTCTCTCCTCCTCACTGGGGTACGGGTTCCACATGTGTTGTGTCTCACTGGGGTACAGGTTCCACATGTGTTGGGTCTCACTGAGGTACGGATTCCACATGTGTTGGGTCTCACTGAGGTACGGATTCCACATGTGTTGGGTCTCACTGAGGTACAGGTTCCACAGGAGCTGGGTCTCGCTGGGGTACAGGTTCCACAGGAGCTGGGTCTCGCTGGGGTACAGGTTCCACAGGAGCTGGGTCTCGCTGGGGTACAGGTTCCACAGGAGCTGGGTCTCGCTGGGGTACAGGTTCCACAGGAGCTGGGTCTCACTGGGGTACAGGTTCCACAGGGGCTGGGTCTCGCTGGGGTACGGGTTCCACAGGGGCTGGATCTCACTGGGGTACGGGTTCCACAGGGGCTGGTCTTGCTGGGGTACGGGTTCCACAGGGGCTGGATCTCACTGGGGTACGGGTTCCACAGGGGCTGGGTCTCACTGGGGTACGGGTTCCACAGGGGCTGGTCTTGCTGGGGTACGGGTTCCACAGGGGCTGGGTCTCGCTGGGGTACAGGTTCCACAGGGGCTGGGTCTCGCTGGGGTACGGGTTCCACAGGGGCTGGGTCTCGCTGGGGTACGGGTTCCACAGGGGCTGGGTCTCGCTGGGGTACAGGTTCCACAGGGGCTGGTCTTGCTGGGGTACGGGTTCCACATATGTTGGATCTCACTGGGGTACAGGTTCCACAGGGGCTGGGTCTCGCTGGGGTACGGGTTTCCATGGCGTACGGGTTCTGGGTACTATCATAACCCAAAGGTGCAGGAACTCGATAAAATTAAAACATATACAAAGCCTTGGGCTGCCTCCCTCCATATTGGAAGCCTGGTTCCTACCACTCCAGCAGACTCAGTGCAGAAAGACTGATGTCTAGTAAAGTGACTGCACTTCCAGAAACTTCTGATAACACCGGCCCTCCACAACTAAAGGGCAGGCGCATAAAGGAGAAGTAAAAAAATCGGTTTCAAAACCTGCAGATGTCAGCGTGTTAGTGAGAGCTTTGCAAGAGTGACAGATTGGGTAGGGTAAATCGAATTAGTCCTTTAAAGGGTTAACATCAAGAGGGTCTCTGAACTCTCACTTGCTCCTGTCATCTTGCAGTTGGATAGTGTGTGAGGGAGTCTAAATGCCACACTCCCTCAGAGAACATTCGAAGGAAACATTAGGCGCATGTGTGTGTGTGTGTGTGTGTGTGTGTGCGGAGAATTTCTACTCATTAAGGAATTCGTTTAGGATTGAGATCATGGTTGCATTTCATAGAATCGTACAGCACGAAGGGAGGCCATTCGACCCATCGAGTCTGTGCCGGCTCTTTGAAAGAGCTATCCAATTAGTCCCACTCCCCTGCTCTTTCCCCAGAGCCCTGCAAATTTTCCCCTTTCAAGTATTTATCCCACTCCCTTTTGAAAGTTACTATTGAATCTGCTTCCTCCACCCTTTCAGGCAGTGGATTCCAGATCATAACAACTCGCTGCATAAAAAAAAGTCTCCTCATCTCCCCCCGGCTCTTTTGCCAACTATCTTAAATCTGTGTCCTCTGGTTGTCAACCCTCCTGCCAATGGAAACAGTTTCTCCCCATCTACTCTATCAAAACCCCTCATAATTTTGAACACCTCTATTAAATCTCCTCTTAACCTTCTCTGCTCTAAGGAGAACAATCCCAGCTTCTCCAGTCTCTCCACACAACTGAAGTCCCTCATCCCCGGTACCATTCTAGTAAACCTCCTCTGCACCCTCTCCAAGGCCTTGACATCCTTCCTAAAGTGTGGTGCCCAGAATTGGACACAATACTCCAGCTGAGGCCTAAACAGTGATTTGTAAAGGTTTAGCATAACTTCCTTGCTTTTGTACTCTATGCCTCTATTTATAACACCAAGGATCCGGTATGCTTTTTTAACAGCTTTATCAATTTGTCCTGCCACCTTCAAATTTAAGGGAAGGCTTGACCTGTACAGGAGGAGGCTATTCAGCCTCTCGAGCATTCAATTAGATCATGGCTGATCTGTATCTTAACTCCATCGACCCGCCTTGGTTCCGTAACCCATAATACCCTTGCCTAACAAAAATTGAGGTAGAAGGAAAGAGAGGAACATGGGGGCAAAGGTAGGAAGAGGTATTTCGAAAGGGAGGAGACTCGTGTGGAGTTTAAACACCGGCATAGACCAGTTAGGAACATTGGAACATAGGAACAGGAGTAGGCCATTCAGCCCCTCGTGCCTGCTCCGCCATTTGATAAGATCATGGCTGATCTGTGATCTAACTCCATATACCGAATGGGCTGTTCCTGTGCTGTAGATTCTATGTGACGGACTTTGCTGGAAGTATTTACCAATAAATAAAACTCCAGGCCATCATTCCACTGGTGGTAACCACAAATTAAAGTAAAGAGGAGATTATGGTGGCTCTGTCATCTCCTCAACCGGGGATAATTTGCTCCTTCTCTCTTGGTAATCAATTGAAGAGGGAGAGATAAGGGGAGTGGGCCTAGAGCAATGAAAGCATTTGTGATGTTGTGTGATGTGGCAGAATCTGCTTGGCACCATTGGGTCTTAAGACGATGGGTTCGAACCCCACTTCAGGACTTGACCCCGTAATCTCGGCTGATACTCCAGGGCAATGCTGAGGGAGTGCTGCACTGTCAGAGGTGCCGTCTTTCGGATGGGGACGTTAAACTGAGGTCACGTCTTCCTGTTCCGGGTTTCCCTCCATTACGACAGTGGCTGCACTTCATTGGTTGCAAAGCGTTTTGTGACATCCTGAGGCCGTGAAAGGTGCTATATAAATGCAAGCCCTGTCTTTTCTTTTCCTTTCTTCAGGTGGATGTTAAAGTTCCAAGAACAGGGAGTTCTCCCCGGTGTCCTGGTGCCAACATTCTTCCCTCAACCAACACCGCCAAAAAACAGATCGACTGGCCACTCGTCTCATTGCTGCTTGTGGGATCTTGCTGTGTGTGCAACGTGGCTGCTGCGTTTGCCTACGGAACAACAATCACTGCGCTTGGAAGTCATTGAGTGTATGTGAAGCTCTTTTAGACATTTCTGCGAGGCAGGATAAGGTGCATTCATAAATGCCAATCTGTCTGTCTGCTGATAAAACAGTACCGGTCCTGCTGCCCAGATTAGCACTGTGACTCTCTGATTCACAGTTAAAACCTCCTGTGCGTCCACTTCTACCCACTGCTCCCCCTCCCAAAGGAAATCTATTTGCTAACTGTTTGCAAGGAAAGTGGCGAGGGGAGAGACAGAGCCATCTTTATTCAGAGAGGAAGGTTTGTTGGTCGAGTCTGAGACTCCCTGCGCCCTCTCACAATGGGAAGTGTGTTCCCATCCCAATCAGAAGCGGGCGGCTCAGGGAAAACATTTCCACTGTTTGCTTAACTGAAAACCCACACTGCATAAACTCGCTAATTCATGCAGCGGATGTTTTGAGGGAAAAGGGTGCAGGAAGCAGTAGCACTGAAACGACACGCTTGCTCACGAGCCACGGATTAACCCCTTGCAGGACTCGGGCTGCTATTTCCCCGCGCGGTCCACCATGGGATACTCGAGAGGCCGTCGCTAACGCCCGCAGGCTTTCGAAACCCGTGTTCGTACTTCTCCTGCGCTCCATTATTTGTAGATGATATCAGGAGTCTCTGCAAGTGCAGTCAGGCCTTTTGTGTTTGCACATGGATCACTCTGTGTTGACTCTGATACGCAGATAGCAGCCAATTTCCTAATGTCAAACGTGGCAGCTGGAAGGCTTCAAGCTTGTCTTCGTCTTCAGAGTCCCCCGCACCCCCCCAACAACACTCGCTCCACTTTGAAAATACATTTTTGTATTTTAGTGCATGAAAAATGAATGAATCCGCACTTTTGCCCTTTGAACCTTCACCTCTGCATTGGTTCGATACCGATGCAGGTGACGGCGGCTGTGAGATTTAAAACTCCAGAGGTCTCGCACACCCCCACCGGGTTGGGGAGGGGGGAACACTAGTCAGCGCTCCTGCTCTTAATAGCTAACCAGTGATCCTGGCAGGGGGCAGGATCAGGCTCATCCGTGAGGCCTCTCCAGAAAAAAAAATGAATATCTTGCAATATTCGCACATGACAAAATGGCCATTTGGGTGACCAAGGGCGGCCGGTCCCCTTGTCTCCCGGGGCCAGGGGGGGAGCAGGGGCAAGGGGAGAAAACTTGGGGGAGACGGGGGTCTGTCAACCGCGTTGCTCCACCTCCCCCGTGAGACATCAAACCTTGAATGGTACCAGGGATGAGGCACTTCAGTTACGTGGAGAGACTGGAGAATCTGGGATTGTTCTCCTTAGAGCAGAGAAGGTTAAGGGGAGAATCAGTAGAGGTTGTCCAAAATCATGAAGGGTTTGGTACTGTAAATAAGGAGAAACTGTTTCCACTGGCAGAAGGCTCAGTAACCGGAGGGCACAGATTTAAGATAATTGGTAAAAGAACCAGAGGCGACACGAAGAAAACATTTTTTTACGCAGCGAGTTGTTCTGATCTGGAATGCGCAGCCTGAAAGGGCGGCGGAAGTAGATTCAATAGTAACTTTCAAACGGGAATTTGATAAATACTTGAAAAGGCAAAATTAGCGGGGCAATGGGGAAAGAGCAGGGGAGTGGGACAAATTGGATAGGTCTTTCAAAGAGCCAGCACAGGCACGATGGGCCGAACGGCCTCCTTCTGTGCTGTGTCGTTTTCTGATTCTCTGGCAGGAAAAGCGTTCCAATGAGGATTTTCACCTGGAATCTCCACTGGGTTCTTCCAATCTCCCGTCGTAACTTCGGCAGAAGATTGGAGAAACCCCGGGGCATTTGAGGTTGGCGGCTGCTTACAGCGGGAGATTGGACAACCCCTTGTGGAGATTTTACCCCACCATATATAAGTGAATGAACTCTCGTCCTCAGCCTTTCAACAAACGGGTTAGACAGAACAGGGGGGAATTTCCGCACGGTGAGCTGCACCTCTTTTACGCCAATGGGGAAAGAATTGCTGCTGCCAGTGGTCTGGAGAGGTATTTGCACAAGAGTTTCCTGGTCAGCTCATTTGCATACCCGTTGGAGCAGTGAATGGCATAAATCCAGTGTAATCTGCTGGAGGGCATGGAAATTAGGGTGCGACCTTTAAAAAGACAGTTCACTTCAGCAGGAGAACTGCCAGGTAAGAACAGAGCCGGGCTGGGCTCGCTCACAACTCTCAGATAAATTCACTGGATGTCTCATCAATCGTTCCATGGTACTTTGCAGGAGCAGGTGGCACACACACAGACAAACACGGGACCAGGGCTTGATACACACAGACAAACATGGGACCAGGGCCTGATACACACAGACAAACACGGGACCAGGGCTTGATACACACAGACAAACATGGGACCAGGGCCTGATACACACAGACAAACACGGGACCAGGGCTTGATACACACAGACAAACATGGGACCAGGGCCTGATACACACAGACAAACATGGGACCAGGGCCTGATACACACAGACAAACATGGGACCAGGGCCTGATACACACAGACAAACATGGGACCAGGGCCTGATACACACAGACAAACATGGGACCAGGGCCTGATACACACAGACAAACATGGGACCAGGGCCTGATACACACAGACAAACATGGGACCAGGGCCTGATACACACAGACAAACATGGGACCAGGGCCTCACACACACAGGCAAACGCAGGACCAGGGCCTGGTACATGCAGACAAACACAGGACCGTGGCCTGACACATGCAGACAAACACAGGTAGGGCCTGATATACACAGACAAACACGGGACCAAGGCCTGACACATGCTGCCAAACATGGGACCAGGGCTTGACACAGGACCAGAGCCTGACACATGCTGCCAAACATGGGACCAGGGCTTGACACAGGACCAGAGCCTGACACAAGCAGCCAAACACGGGACCACGGTCTGGCACATGCAGAGAGGAAGATACAACATGTGCCAGCTTCATTGGAATCTACAGCAGGCACCCCCTAAGCGGCCAGGGACCAGTGAGTGTCTCCAGCTCTTTGGAAGCACAGACTGCAGCTCGGGTGGAAACAGAGTGGGGGAGAACAGACAACACCCTGTCCAGATCAGGGCGAGCACGATACGGGCTGCTGCCTCTCAGAGCTTTTTGGGATCTGAGAGCTGCCGTTGGACCCGCCATCAGTGGGGCCCAGTGGCAGTGCACCCACTGTCTCTCAGGGCAGTAGACACACGCCCCGCCTCTGGCCTCCCCCGCCCCCCCCCCCCACAACAGAGTACCAGCCAGCGGAACGTGGGCGGTGAGACCAGGCTGCGCAGGAGCAAGCTCCAGAGATGCAGCCGGCAGCGTCTCCCTGCCAGGAGCCAGCTGTCATGAGAGGAGGGGCCACCTCAACCCCATGAACCTTTGGTAGAACCTGAGCAGCTGACCAACCTCTCATGATCCTAGCCCTCGAGCTGCACCTGGGAGAAGGACCGGAATACGTGATAGAAAGGTATGTGTAGCCACCCGGGGGGAACATGATATTGGGAAAGAATAGGCTGGCTTGTGCTCACTTGCGACTTCATCGTATTAAAATAGAATGTGACCTGCTGGTGTGCTTTGTTATTCTTGGAGTTTGCAGTTATACAGGAAGAGAGAATTGGTGTTGACTCATTCAATCAGGTGATTATTATTGACAGAGTCAGAGAGGCAAAGAGAGATTTTTGTTTTGTCATGTTGTAGGATGGATACTGGTTTAAAGGCTTGCTCCTTTATTTGAAAAGGAGGGTGTCAATGCTCGACTGGGTTAAACAGAAGGGAAGACTTCAGAGATGAGATGGACTCCGATTGCCCCCTTTGCTGTAAATGCCTTTTCTCCACCCTGTTGCTGCTCCTTCTCCTCCATGATAGTGGCACACAAAGGTACACTCAAAGGGAATGGCCATACCTACTCCTGAGAGACCCTCTCTGTGGGTGGGGGCTGAAAATCTCTTGGTGGTCTTACACCGTCCGAAGCAAGTCCAGGTTTGTATAAGCAGAATGGGGAAACAAACATTGCAACAAGTTGTTAGAGGTGTCGTTCTTGGCTCGGTGGGCAGTGCCCTCGCTTCTCAATCAGAAGATCATGGGTTCAATCCGCGCATCCTCTTGATTGACACTTCATTGCAGTACCGAGGGTGATGCTGACTTTCAGTTGAGATGTTAAACTGAGGCCCTGTCTGCCTTCTCAGATGCACGTAAAAGATCCCATTGCACTATGTGAAGAAGAGCAGAGGAGTTCTCCTGGTGTTCCTCCCTCAACGAACATCATCAAAACAGATGACAGATAGGAATTGCCGAGTGGAGCACAGGATGGGATCCGACTCCCAGTGTTAGGGATAGCATACAACAACAACTTGCATTTATACAACACCTTTAACGTAGTAAAACATCCCAAGGTGCTTCATTGGAGCGATTATCAAACAAAATTTGACACCGAGCCACATATTAGGACAGGTGACCGAAAGCTCGGTCAAAGAGGTAGGTTTTAAGGAGTGTCTTAAAGGAGGAGAGCGAGGCGGAGAGGTTTAGTGAGGGAATTCCAGAGTTTAGGGCCTAGGCAGCTGAAGGCACGGCCCGCCAATGGTGGAGCGATTAAAATTGGGGGATGCGCAAGAGGCCAGAGTTGGAGGAGCGCAGAGATCTCGCAGGGTTGTAGGGCTGGAGGAGGTTACAGAGATAGGGAGGGGCGAGGCCATGGAGGGATTAGCAAACAAGGAGAATTTTAAAATCGAGGCGATGCCAGACCGGAAGCCAATTCAGGTCAGATCCATCATTCCACCATTGGTGGCCGTGCCTTCAACTGCCTAGGCCCTAAGTTCTGGAATTCCCTCCCTAAACCTCTCCGCCTCTCCTCCTTTAAGATGCTCCTTAAAACCTATCTCTTTGACCAAGTTTTTGGTCACCTGTCCTAATATCTCTTTATGTGGCTCGGTGTCAAATTTTGTTTGATAATCGCTCCTGTGAAGCGCCTTGGGGCGTTTTACTATGTTAAAGGCGCTATATAAATGCAAGTTATTGTTGTTGTACAGAGGCTGCTCCTTGTAAGGAACCCGTGTCAGGTCTCTGAACCAGATCTTCAGCGACCAGGCAACTTCCAAGTGACACCCTCGGTGTAGGTGAAGTGACGTCCCATTAACCTTCTGTGCCCCAGGATCCTCCCAAGGGACTTCAGAAAATCAGCGTGTGTGCAGTTCACGAGGTACTTCGCAAAGTTCAGACTCCTCTCCTACCGCCTGTCAACATACAACAAATTCAACACTTGCATGAAGTGGCTTGTATTCCCATGAGTTTTGAAGATTGAGGGGTGATCTGATTGAGGTGTTTAAAATGTTAAAAGGATTTGATAGGGCAGATACGGAGAGACTACTTCCTCTGGTGGGGGGAATCAAGAACGAGGGGGACACAATCTTAAAATTAGAGCCAGGCCGTTCAGGGGCAAAATCAGGAAGTTCTTCTTTCATACAAAGGGTCGTAGAAATCTTGAATTCTCTTCCCCAAAAGGCTATGGATGCTGGGGGTCAATTGGAACTTTTCAAGACTGAGATCGATAGATTTTTGTTGGGTGAGGGTATCTGGGGATATGGAGCAAAGGCTGGCAGATGGAATCAAGGTGCAGATCAGCCATGATCTAATTGAATGGCGGAGCAGGTCCGAGGGGCTGAATGGCCTCCTCCTGTTCCTAAGTTTTGGCTGCAGGCATAGACCCGGTTTCTTCTGTCCTGTAATGTTCCTCGAGTACAACTTCTTACTAATTGTTTTCATGTCACCGCTCATGATGCAGGCAATGTCCTCCCTTATAGCGACACCCGTGTGGGATCTGACCAACCGGAAGAAAGTTAAAGGCCCTTTTCTGAAAGGGGGCATTCATGCACATATTTCGAAGAGAGCAATGATTTCCCCCGTCCGTGCGAGGGGGAGGCGGGGGGGGGGGGGGGTGGGGGAGACAGAACGCAAGGGTGGGTCTTGGCAGAAACGGGATGCCCGCGCCACCGCGTGGCTGATGGAACCTCTGCAGAACCTTCCATACTCGCAAGAAGGGGCTTACAATGATGCACATTCACAAGGCAGAAATATAACTGGAAAGAGTTGGCAGAGTAGCAGTAGGTTGCGTCCCGCACAGTATTGCCATTCAATGAGGCATGGCGGCAAAGAGGAGTTGCACACCAGCCAATGCCCAAAGCAGCACAGGCACAATGAGCACTCAGCAACAAATTCTCTGGCCCTTTTTTGCCGAAAGAAAGACAGAATGAAATACGTTCTCTCTGAGGTATTTTTTTTTTGGATCAGACCAAGTGCAAAATCTAATCTAGAAGATGATTGAGAAAAGTCCAGTAAAACTTGATCTCAAACGCTGGCGAGAAGCCCCAGCGAAATCTCACCTGGAACTGGAAAAGCTAATAAATTGTAATCTAGAACAAGAGACATCTAGAATAGGGTAGGTGGAGACCGGCTGTGGAATAAGAAGAGCCAGTCTGGTGGGAGAAATCCCATCAAGTCTTTTCTAGAACAGGAAAGCACTGCCCTCAAATCAGACCTAGAACCTAATTGAGAAAATCCTAATCTAGAGCAGGAATAAGATCCGAGGAAAGCCTGATGAGGAGTTGGTGAGCCGGTGATGATGGGGGAGGTAATGAGGAGGGCGGGGGGGTGACCTAGTTACATTGATTAATCTTGCGTTCAATCCTTGTTTGATACCACGTCGAGTGTGATGTCATAGATTCGGGTAGGGTGGTTTTGAAGTGACCCATTGTTCAGTGAGAGTCTCTGTGATGTGACTCATGCCTGGTGATTGGCAGCGTGCCAGCGTAGCTTGGCTAATAAAACCCCATGCCCTCTCACTGTGTGTGACACATCTGTACACAGCAAGGCCACAGGCGCGTAATAAAATCGTTTAAAGGAGCAATGTCTAAACCCTCTGACTTGTCTGTTGCTTTGTTTTTAATTTGTTTCTTGTTCCTAAATTACTAGTATTTAAAAGGGATTTCCAAAGGCCCCCCCACCTACCAATGATGAAGGGGACGGTAGCATAGTGGTTATGTTACTGGGCTAGTTAATCCAGAGAACAGGAAATCAAATCCCAACATGCCCAGAATTTGAATTCAGTTTTTTTTAAAATCTGGAAATAAAAACCTGGTCTCAGTAAAAGTGACCATGAAACTGTTGGGTTGTCGTAAAAACCCAACCGATTCACTAATGTCCATTAGGGAAGGAAAATTGCCGTCCTTACCCGGTCTGGCTTATATGTGACTCCAGTCCCACACCAACTGCCGTCTGAAGTGGCCTAGCAAACCACTCAGTTGCATCAAACTGCTATCAGTGGTTCAAGAAGGCGGCTCACCACCACCTTCTCAGGGCAACTAGGGATGGGCAATAAATGCCGGCCTTTCCAGCGACGCCCACATTCCCAGAATGAAAAAAAAACTCCTCCAGACCAGGAAGGACTAAAGTCAGTGTGCATTGAGTCCTCCCTCACTCTTTCTGTGAGAACTGACCACAGCTGGAGTTAGGGGCAGTAGAATTAGGCTCATTGCTCCCGGCCCTTGGCCCCTGATCCCTGACCTCTGGTGCTTGGCCTGTGCGCAGGTAACTTGTGTCCTGGCTTCTGCAGATACGACTTTATCATCTGTAGAGAGGGGGAGAGAGACCAGCCAAGGATGAAAGTCCTTCTGACTTCCCTCCCTCTCTGTGAAGAGGGATCTGAACTCTGCCTGTGCCTCTCCATGACTGTTGAGCCACATCACATGTAGAACCAGGGGTCAAAGCAACATCTCATTAGTTTCCATTTCTCACTGGTGCCCACGATATTTAACTCCCTGCGCCATTTCTTGTTTGGGTCTTCCTGTATCCATGTTCTGCAGCCTCTCTCTTTCCCCTGCACATCTACAATTGTCTCCAATAACCCAGCCTGCCCCACCGCTGCTCTCAGGCTGAAACACTGTGATGTTTGGGGCTCTCATCAATTGTTAGTGGTCATAAGTAACTTGGGAGTGTTTTATGGGACAGTATAGAGGGGGCTTTTCTCAGTATCTAACACGTGCTGTACCTCCCCTGGGAGTGTTTGATGGGACAGTATAGAGGGAGCTTTACTTTGTATCTAACCCGTGCTGTACCTGCCCTGGGAGCGTTTGATGGGACAGTGTAGAGGGAGCTTTACTTTGTATCTAACCCGTGCTGTACCTGCCCTGGGAGAGTTTGATGGGACAGTGTAGAGGGAGCTTTACTCTGAATCTAACCCATGCTGTACCTGCCCTGGGAGTGTTTGATGGGACAGTATAGAGGGAGCTTTACTTTGTATCTAACCCGTGCTGTACCTGCCCTGTGAGTGTTTGATGGGACAGTATAGAGGGAGCTTTACTCTGTATCTAACCCATGCTGTACCTGCCCTGGGAGTGTTTGATGGTGAGAGTGTAGAGGGAGCTTTACTCTGTAATTAACCTATGCTGTACCTGCCCTGAGAGTGTTTGATGGTGAGAGTGTACCTCTGTGTCTCTGAACCATGCAGACCGAGAGTGTCCCAGCTCTCCTCTCTCAGCTGCCCTCTATTAGCTGATCTCAAGTCCTGGGTTTTCTGCTCTCGTTCACTGTACTGCAACTTGCGATGCAAAGTGCCTGTATGCAGACTGGAATCGGACTGGAATCTTGAGTCCCACATGCACGGTGAGTCCCCACACCGGGTTTGATAGGAGATGCAGGTCCCAATAAATCCCCTTTCAATGAAACAATAAAACCAGAGACAAAAATCTCGATTATGAGGGTCAGAGTGAACCTTCCCTGATTCTGTGCTTTTTGGATTATTTTCTGCCTGTAAAGTTTTGGTTTATTTCAGCCTTAATTGCAAACTGGTTCCAAATTCCAAATTATTTTTAAAATGAGTTTATGTAAATGGCTATAAAGTGTATCCCTTAGGAATATCGCAGAGAGTTCGATTCTATCCGGTTGCTCCCAGGAATCGTTTAACTGCACTATTTTTGGAAAATTACAGCAAGGAGATGAAATGATTTCTGTTGAAGTGCGGCAATTTTTCTGAGATAAACATCCGAGTTTTCTCAATTCAAATCAAACGGGGCTATTTTTAAACCAGTAACTGAGAGCCGGTCAGACTGAGCATAACAAACTCCTCTGGTTAAATAAGCAGAAGTCATGAATGAGTGAAAGAGGTGATTGTAGGGAGCACATAGAGGATTAAAGTTTACTCTAGGCCCTCCCTACTCCTGCTATTTACCTTAAGGCATCCTCACAGCCTGAGGTTGCTGAACACGCCACTGATATTTCACATTGACCCCCTGTTTAATTTGAATTTCATTCCATTTCCCCCCCGCCCTATACTTTTCTGGACCAGCTAACGATTATCCGCCTTGGTGGAGAGGCAGGCAGCTCTTCACGGTCAATTTGGCTCCGAGGTGGCACAGCCGGTGATGGGCGATCAGAACCGTGTTGACCATCTTTGGCAGACTCCGTAATCTGATACCCGAGCCCGGCAAGTCCTTGATCGCTGACCCCCCCAGCCGGGGAGCTGGAGTGGTAAACATGTCCCACTCAATAACAGCTTGCATTTATCTAGCGCCTTTAACCTAGTAAAACATCCCAAGGCACTTCACAGGAGCGATTACCAAACAAAGTTTGACCCCGAGCCACATAAGGAGATATTAGGACAGGTGACCGAAAGCTTGGCCAAAGAGATAGGTTTTAAGGAGCGTCTTAAAGGAGGAGAGAGAGAGGCGGAGATGTTTCGGGAGGGAATTCCTGAGCTTATGGCCTTGGCAGCTGAAGGCACGGCCGCCAATGGTGGAGCGAAGGAAATCGGGGGATGCGCAAGAGGCCAGAATTGGAGGAGCGCAGAGATCTCGGATTGTTGCAGGGGTGGACATAATCCTGTAACGGGTAGAGTGTTCCATCTGGGAAGCTGCTCTGTTTTGAGAAGCTGCACGGTTTTAGCTGGTTTAACTCCTGTGCACACTTGGGATACGGATCGGGATAAGCCCCCATGGTCTTTGGTCTCCCTGAGCCATCCAATTGACCCTCCCTGGATGTCCAATGGACCCCTGCAGTCTTCGATAAGCCCCACTAATTCCAAAAGACCATGTGGTCTCTGATAACCATCCAATCTCCGATAGGGTGTCAGCCTCGGCTCAGTGGGCAGCACTCTCGCCTCTTGTAGTCGATAGATTATGGGTTCAAGCCCCACTCCAGAGACTTGAGTGCACATTCTAAGCTGACAGTTCCAGTGCAGTACTGAGGGAGTCCTGCGCTGTCGGAGGTGCTGCCTTTCGGATGAGACGTTAAACTGAAGCCCCGTCTGCCCTTCCAGGTGCATGTAAAAGATCCCATGGCATTATTTGAAGAACAGGGGAGTTCTCCCCTGTGTCCTGGCCAATAATTATCCCGCAACCAACAGATTATCTGATCATTTATCTCATTTCTCTTTGTGGGATCTTGCTGTGCGCAAATTGGCTGCCGCGTTTCCCACATTACAACAGTGGCTATACTTCAAAAGTACTTCATTGGTTATGAAGCACTTTGGGATGTCCTGAGATTATGAAAGGTGTTATGTCAATGCAACTTCTTCTGCTAGATCACTGCAGTCTCCTATAGACTCCTGTTGTTCTGCTAAACCCTCGGGCTCCAATTGACCTATTGGTCTTCGATTGTATTCTGTGCTCTCTGATGAACCCCCTGCTTTCCAGCAGATATTTGGTAGACCACCCCTGCACTCCTGCTCATTGTGGTGTCAGGCAACACTGGGACATGCAAGTCCAGTGAGTACATATCCACAAACAGTAGTCCTATGTTGAGAAATGGCCTGCCTGTAAACCATGCTTACCCTGCTCACTCATCCTATAGCCACAAGTCTGACTCCCTCAGCTAACACCGAGGGTTTATCAGAACAACAGGAGTCTATAGGAGACTGCAGTGATCTAGCAGAAGAACTTGCATTTATATAGCACCTTTCATGATCTCAGGACCTCCCAAAGCACTTCACAGCCAATGAAGTACTTTTGAAGTGCAGTCACTGTTGTAATGTAGGAAAAGCGGCAGACAATTTGCGCACAGCAAGATCCCACAAACAGTAATGTGAGAATGACCAGATAATCTGTTTTAGTGATGTTGGTTGAGGGATAAATATTGGCCAGGACACAGCAGAGAACTCCCCTGCTCTTCTTCGTAACAGTGCCATGGGATCTTTTACATCCACCTGGGAGGGGGCAGACAGGGCCTCGGTTTAACGTCTCTTCAGAAAGACGGCTCCTCCAACAGTGCAGCACTCCCTCAGTGCTGGGAGCTTTGGCCTTAAATTTTGCGCTTAAGTCACTGGAGTGGGACTTGAACTCGTGACCTTTCTGACACCAGAAGGCAGGAGTGCTACCCACTGAGTCACGACTGACACTCCCAACTTCTGTACTCAGAACTCAATCTCATTCACAAACAAGGAAATTCTGTTTCAAACCTGAAGGTATCACTCGTTTTTTTTTTGCGAGATACTGGGATGGAAAAAACACCCACGGGCCTGAGAAAGATGGAGGGACGAGTCGTCAGAGAATTCGCCTCTCGGACTCGCGGAGGGAAGGAAAGAAGCTGAATTCCTGGAGAATTAGGGAGGACATTTCAACAGCTGCCATGCGTGGTTCTTTTGGTTTATGATTCCTTAGAACAGAGTCTGGGTTGAGCTGGGGAGCCTGTGATGCACAGTGCAGCTTTCTTGCTGGAGGAATGTTAATGCTTGGGGCAGGACACAGGCTGCATTCAGCCCCTGCCTGCTGGCAGCGTCCAGGTCTGGCTGCTTCTCTGCCACACCGAATGCAGGTTTGGAACGGCCTGTGGAAATGCCTTGAGGGACAGAGGGCGGGGATAAATCTCCCGACTCAGACGGTGGCCTGTCGGTGTCTGCAGCTGGCCACGGCCACATCTGGATGCCAGGTGAACAGCTGCCCCACCAAAACTTCTCGTTCCCCCCAAATACCAGACTCAAGCACAACAGGATGGCTGACAGGAGTCTCTCCAGTGCGAAGCACCACGCAGTCAGTCAAGATATTCAGTAAAAATAAACTGAGAATTCCGTCAGGGTCAAGAGAACGATTTTGCTCGGTCAATGTATCAAATGAGTTCAAATCTTCAGAAAAAGAAGTATCCATCGTTCTGTGAGACGAAAGGACTTTCGTGACAACACAGGTCCTGAAAGAAAACCCACTCCCTCTCACTAACTCCAGCACTGTCTCAGACCCCCTCTCACGAACCCCAAAACTGTCTCAGACCCCCTCTCACCAACCCCAAAACTGTCTCAGACCCCCTCTCACCAACCCCAAAACTGTCTCAGACCCCCTCTCACTAATCCCAGCCCTGTCTCAGACCCCCTCTCACTATCTGCAGAACTGTCTCAGACCCCCTCTCACTAACCACAGCACTATCTCAGACCCCCTCTCACTAACCACAGCACTGTTTCAGAAACCCTCTCAACAACCCCAGTGCTGTCTTAGACCCTCTCTCACTAACCCCAGCACTGTCTCAGGCCCCCTCTCACTCAGCACAGCACAATCTGAGACCCCCTCTCACCAACCCCAGCACTGTCTCAGACCCCCTCTCACTAACCCCAGCACTGTCTCAGGCCCCCTCTCACCAACCCCAACACTGATACAGACCCCGTCTCACTAACCCCAAAACTGTCTCAGACCCCCTCTCACTCACCCCCGCACTGTCTCAGACCCCCTCTCACTAACCCCAAAGTTATCTCAGACCCCCTCTCACTAACCCCAACACTGACACAGACCCCGTCTCACCAACCCCAGCACTATCTCAGACCCCCTCTCACTAACCCCAAAACTGTCTCAGACCCCCTCTCACTAACCACAGCACGATCGAAGACCCCCTCTCACTAACTCCAGGACTGTCTCAGGCCCCCTCTCACCAACCCCAACACTGATACAGACCCCGTCTCACTAACCACAGCACGATCGAAGACCCCCTCTCACGAGCCCCAACACTGTCTCAGACCCCATCTGACTAACCCCAGCCCTGTCTCAGACCCCCTCTCATGAACCCCAGGACTGTCTCAGACCCCCCTCTCACTAACCACAGCACGATCCAAGACCCCCTCTCGCAAACCCCAACACTGTCTTAGACCCCCTCTCATGAACCCCAGCACGATCGAAGACCCCCTCTCATGAACCCCAGGACTGTCTCAGACCCCCCTCTCACTAACCACAGCACTGTCTCAGACCCCGTCTCACGAACCCCAGCACTGTCTCAGACCCCCTCTCACCAGCCCCAACACTGTCTCAGACACCGTCTCACGAACCCCAGCACTGTCTCAGACCCCCTCTCACCAACCCCAACACTGATACAGACCCCGTCTCATGAACCCCAAAACTGTCTCAGACCCCTTCTCACTAACCCTGGCACTGTCTCAGACCCCCTCTCACTAACACCAGGACTGTCTCAGACCCCCTCTCACTAACCCCCGCACTGTCTCAGACCCCCTCTCACTAACCCCAGGACTGTCTCAGGCCCCCTCTCACTCAGCACAGCACAATCTGAGACCCCCTCTCACTAATCCCAGCACTGTCTCAGACCCCCTCTCACTAACTCCAAAACTGTCTCAGACCCCCTCTCACTAAACCCAGCACTGTCTCAGACCCCCTCTCACTAACTCCAAAACTGTCTCAGACCCCCTCTCACTAAACCCAGCACTGTCTTAGACCCTCTCTCACTAACCCCAGCACTGCCTCAGACCCCCTCTCAGTAATCCCAACACTGTCTCAGACCCCCTCTCACTAACCCTGGCACTGTCTCAGACCCCCCCTCACTAACCCCAGCACTGTCTCAGACCCCCTCTCACTAACCCCAGATTTAGCTCAGACCCCCCCTCACTATCCGCAGCACTGTCTCACACCCCCTCTCACTAAACCCAGCACTGTCTCAGACCCCCTCTCACTAACCCCAGCACTGTCTCAGACCCCCCCTCACTAACCCCAGCACTGTCTCAGACCCCCTCTCACCAACCCCAATACTGACACAGACGCTGTCTTACGAACCCCAGCACTGTCTCAGACCCCCTCTCACTAACCCCAGCACTGTCTCAGACCCCCTCTCACTAACCCCAGCACTGTCTCAGACCCCCTCTCACGAACCCCAAAACTGTCTCAGACCCCCTCTCACTAACCCCAGGACTGTCTCAGACCCCCTCTCACCAGCCCCAACACTGTCTCAGACCCCCTCTCACTAACCCCAGCACTGTCTCACACCCCCTCTCACTAACCCCAGCACTTTCAGACCCCCTCTCACTAACCCCAGCACTCTCAGAGACCCTTCCCCCTCACTATCCCTAGCACTATCTCTGACCCCCCTCACTATCCCTAGCACTATCTCTGACCCCCCTCACTATCCCTAGCACTGATTCAGACCCCCCTCACTAACTGTCTCAGAAACCACCCCCCCACAACTGACTTCTCAGTCACCCCAACAGTCCCTTCTTCATGTGTGAACCTAGACAAGTGGGAGGACTGACGGCTGAGTGTTCACCAGATATGTGCTGATTTTTATATTTGATGGGACAGTGTAGAGGGAGCTTTACTCTGTATCTAACCCGTGCTGTACCTGCCCTGGGAGTGTTTGATGGGGCAGTGTAGAGGGAGCTTTACTCTGTATCTAACCCGTGCTGTACCTGCCCTGGGAGTGTTTGCTGGGGCAGTGTAGAGGGAGCTTTACTCTGTATCTAACCCATGTTGCACCTGCCCTGGGAGTGTTTGCTGGGGCAGTGTAAAGGGAATTTTACCCTGTATCTAATCCGTGTTCTCGGAGTGCTGGATGCTGACTTGGTGTCTGAATTGCAAAGGTTGCTTGATGTCTCCCATCTTAATGAGTAGAAAGTTGTCAAGAAAATCAAAGCAAGTACAGTCGAATTTCTCAAACCTCATAACTCAAATTGCCCCCAAGCTCTGTTCAATTGATCACTTGGGCGCCCATATTCCCATTTCATTCTGGTGTCAGTGAGAGTGCAGCGATGTTAGACCATAATTCTCACAATCTCGGATGGTTTTTCCTGTCTGTCCTGTTCTCTCTTCTGTGCGTACATGGGATTACTGAAACACGCATTTATGGACACAAGGTAAGCAGGCTCCACCCGGTTTGTACGTACCTTTGGATAAATAATTCGCAAACACAAAACAAAGAGTTTTCCTCATAGGCTGGGCCTATCTAACCGATCACAGCCCTACATCCCGGAGTGCGGTTTCTGCAGCAATCTATTCTGTTGCCACAATACATTCATGGAGAAAGCTTTCATTGGAAGGCAAACAGGAGGCTGAATTCCAGGGTGGGGCAGGTGCGGTCCATGGGTCTTATATGCAAATCAGTCAGAAGCAAAGCTTTCGTGGTTGTCAAACTCATCTAAATCTGACTCAACGCTTCCAGTAAAAGAGCCTCCTTCGGGGAATTTCTGTTAATTAAGAAACAGGGAAAACTGGGCAAAAACACATCAGGACTTTCGTTAGACAGTGTGGGGTCTAAATTTAACACTGTCGTGTCTGTTTTCTATGTGCCTAAAACAATGCAACGATAACCGATTTAGCAGGGTAAAGGCCCACTCCCAATCTCCAGGGAAGTTTGGGGCCACTGCTAAATTGGTCGGTGGTACAGAGCCTGCCTCAGCTCGGTTTCCAGCAGAACAGCCAACTCTGTACCACCAGAACAGCCAGGCTCTGTACCACTAGACAGCTCAGATTCCAGCAGAACAGAGCCGAGTCCAATGGTACAGAGCCTAACTGTGCTGGAATCTGTGCCGAGTCTGGTGGTATGGAGTTGGCTCTGCTGCAATCTGAGCTCAGTCTGGTGTTAGAGACTGCCTTACCATCTTCCCCCTATCTTCCCGTCCCTTCCTTATTCTGGGGTGAGGGGGTGGGGGGTGCAGAATGGGAAGAGGTAATTAGAGTGGGAGGAGGCTTGTGTGGAGTTTAAACACTGGCATAGGCCAAGTGGGCCAAATGGCCTGTTTCTGTGCTGTAGATTTTATGTAATGTAATTTTCCCTCCTTCCTCCCCTCCTCATCCTTCCTTCCCTCCCCTTCCCTCCCCTCCCCCTCCGTCCTTCCCTCCCCTCCCCCTCCTTCTTTCCCTCCCCCCCTCCTTTCTTCCTTCCCTCCACCTCCCCTCCTTCCTTCCCTCCCCTCCTTCCTTCCCTCCCCCTCCTTCCTTCCCTCCCCTCCTTCCTTCTCTCCCCTTCCCTCCTTTCTTCCCTCCCCTCCCTTCCTTCCTTCCCTCCCCCTCCTTCCTTCCCTCCCCTCCTTCCTTCTCTCCCCTTCCCTCCTTTCTTCCCTCCCCTCCCCTCCTTCCTTCCCTCCCCCTCCTTCCTTCCTTCCCCTCCTTCCTTCTCTCCCCTTCCCTCCTTTCTTCCCTCCCCTCCCCTCCTTTCTTCCTTCCCTCCCCTCTTTCCTTCCCTCCCCTCCCCTCCTTTCTTCCTCCCTTTCCCTCTTTCCTTCCCTCCCCCCCGCCTTTCTTCCCTCCCCTCCCCCTTCTTTCTTCCTTCCCTCCCCTCCCTCCTTCCTTCCTCCCCTCTCTCCCCTTCCCTCCTTCCTTCCCTCCCCCTCCTTCCTTCCCTCCCCTCCTTCCTTCCCTCCCCTCCCCCTCCTTCCTCCCCTCCCCTCCTTCCTTCCCTCCCCTCCTTCCTTCCCTCCCCCCTCCTTCCTTCCCTCCCCTCCCCTCCTTTCTCCCCTCCCCTCCTTTCTTCCCTCCCCTCCCCTCCTTTCTTCCCTCCCCTCCCCCTTCTTTCTTCCTTCCCTCCCCTCCTTCCTTCCCTCCCCTCCCCTCCTTCCTTCCCTCCCCCTCCTTCCTTCCCTCCCCTCCCCTCCTTTCTTCCCTCCTCTCCCCCTCCTTCCTTCCCTCCCCCTCCTTCCTTCCCTCCCCTCCTTTCTCCCCTCCCCTCCCCTCCTTTCTTCCTTCCCTCCCCTCCCCCTCCTTTCCAAACCTCCTCTTGCCTCCTTCCTTTGCACCTCCTCCACATGGGCCAGTGAGTCTAACCCCACTCCCTTCATTTTGATTTTCTTTTTCAAGCAACTATCTAATTTCCTCTTATAAGAATTTGTGGCCTTTGCTTCAACAATGCTTTGCTGCAGATTGTTCCACCAGCCTCTGAGCAAAGAATTTCCTTTCTAACCTCACTTGTAAAGCTTTTCTTGTGATTTTTTTTCAAAATATACCTCGTAATTGTCTCACTGACCAATGGAAATAATTTCTCATTATTTACCTTATCTTAATCCTTCCTAATCTTTGGGATTGCTATCATGTCTCCCTTAACCTTCTCCGCTCCAGTGAAAGGCCTTAACTTAAGTCTCTCTTTATATAACTGTAGCTCCTCATCCCTGATACTGTTGATTCCAGCACCATGGCTGCCGTGTGCCTTATCTACAAGATGCACTGCAGCAACTCGCCAAGGCTTCTTTGGCAGCACCTCCCAAACCCACGACCTCCACCACCTGGAAGGACAAGGGCAGCAGGTGCATGGGAACAACACCACCTCCCAAGCTCCCTTCCAAGTCACACACCATCCCGACTTGGACATATGTCGTCCGTTCCTTCATCGTCGCTGGGCCAAAATCCTGGAACTCCCCACCTAACAGCACTGTGGGAGAACCTTCACCGCACGGACTGCAGCGGTTCAAGAAGAAGGCCCATCTCCACCTCCTCAAGGGTCAACTAGGGATGGGCAATAAATAGTTAGTGACGCCCACATTAGAATCATAGAATCATAGAAAGGTTACAGCATGGAAGGAGGCCATTCAGCCTGCACCAGCTCTATTCAAGAACAATCCAGCTAGTCCCACTCCCCCGCCCTTCCCCCTGTAGCCCTGCAAATTTTTTCCTTTCAAGTACTTATCCAGTTCCCCTTTGAAGGCCATGATTGAATCTGCCTCCACCACCCCCTCGGGCAGTGCATTCCAGATCCTAACCACTCGCTGTGTGAAAATTTTTTTGCTCATGTCGCCTTTGGTTCTTTTGCCAATCACCATAAATCTATGTCCTCTGGTTCTTGACCCTTCTGCCAATGGGAACATAGAAACATAGAAAATAGGAGCAGGAGTAGGCCATTCGGCCCTTCGAGCCTGCTCCGCCATTCAATATGATCATGGCTGATCCTCTATCTCAATACCATATTCCCGCTCTCTCCCCATACTCCTTGATGCCTTTTGTGTCTAGAAATCTATCTATCTCCTTCTTAAATATATTCAGTGACTTGGCCTCCACAGCCTTCTGTGGTAGAGAATTCCAGAGGTTCACCACCCTCTGAGTGAAGAAATTTCTGCTTATCTCAGGTCTTAAATGTCCTACCCTGTATCCTGAGACTGTGACCCCCCTCGTTCTGGACCCCCCCAGCCAGGGAAAAAATCCTCCCTGCATCCAGTCTGTACAGTTTCTCTCTATCTACTCTGTCTAGACCCTTCATGATTTTGAATACCTCTATCAAATCTCCTCGTAACCGTCTCTGTTCCAAGGAGATCAACCCCAGCTTCTCCAGTCTATCCACGTAACTAAAGTCCCTCATCCCTGGAATCAGTCTAGTAAATCTCTTCTGCACCCTCTCTAAGGCCTTCACATCTTTCCTGAAGTGCAGTGCCCACAACTGGACACAATACTCCAGTTGTGGCCGAACCAGTGTTTCATAAAGGTTCACATTCCCATAATGAATAGCAAAAAAACTAATTCCAGTGAGTCCACTGCAGCTTTTCCATTGCTTTTATAGTCTTCCTACAACGTGATGCCCAAATCTATACCCAATACTCCAACACCGGCCTAACGTTTTGTACAAATTGAACATTACCTCCTTCCTTTTGAGTTTTTATAGGACGCTTCTGGACAGATGGGCTAAGATGGGCTCAATGGTCTTCCTCATGTGCAATTAACTTGTGATTAAGTCGCTGGAGTGGGACTTGAACCCATGACCTTCTCACTCAGAAGTGTGTGTTACCACTGAGCCAAGGTTGACACTTGCGGCATTGGCCGCCTTCCTCTTGATTGAATGCGCCATTATCTTTGTGGAGCCTTATCAAATACTTGGTGAAAATCCATATAAACCGCATCCATTGCATTTCCTTCCTCTCCCCTTTGTTACTTCTTCAAAGTCTATAAAACTGGTCAAGTGGGTGCCGATTAGAAATCTGTGCTTAAAGGCCCTGAAGCTCATGTTTCTTCAAGTGCCTTTGTAATTTAATCCCATAATTATAGACTCCTGGAATGAGCCTTTGGCTCAGTGGTAGCATTCTCAACGCTGAGTCAGAAGGGTGGGGTTCGAGCCCCACTCCAGACAGCCCTGCCGAGCAGAGACCAGTGTTGGCTCTGAATCCTGGGTTGGCGTCCAAGGTGGGGGATGACGTGAGTCCGATGGGTGTGGATGGCCCTCCCCCACCGTAAAGGGAAGCCTTGATTGCAGCCCTCCTAGGGAAAGGCACTCCGAAGATACAAACCATGAGCAAGGCAACTGGAAATCCACCTCAGCTACTCTTCCCTAGTGAGGTGGCTGACGAATCTCATGTTTGGGACTTGAGTTAGGAACCTGCCCTGGGGGCAGAACACAATGAATAGATGAATTATAGACTCTAGGAGATTGCCAGCAATTGAAATGAGCTGCCTGTGGCCTAGAGCTTCCTGGCTTATCACAGTCTCCTTACTGCTGTGCGGGGACTTGGTGAGGAGGCCGGAATGCAGATAGAAGGAATAAATATCAAGAATTTCTTATCTTAATTTTCCCGTGCGCATTATGTAAACGCGTTTGGCATTTTGCTACACATAGTGAGAAAAGAATTCTTCCCCTCCCCCCCCGACAACCCCATCCCCCTCACCCCATCCCATTTTCTCCTTGTGCAATATATTTTTGGGTCTCGGGCCAGTATGAAGTTGGAGATTTTCTCTGGGTTAGTGTTTCAATGCAAGCTTTAGGTTCAACTCAACCAGCACAGGAACCTGGGCCGTCTCTGAAACACCGACTGAGGTGTTTTGAAGGAGACACAAGCCAAAGACTCAGCTCACCGATCAGTTTCTTTGCCAATGTTCATTTGTTGAAGATAAAACGACACCTTTAAAAGGTTTCTCTTTGGGAGGCTGTAGTTGCATTACTTCACTGCGAGTTCAGGAGAGTCTGAAGGGAGGGTCAGCATTGCTTAACTGCAATACTTATGACCTTATCTGTCTGCTGCCCCATTCCTGAGGCAGAGCAGAGTGTCGAACACATCAAAGTTAACCAGTTTTAAAAAAAATTTAATTGAGAAACCCCTGTGAAGGCCCAGATCAGGGATAAGGGAGTTCAGTTATAGAGGCAGAGAGTACAAAAGCAAAGAAGTTATGTTAAACCTTTATAAATGACTGGTTAGGCCTCAGCTGGAGTATTGTGTCCAATTCTGCGTCCCGCACTTTAGGAAGGATGTCAAGGCCTTAGAGAGGGTGCAGAGGAGGTTTACTAGAATGGTTCCAGGGACTTCAGTTATGCGGAGAGACTGGAGAAGCTGGGGTTGTTCTCCTTAGAGCAGAGAAGGTTAAGGGGAGATTTGATAGCGGCGTTCAAAATTATGAGGGGTTTTGATAGAGTAAATAAGGAGAAACTGTTTTCACTGGCAGGAGGGTCGGTAACCAGAAGACACAGATTTAAGATAATTGGCAAAAGAGCCAGAGGGGAGATGAGGAGATTTCTTTTCCTGAGTTGTGATGATCTGGAATGCGCTGCCTGAAAGGGCGGTGGAAGCAGATTCAACAGTAACTTTTAAAAAAGGAATTGCATAAAAACTTGAAAAGGAAAAATTTGCAGGGCTACGGGGAAAGAGCAGGGGAGTGGGGCTAATTAGGTAGCTCTTTCAAAGAGCCCGGCACAGGGACAATGGGCCGAATGGCCTCTCTCTGTGCTGATCCTATGATCAAAGTACAGGGAAAACGCACAGCTGAAAAAGGTAGGGCAGAAGGTGAGGGCGACAGGAAGCATCAGTGACGGATCGCCAGTGAAGCTGACAGCGCCTACCCCACCCGCTTAAATTGAGAACGGGACACAGGTGGTGAAGCAGAGAGAACGGGTGGGGAAGGTCACAGGGCATATCCGAGAGGTGACGTAAACGCAGGTTTTACAAGGGCCACAGTCGATGGAACAATGGACGTCTCTTTTTGGTTGACTCACTGAGAATGATCCTGACATTTAACTTTTGCATATTCACTGTGATATGTGTCCAATATCCTGGAAACGGTTTAATTATTAACGTGCGGATCTGATCAACAAGCAGATCATATTTCAATCAATCAAAAAAAATAGCACCAAGCCTGCAATACTGAGCAAATGAGGCTTAAGTAATCTCTCTGGCCAACTGTGTCTCTAGTTCTCTGTCTCATTGTCTCTCCATCCGACTGTCTCACTGTTTCTCCATCCGACTGTCTCTCTATCCGACTGTCTCACTGTCTCTCTATTCGACTGTCTCACTGTCTCTCTATTCGACTGTCTCACTGTCTCTCTATTTGACTGTCTCACTGTCTCTCTATTCGACTGTCTCACTATTCGACTGTCTCTCTATCCGACTGTCTCACTGATTCTCCATCTGACTGTCTCACTGTCTCTCCATCCGACTGTCTCTCTATCCGACTGTCTCTCTGTCTCTCTATCCGACTGTCTCTCTATCCGACTGTCTCACTGTCTCTCTATCCGACTGTCTCACTGTCTCTCTATCCGACTGTCTCTCTATCCGACTGTCTCTCTATCTGACTGTCTCTCTATCCGACTGGCTCACTGTTGCTCTATCCGACTGTCTCACTGTCTCTCTATCCGACTGTCTCACTGTCTCTCTATCCGACTGTCTCTCTATCCGACTGTCTCTCTATCTGACTGTCTCTCTATCCGACTGGCTCACTGTTGCTCTATCCGACTGTCTCACTGTCTCTCCGTCTGACCGTCTGACTGTACAATGTGTTAAGGATTCACAATTTTGTGGCTGAAAGCCACTTCTTATTGAGATGTGGGACAGGAAGGGACAAGTGAAAAGAAAACAAGCAAACAAGACAATCACTACTGAAAATAATTCCATTTATTTCTTAATACAATTCCCATCACAAATTTAACTTGGAATCGGATGCATCACTTGTGAGGTCTGATTGAGACCAGTCTCTCGCCCAGTGTGCCGATGCTCTTTTGCAGCCTCACTTACTTGAAAGTGCACCAGTGGGAAGCACAAAACACACCGGGGAACGAAGCAAACTTTCACTTCATCTGGTCAACCCCACTGACCAAACCCATCACAACCCGTGTGAGCACAGGCTGGGGCTCTCTGTGGAGCCCACACGCGACCTTTACAGGTGAACACCGGATCTAAACCAGTACCTGCCGCACCACATTACAATCTGAACTGGCAATGGCCGCCTGCTTACTGCACTGGTTACAGGGCCTGCGGTTACAGGGCCCCGTTACAGTGCCTGTGGTTCCCGGGCCCCGTTGCAGGGCCTGCGGTTCCCGGGCCCAGATGCAGGGCCTGCGGTTCCCGGGCCCAGATGCAGGGCCTGCGGTTCCCGGGCCCAGTTGCAGGGCCTGCGGTTCCCGGGCCCAGATGCAGGGCCTGCGGTTCCCGGGCCCAGTTGCAGGGCCTGCGGTTCCCGGGCCCAGATGCAGGGCCTGCGGTTCCCGGGCCCAGTTGCAGGGCCTGCGGTTCCCGGGCCCAGATGCAGGGCCTGCGGTTCCCGGGCCCAGATGCAGGGCCTGCGGTTCCCGGGCCCAGTTGCAGGGCCTGCGGTCCACGGGCCCAGTTACAGTGCCTGCGGTCCACGGGCCCAGTTGCAGGGCCTGCGGTCCACGGGCCCAGTTACAGGGCCTGCGGTCCACGGGCCCAGTTACAGTGCCGATACTGAGCCTGGTTGCAGTGAGGGTGCTGTGATACTGATCAGGTTTTCATAGTGATCTGCCTCCCTCCCTCTCAACATCTAATTAAATAAAACATTGTACCAACTACGCTAAGATACATTAAAGATACTACTGAGGAAAATCATTGCTAACACTCGTCTTAAATACAGAAATCAATCTCAGTGACCCAGCTGCATTCAGTAAAGGCGGTTTAAGATTTACAATATGCTTAATAAAAAATAAATCCAACCTGTTGTACACATTTGAGAGATTCTATCCACATTCACCTCATAAACCAACTACTAAAAGAAATGGAAATTCGTCCATCACAAGCTTCACACCACAAACTGCGACAACTCAAAAGGGAGATGCTACGCTTTGCAGGTCTGTTTAAACTGCAATGAATGTGATGAGGTTTCTCCCCAGGCTTTATCTCCTCCACTCCTGAAGACGTTATCTCATGGTTGGGATACGATTCCAGGGAGGCTGACTGTTGCTGGGACACAGTTCCAGGGAGCTGACTGTTGCTGGGACACGGTTCCAGGGAGGCTGGGATACAGTTCCAAGGATGCTGGCTGTTGCTAGGACACAGTTCCAGGGAGACTGGGATACAGTTCCAGGGATGCTGACTGTTGCTGAGATACCGTTCCAGGGATGCTGACTGTTGCTGGGACACAGTTCCAGGGAGGCTGGGATATAGTTCCAGGGATGCTGACTGTTGCTGAGATACCGTTCCAGGGATGCTGACTGTTGCTGGGATACCGGCTGTTGATGGGACACAGTTCGTGTGATTCTGGGTATCACAGCCGTCACATGTTGATGAGCTATTGAGTCACATGCAATGGTGGAAACATTATAGTTGGCCCCAAACCAGTCCTTGCTTGATGTTCACAAATATGCACCATCAGGAGTTGGGGCCCTGGCTGAATTATCCCCTTCCTATCCCAAGGTTTCGGAGGCCAATAGCAGGATCCTAATTAATAAAATATTCCCACAACCAGGGTTTAAAAAACCTGGCTGAATGTGATTTACCAGAAAATAGACATGCAGGCCCTGCTGTAAGAAAGCACACTCTGTAAGGAGGCACTGGGCCTAGGTGACCATTTCCCCCCCCAAACTATTGCAGGGAACAGACTGACCTCTGTTTAAGGGGTGGTCTCCACATCTTCTTGAAATGATTGAAAGATGCCCTCAATAGCTGGAAGAGCAGGAGAGACGTAGCCTGGAGCCGAAACGGTACACTTCAGTGCTCTCACCAATTATTCCCCCCTACGCCCACCCTCCATAAACAGTTCAAATAGGCATGCTGCTCCAGCCTGGATGGGCCCATTAACCCCCAGCATAGCCCCTGGCCCCAGAGGAAGTCTTTCCCACCCCCTGCCAGAAAGGGTCTCCGTTCCTTCAGCTCTGCACCCCCTTAATCCTTCCCGAATTGCATAGTGTGTCCAATTTCCTGTTGGCAAAATGCCAATCTCTAAGATTAAATCATGGTCAGCTCTCACCCAGTGGGACTGGCCCAGGAGGGGGGAGGGGGGTGTATAGAACAGTCACTGGCAGATTCCAGTCTGTTCCTAACTCAATTCACTTAATCCGAGAGTGTCTATGAGTTGTGCCTAACCCAGCTTTCGCTGCGGAGATCAGTTATAAACGTTTAACTGTGGGGGTTTTCTCCCCCGAGTTTGAAATCCGACCTACATCAGTCAATAAACGGGATCCTGTGGTGGGAATCCTGTCTCAGGAGATCCTGTCTGAGTCTCCAATATACTTAAGGCTCCTATCTCAGGGATCCTGTCTCAGGGATCCTATCTCAGGAGATCCTGTCTGAGTCTCCAATATACTTAAGGCTCCTATCTCAGGGATCCTGTCTCAGGGATCCTATCTCAGGAGATCCTGTCTGAGTCTCCAATATACTTAAGGCTCCTATCTCAGGGATCCTGTCTCAGGGATCCTATCTCAGGAGATCCTGTCTGAGTCTCCAATATACTTAAGCTCCTATCTCAGGGATCCTGTCTCAGGGATCCTATCTCAGGAGATCCTGTCTGAGTCTCCAATATACTTAAGGCTCCTATCTCAGGGATCCTGTCTCAGGAGATCCTGTCTGAGTCTCCAATATACTTAAGCTCCTATCTCAGGGATCCTGTCTCAGGATCCTGTCTCAGGAGATCCTGTCTGAGTCTCCAATATACTTAAGGCTCCTATCTCAGGGATCCTGTCTCAGGAGATCCTGTCTGAGTCTCCAATATACTTAAGCTCCTATCTCAGGGATCCTGTCTCAGGATCCTGTCTCAGGAGATCCTGTCTGAGTCTCCAATATACTTAAGGCTCCTATCTCAGGGATCCTGTCTCAGGAGATCCTGTCTGAGTCTCCAATATACTTAAGCTCCTATCTCAGGGATCCTGTCTCAGGATCCTGTCTCAGGAGATCCTGTCTGAGTCTCCAATATACTTAAGGCTCCTATCTCAGGGATCCTGTCTCAGGAGATCCTGTCTGAGTCTCCAATATACTTAAGCTCCTATCTCAGGGATCCTGTCTCAGGGATCCTATCTCAGGAGATCCTGTCTGAGTCTCCAATATACTTAAGGCTCCTATCTCAGGGATCCTATCTCAGGGGAGCCTGTCTCAGGAGATCCTGCGTCAGGGTGCCTGTCTGATAGATGCTGTCTCACAGATGCTCTATCGGGGATCCAGTCTTTGGGATCCTGTCTCTTTTAAAAAAAAAGTTGTAAACAAAACAATTTAAAAAAAGCATCACCAATTGGGGTGAAAGAGTCTGAATGAAGGAATGGGTCAGTGAGACCGGGCTGAACACAAACAGAAAGAGGCTGCCGAGAATCTGCTGGAGGCCAGAATGCTTCGCACCTCTTGTCCCGAGCTCTTGTCTGCGGGTTTGTGATCTGGGGGCTGTTGCCATTACGAGGTGTTGAGAACAGACCTGTTGTACATCACCTGATAATAGGAGCTGGAGTCATTCATGGCTCCTGGCGCTTCGAATCCTCCCTTTCCCAGCAATGAGTTGTACGTGTTGTTGTAGTGAAGAGGCTGATCATAGAGTTTCAGATCCACCTTATGGGACTGTTCCGAAGACATCAGATTAGTGATTGAGAAAGGATGGTTGAAGCTGTAGTGAGGATCCATCTTCAGCTCGTTTTGGAGGTCGGGCAGATGCTGAACAGAAGGTGGGAGAAGGTGATGGACCATCGTTTGGTGCAAGGGGGCCGGCGATACTCCAGAAGCCGAAGAGTTGTCGTCCAGTCTACGGCACCCGATCTCCGTCAGGGTCCTCGGCTCTTCAGACCCCGGCGAGGTGTCGGACTGGCTGGACTCAGCATCCTCGGAGCTGGGGCTGGAGATCTTCCCGTCTGCGCCGCTCTCCAATCCCTTGGCGCCTGGCTCCAGGACCGGCCGAGACGACAGCTTCTCCTTCTGGCACTTGAAACGTTTCTGGCGTCGCAGGTAGCAGCCGTTCTCAAACATGTTGCCCGAGTCTGGGTGCAGGGCCCAGTATGAGCCTTTCCCGGGTTTATCCGGTGACCGAGGCACCTTCACAAAGCAGTCGTTAAACGAGAGGGAGTGGCGGATGGAATTCTGCCAGCGCTGTTGGTTCTCCCGATAGTAAGGAAAGAGGTCCATGATCCATTGGTAAATCTCATTCAGAGTCAACATCTTACTGGGGGCCTGTTGGATCGCCATGGTGATGAGGGAGATGTAGGAGTAGGGGGGCTTGGCATGACTGAAATTGCGCCGGTACTGCTTTGAGTCTTTGGCCCTGTTCAACGTCGGCGAATAAGCCAGCGGCCCCAGCGACTGGTTCATGGTCTGATACGGAGACAGGGAGTTGATGGGGGCCGTCTGACCTCCAGTCGGGCCAACGCAGGGGCTGATGGAGGTTTGCATCGACGAGACTCCGTTGGTTAGCGGGCTGACAGTGCCTGGCAGGGCTGAGAGGGGGGCGCTGAGGTTGGTGTAGGACATGTTGAGAGAGGCAGGCGACAGATTCCCAACAGAGCCCATGGAATTCATGGTCATGTAACTGTTGATCGTGTTCATGGTCCCCAGACTGGGATTCATGCTGCTCACCGCTGGATACATCTTTGGGAAGATACAGAAATTCCATGTAAAGATAAGATAAACATAAGCAAGAAATAATATACTCGGCAGGCTCAGTGTGACAATATTTACAAGAGTAAAATTTCATGTATTTCTACAGCTCTACTTTCACAACCTCAGGACGTCCCAAAGCTTTTTACAGCCAATGAATCATTTTTGAAGTGTAGTCACTGTTGTAATGTAGGAAACGTGGCAGCCAATTTGCGCACAGCAAGATCCCACCAACAGCAATGTGAGAATGATCAGATAACCTGTTTTAGTGATGTTGATTGAGGGATAAATGTTGGCCAGGACACCGGGGAGAACTCCCCTGCTCTTCTTCAAGATAGTACCATGGGATCTTTTATGTTCACCCGAGGCTTCAGTTCAACATCTCATCTGAAAGACGGCACTTCTGACAGTGCAGCACTCCCTCAGTACTGCACTGGCAGTGTCAGCCTGGATTGTGCACTCAAGTCTCTGGAGTGGGACTTGAACGCATGACCTTCTGACTCAAAGGCGAGAGTGCGACCCACTGAGCCACGGCTCACATGAGAGGGTTATAGTGTATGTCACGGGTTAATACTGCAGATGTAATCAGATAGACAGCTGCATGTTGCAGTATGTTACATGCATCAGTCATGCACACGTGTTGAAGGATAAACATTCATTACGTGTGCGAGTGCTATGTGTATGTTGATGGATAGTCAGTATTATATGTGTTGATGCTACATATATGTTGATAGATGCATGCATGTTGAGTGATAATTACATACATGTACTGTATATATGTTTAAAGACGCACACGTGTGCTGCAGTGAATATTACATGCGCTGGTGCTGCACATATCCTATTTAAAGTAACAAAGTTTTCCATTGACTTGATTGGGCCATTTAAAGCACAGCTCACCTCACCTGATATCCTGCACAGATTCAGGTACCACAACAAAGGGGAAACCAAATTCCCTTTGAGATTTGTTAATCCTTAGTGACAGCAACAACTCTGTTCCCATAGAAAGGAAGATACAAATCCACATACAATAATTCTTTGACTTTCTATTGTATCCTGGCACCAACAATACCTGCCTGGAGTCTGCCCGCCACACTGCAGCTCAAGCTATCATCACAACATCACACCAATACAAACAGAGACACTGCCACACCAATTTAAACACGAACGCAGTGATGGATACACGCACAGTGACACACTGATAGAAACACGCACAGTGACACACTGATAGAAACACGCACAGTGACACACTGATAGAAACACGCACAGTGACACACTGATAGAAACACGCACAGTGACTCACTTATATAAACACACACAGTGACACACTGATAGAAACACACACAGTGACACACTGATTTAAACACGCACAGTGACACACTTATATAAACACGCACAGTGACACACTGATTTAAACACGCACAGTGACACACTTATATAAACACGCACAGTGACACACTTATATAAACACGCACAGTGACACACTTATATAAACACACACAGTGACACACTGATAGAAACACACACAGTGACACACTGATTTAAACACGCACAGTGACACACTTATATAAACACGCACAGTGACACACTGATTTAAACACGCACAGTGACACACTTATATAAACACGCACAGTGACACACTGATATAAACACGCACAGTGACACACTGATATAAACACGCACAGTGACACACTGATATAAACACGCACAGTGACACACTGATATAAACACGCACAGTGACACACTGAAGAGTTTGATTGTATCCTGGCACCAACAGTACCTGCCTGGAGTCTGCCCGCCACACTGCAGCTCAAGCTATCATCACAACATCACACCAATACAAACAGAGACAATGCCACACCAATTTAAACACGAACGCAGTCATGTATACACGCACAGTGACACACTGATAGAAACACGCACAGTGACACACTGATATAAACACGCACAGTGACACACTGATATAAACACGCACAGTGACACACTGATATAAACACGCACAGTGACACACTGATAGAAACACGCACAGTGACACACTGATAGAAACACGCACAGTGACACACTGATAGAAACACGCACAGTGACACACTGATAGAAACACGCACAGTGACACACTGATAGAAACAGGCACAGTGACACTCTGATATAAACACGCACAGTGACACACTGATATAAACACGCACAGTGACACACTGATATAAACACACACAGTGACACACTGATATAAACACGCACAGTGACACTCTGATATAAACACGCACAGTGACACACTGATATAAACACGCACAGTGACACTCTGATATAAACACACACAGTGACACACTGATATAAACACACACAGTGACACTCTGATATAAACACACACAGTGACACACTGATATAAACACGCACAGTGACACACTGATATAAACACACACAGTGACACACTGATATAAACACACACAGTGGCACACTGATAGAAACAAGCAGTGACACACTGATCGAAACACACACAGTGACACACTGATATAAGCACACACAGTGGCACACTGATAGAAACACACACAGCGACACACTGATGGAAACAAACATGAAACACTGATATAAACACACACAGTGACACACTGATATAAACACACACAGTGGCACACTGATATAAACAAGCACAGTGACACACTGATAGAAACACACACACTGACACACTGATAGAAACAAACACAGTGACACACTGATATAAACAAGCACAGTGACACACTGATAGAAACACACACACTGACACACTGATAGAAACAAACACAGTGACACACTGATATAAACAAACACAGTGACACATTGATATAAACACACACAGTGACACCCTGATAGAAACACACACAGTGACACACTGATAGAAAAACACACAGTGACACACTGATATAACACCTCCCCTTGACAGTCTAACCACCTCCCCTTGACATTCAACGGCATTACCATCGCCGAATCCCCCAATATCAACATCCTGGGGGTCACCATTGACCAGAAACTGAACTGGACCAGCCACATAAATACTGTGGCTACGAGAGCAGGTCAGAGGCTGGGTATTCTGCGGCGAATGACTCACCTCCTGACTCCACAAAGCCTTTCCACCATCTACAAGGCACAAGTCAGGAGTGTGATGGAATACTCTCCACTTGCTTGGATGAGTCCAGCTCCAACAACACTCAAGAAGCTCGACACCATCCAGGACAAAGCAGTCCGCTTGATTGGCACCCCATCCACCACCCTAAACATTCACTCCCTTCACCACCGGCGCACAGTTGCTGCAGTGTGTACCATCCACAGGATGCACTGCAGCAACTCGCCAAGGCTTCTTCGACAGCACCTCCCAAACCCGCGACCTCTACCACCTAGAAGGACAAGGGCAGCAGGCACATGGGAACAACACCACCTGCACGTTCCCCTCCAAGTCACACACCATCCCGACTTGGAAATATATCGCCGTTCCTTCATCGTCACTGGGTCAAAATCCTGGAACTCCCTTCCTAACAGCACTGTGGGAGAACCGTCACCACACGGACTGCAGCGGTTCAAGAAGGCGGCTCACCACCACCTTCTCAAGGGGCAATTAGGGATGGGCAATAAATGCCAGCCTCGCCAGCGACGCCCACACCCCATGAACGAATCAAAAAAAACACACTGTGACACACTGATAGAAACACACACAGTGACACAATGATATAAACACACACAGTGACACACTGATATAAACACACAGAGACACACTGATATAAACAAGCACAGTGACACACTGATAAAAACGCACACAGTGACACACTGATAGAAACACACACAGTGACACAGTGATATAAACACGCACAGTGACACACTGATATAAACACGCACAGTGACACACTGATATAAACACACACAGCGACACACTGATAAAAACGCACACAGTGACACACTGATAGAAACACACACAGTGACACACTGATATAAACACACACAGTGACATACTGGTATAAACACGCACAGTGACACACTGATATAAACACACACATTGACACACTGATGGAAAAACACAGTGACACACTGACAGAAACACACACAGTGACACACTGATATAAACACACACAGTAACACACTGATATAAACACGCACAGTGACATACTGATATCAAGACACACAGTGACACACTGATATAAAGACACACAGTGACACACTGACAGAAACACACACAGTGACACACTGATACAAACACACAAAGAGACACACTGACAGAAACACACACAGTGACACACTGATATGAACACACACAGTGACACACTGATATGAACACACACAGTGACACACTGGCAGAAACACACACAGTGACACACTTATACAAACACGCACAGTGACACACTGATATGAACACACACAGTGACACACTGATATGAACACACACAGTGACACACTGACTGAAACACACACAGTGACACACTGATATGAACACACACAGTGACACACTGATATTAACAAACACAGCAAGACACTGGTATAAAAACACACAGCGACACACTGATATAAACAAGCACAGTGACACACTGATATAAACATACACAGCGACACACTGATAGAAACACACACGGAGACACGTGATATAAACACACAAAGAGGCACAATGATGTAAACACACACAGCGACACACTGACAGAAAAACACGCAGTGACACACTGATATGAACACGCAAAGTGACGGACTGTCAGAAATACGCATAGTGACACACTGATATAAACACACACAGTGACACACTGATATAAACACACACAGTGACACACTGATAGAAACGCACACAGTGACACACTGATATAAACACACACAGTGACACACTGATAGAAACGCACACAGTGACAAACTGATAGAAACGCACAGTGACAAACTGATATAAACACACACAGTGACACACTGATATAAAGAAACACAGTGACACACTGATATAAACAGGCACAGTGACACACTGATATAAAGACACACAGCGACACACTGATAGAAACACACACAGTGACACACTGATATAAAGACACACAGTGACACACTGGTATAAACACATACAGCGACACACTGATAGAAACACACACAGTGACACACTGATAGAAAAACACACAGTGACACGATGACATAAACACACACAGCGACACACTGGTACAAACAACCACAGCAACACACTGACAGAAACACACACAGTGAAACACTGATAGAAACACACACAGTGACACACTGATATAAACACACACAGTGACACACTGATATAAAGACACACAGTGACACACTGATAGAAAAACACACAGTGACACACTGATAGAAACACACACAGTGAAACACTGATAGAAACACACACAGTGACACACTGATATAAACAAACACAGTGACACACTGATATAAACATACACCGTGACACACTGATATAGACACACACAGTGACACACTGATGTCAGCACGCACACTAACACACTGATGTAAACAAGCAAAGTGACACACTGATAGAAACACACACAGTGACACACTGACAGAAACACGCACAGTGACACACTGATATGAACACATACAGTGACACACTGATATAAACACACACAGCAAGACTCTGGTGTAAACACAAACAGCGACACACTGATAGAAACACACACAGTGACACACTGATATAAACACACACAGTGACACACTGATATAAACACACACAGTGACACACTGATAGAAACACACACAGTGACACACTGACAGAAACACACACAGTGACACACTGATATAAACACGCACAGTGACACATTGATATAAACACACACAGTGACACACTGATATAAACACACACTGTGACAAACTGATATAAACACACAGAGACACACTGATATAAACAAGCACAGTGACACACTGATATAAACACACACAGTGACACACTGATAGAAAAACACACAGTGACACGATGACATAAACACACACAGCGACACACTGGTACAAACAACCACAGCAACACACTGACAGAAACACACACAGTGAAACACTGATAGAAACACACACAGTGACGCACTGATATAAACACACACAGTGACACACTGATATAAAGACACACAGTGACACACTGATAGAAAAACACACAGTGACACACTGATAGAAACACACACAGTGAAGCACTGATAGAAACACACACAGTGACACACTGATATAAACACACACAGTGACACACTGATATAAACACACAGTGACACACTGGCAGAAACATACACCGTGACACACTGATATAGACACACACAGTGACACACTGATGTCAGCACGCACACTAACACACTGATGTAAACAAGCAAAGTGACACACTGACGGAAACACACACAGTGACACACTGATATGAACACATACAGTGACACACTGATATAAACACACACAGCAAGACTCTGGTGTAAACACACACAGCGACACACTGATAGAAACACACACAGTGACACACTGATATAAACACACAGTGACACACTGATAGAAACACACACAGTGACACACTGACAGAAACACACACAGTGACACACTGATATAAACACGCACAGTGACACATTGATATAAACACACACAGTGACACACTGATAGAAACACACACAGTGACACACTGATATAAACACACACTGTGACAAACTGATATAAACACACAGAGACACACTGATATAAACAAGCACAGTGACACACTGATATAAACGCACACAGTGACACACTGATATAAACACGCACAGTGACACACTGATATAAACACACAGAGACACACTGATATAAACAAGCACAGTGACACACTGATATAAACGCACACAGTGACACACTGATATAAACACGCACAGAGACACACTGATATAAACGCACACAGTGACACACTGATATAAACGCACACAGTGACACACTGATATAAACGCACACAGTGACACACTGATATAAACACGCACAGTGACGCACTGAAATAAATGCACAGTGACACAATGATATAAACACACACAGTGACACACTGATAGAAACACACACAGTGACACACTGATATAAACACACACTGCGACAAACTGACATAAACACACAGAGACACACTGATATAAACACACACAGCGACACACTGATAGAAACACACACAGTGACACACTGATATAAACACACACAGTGACACACTGATATAAACACACACAGTGACACACTGATATAAAGACACACAGTGACACACTGATAGAAAAACACACAGTGACACACTGATATAAACACACAGTGACACACTGGCAGAAACATACACCGTGACACACTGATATAGACACACACAGTGACACACTGATGTCAGCACGCACACTAACACACTGATGTAAACAAGCAAAGTGACACACTGATGGAAACACACACAGTGACACTCTGACAGAAACACGCACAGTGACACACTGATATGAACACATACAGTGACACACTGATATAAACACGCACAGTGACACACTGATATAAACACACAGAGACACACTGATATAAACAAGCACTGTGACGCACTGAAATAAACGCACAGTGACACACTGATAGAAACACACACAGTGACACACTGATAGAAACACACACAGTGACACACTGATAGAAACACACACAGTGACACACTGATATAAACACACACAGTGACACACTGATATAAACACACACAGTGACACACTGATATAAACTCACACAGCGACACACTGATATAAACACACACAGTGACACACTGATATAAACACACACAGTGACACACTGATAGAAACAGACACAGTGACACACTGATATAAACACACACATTGACACACTGATGGAAAAACACAGTAACACACTGACAGAAACACACACAGCGACACACTGATATAAACACACACAGTGACACACTGATATAAACACGCACAGTGACACACTGATATCAAGACACATAGTGACACACTGATATCAACACACAGAGACACACTGATATAAACACGCACAGTGACATATTGATATCAAGACACATAGTGACACACTGATATCAACACACAGAGACACACTGATATAAACGCACACAGTGACACACTGATATAAACGCACACAGTGACACACTGATATAAACACGCACAGTGACGCACTGAAATAAATGCACAGTGACACAATGATATAAACACACACAGTGACACACTGATAGAAACACACACAGTGACACACTGATATAAACACACACTGCGACAAACTGACATAAACACACAGAGACACACTGATATAAACACACACAGCGACACACTGATAGAAACACACACAGTGACACACTGATATAAACACACACAGTGACACACTGATATAAACACACACAGTGACACACTGATATAAAGACACACAGTGACACACTGATAGAAAAACACACAGTGACACACTGATATAAACACACAGTGACACACTGGCAGAAACATACACCGTGACACACTGATATAGACACACACAGTGACACACTGATGTCAGCACGCACACTAACACACTGATGTAAACAAGCAAAGTGACACACTGATGGAAACACACACAGTGACACTCTGACAGAAACACGCACAGTGACACACTGATATGAACACATACAGTGACACACTGATATAAACACGCACAGTGACACACTGATATAAACACACAGAGACACACTGATATAAACAAGCACTGTGACGCACTGAAATAAACGCACAGTGACACACTGATAGAAACACACACAGTGACACACTGATAGAAACACACACAGTGACACACTGATAGAAACACACACAGTGACACACTGATATAAACACACACAGTGACACACTGATATAAACACACACAGTGACACACTGATATAAACACACACAGCGACACACTGATATAAACACACACAGTGACACACTGATATAAACACACACAGTGACACACTGATAGAAACAGACACAGTGACACACTGATATAAACACACACATTGACACACTGATGGAAAAACACAGTAACACACTGACAGAAACACACACAGCGACACACTGATATAAACACACACAGTGACACACTGATATAAACACGCACAGTGACACACTGATATCAAGACACATAGTGACACACTGATATCAACACACAGAGACACACTGATATAAACACGCACAGTGACATATTGATATCAAGACACATAGTGACACACTGATATCAACACACAGAGACACACTGATATAAAGACACACAGTGACACACTGATATAAACACGCACAGTGACACACTGATATCAAGACACATAGTGACACACTGATATCAACACACAGAGACACACTGATATAAAGACACACAGTGACACACTGACAGAAACACACACAGTGACACACTGATACAAACACACAAAGAGACACACTGACAGAAACACACACAGTGACACACTGATATGAACACACACAGTGACACACTGGCAGAAACACGCACAGTGACACACTGACAGAAACACACACAGTGACACACTGATATGAACACACATGGTGACACACTGATGTTAACAAACACAGCAAGACACTGGTATAAAAACACACAGCGACACACTGATATAAACACACAAAGAGACACACTGATATAAACACAAACAGTGACAACCTGACAGAAAAACACACATTAACACACTGATATAAACACGCAAAGTGACGGACTGTCAGAAATACGCACAGTGACACACTGATATAATCACGCCCAGTGACACACTGAAATAAACAAACACAGTGACACACTGATATAAACACGCACAGTGACACACTGATAGAAACACACACAGTGACAAACTGATAGAAACACACACAGTGACACACTGATATAAAGACACATAGTGACACCCTGTTATAAACACACACAGTTACACACTGATAGAAACACAAACAGTGACACACTGATATAAAGACACACAGTGACACACTGACATAAATACACATTGCGACACACTGATATAAACACATACAGCGACACACTGATATAAACGAGCACAGTGACACACTGATAGAAAAACACACAGTGACACGATGACATAAACACACACAGCGACACACTGGTACAAACAACCACAGCAACACACTGATAGAAACACACACAGTGAAACACTGATAGAAACACACACAGTGTCACACTGATGTAAACACACACAGTGACACACTGATATAAAGACACACAGTGACACACTGATGTAAACACACACAGTGACACACTGATATAAGCACACAGTGACACACTGGCAGAAACATACACAGTGACACACTGATATAGACACACACAATGAAACACTGATAGAAACACACACAGTGACACACTGATAGAAACACACACAGTGACACACTGATATAAACACGCCCAGTGACACACTGATAGAAACACACACAGTGACGCACTGATAGAAACACACACAGTGACACACTGATATAAACACGCCCAGTGACACACTGATAGAAACACACACAGTGACGCACTGATAGAAACACACACAGTGACACACTGATAGAAACACGCACAGTGACACACTGATAGAAACACACACAGTGACACACTGATAGAAACACACACAGTGACACACTGATAGAAACACACACAGTGACGCACTGATAGAAACACACACAGTGACACACTGATAGAAACACACACAGTGACGCACTGATAGAAACACACACAGTGACACACTGATAGAAACACACACAGTGACACACTGATAGAAACACGCACAGTGACACACTGATATAACACCTCCCCTTGACAGTCTAACCACCTCCCCTTGACATTCAACGGCATTACGATCGCCGAATCCCCCCACCATCAACATCCTGGGGGTCACCATTGACCAGAAACTGAACTGGACCAGCCACATAAATACTGTGGCTACGAGAGCAGGTCAGAGGCTGGGTATTCTGCGGCGAATGACTCACCTCCTGACTCCACAAAGCCTTTCCACCATCTACAAGGCACAGGTCAGGAGTGTGATGGAATACTCTCCACTTGCCTGGATGAGTCCAGCTCCAACAACACTCAAGAAGCTCGACACCATCCAGGACAAAGCAGTCCGCTTGATTGGCACCCCATCCACCACCCTAAACATTCACTCCCTTCACCACCGGCGCACAGTTGCTGCAGTGTGTACCATCCACAGGATGCACTGCAGCAACTCGCCAAGGCTTCTTCGACAGCACCTCCCAAACCCGCGACCTCTACCACCTAGAAGGACAAGAGCAGCAGGGACATGGGAACAGCACCACCTGCACGTTCCCCTCCAAGTCACACACCATCCCGACTTGGAAATATATCGCCGTTCCTTCATCGTCACTGGGTCAAAATCCTGGAACTCCCTTCCTAACAGCACTGTGGGAGAACCTTCACCACACGGACTGCAGCGGTTCAAGAAGGCGGCTCACCACCACCTTCTCAGGGGCAATTAGGGATGGGCAATAAATGATGGCCTCACCAGCGACGCCCACATCCCATGAACGAATCAAAAAAAACACACTGTGACACACTGATAGAAACACACACAGTGACATACTGATATAAACACGCACAGTGACACACTGATATGAACACACACATTGACACACTGATGGAAAAACACAGATACACACACTGACAGAAACACGCACAGTGACACACTGATATAAAGAAACACAGTGACACACTGATATAAACAGGCACAGTGACACACTGATATAAAGACACACAGCGACACACTGATAGAAACACACACAGTGACACACTGATATAAAGACACACAGTGACACACTGACATAAACACACATTGCGACACACTGGTATAAACACATACAGCGACACACTGATAGAAACACACACAGTGACACACTGATAGAAAAACACACAGTGACACGATGACATAAACACACACAGCGACACACTGGTACAAACAACCACAGCAACACACTGATAGAAACACACACAGTGAAACACTGATAGAAACACACACAGTGACACACTGATATAAACGAGCACAGTGACACACTGATAGAAAAACACACAGTGACACGATGACATAAACACACACAGCGACACACTGGTACAAACAACCACAGAAACACAATGATAGAAACACTGATAGAAACACACACAGTGACACACTGATAGAAACACACACAGTGACACACTGATATAAAGACACACAGTGACACACTGATAGAAAAACACACAGTGACACACTGATAGAAACACACACAGTGAAACACTGATAGAAACACACACAGTGACACACTGATATAAACACACACAGTGACACACTGATATAAAGACACACAGTGACACACTGATAGAAAAACACACAGTGACACACTGATATAAACACACACAGTGACACACTGATATAAAGACACACAGTGACACACTGATATAAACACACACAGTGACACACTGATGTCAGCACGCACACTGACACACTGATGTAAACAAGCAAAGTGACACACTGATAGAAACACACACAGTGACACACTGACAGAAACACGCACAGTGACACACTGATATGAACACATACAGTGACACACTGATATAAACACACACAGCAAGACTCTGGTGTAAACACACACAGCGACACACTGATAGAAACACACACAGTGACACACTGATATAAACACACACAGTGACACACTGATATAAACACACACAGTGACACACTGATAGAAACACACACAGTGACACATTGATATAAACACACACAGTGACACACTGACAGAAACACACACAGCGACACACTGATAAAAACGCACACAGTGACACACTGATATAAACACACACAGTGACACACTGATATAAACACACACAGCGACACACTGATATAAACACACACTGCGACAAACTGATATAAACACACAGAGACACACTGATATAAACAATCACAGTGACACACTGATATAAACACACACAGCGACACACTGATATAAACACACACAGTGACACACTGATATAAACACACACTACGACAAACTGATATAAACACACAGAGACACACTGATATAAACAAGCACAGTGACACACTGATATAAACACACACAGCGACACACTGATATAAACACACACAGCGACACACTGATAAAAACGCACACAGTGACACACTGATATAAACACACACAGTGACACACTGATATAAACACACACAGTGACACACTGATATAAACACACACAGCGACACACTGATAGAAACACACACAGCGACACACTGATAAAAACGCACACAGTGACACACTGATATAAACACACACAGTGACACACTGATATAAACAAACACAGCGACACACTGATAAAAACGCACACAGTGACACACTGATATAAACACACACAGCGACACACTGATAAAAACGCACACAGTGACACACTGATATAAACACACACAGTGACACACTGATATAAACACACACAGCGACACACTGATAAAAACGCACACAGTGACACACTGATATAAACACACACAGTGACACACTGATATAAACACACACAGCGACACACTGATAAAAACGCACACAGTGACACACTGATATAAACACGCACAGTGACACTCTGATAAAAACGCACACAGTGACACACTGATATAAACACACACATTGACACACTGATGGAAAAACAGTGACACACTGACAGAAACACACACAGCGACACACTGATATAAACACGCACAGTGACACACTGATATAAACACGCACAGTGACATACTGATATCAAGACACATAGTGACACACTGATATAAAGACACACAGTGACACACTGACATAAACACACACTGCGACAAACTGATATAAACACACAAAGAGACACACTGATATCAACACACAGAGACACACTGACAGAAACACACACAGTGACACACTTATACAAACACGCACAGTGACACACTGACAGAAACACACACAGTGACACACTGATATGAACACACACAGTAACACACTGATATTAACAAACACAGCAAGACACTGGTATAAAAACACACAGCGACACACTGATATAAACACACACGGAGACACGTGATATAAACACACACAGAGACACACTGATAGAAACACACACAGTGACACATTGATATCAACACACACAGTGACACACTGACAGAAACACACACAGTGACACACGGATATAAACACACACTGCGACAAACTGATATAAACACACAGAGACACACTGATATAAACAAGCACAGTGACACACTGATAAAAACGCACACAGTGACACACTGATAGAAACACATACAGTGACACACTGATATAAACACACACATTGACACACTGATGGAAAAACACAGTGACACATTGACAGAAACACACACAGCGACGCACTGATAAAAACGCACACAGTGACACACTGATATAAACGCACACAGTGACACACTGATATAAACACGCACAGTGACACACTGATATAAACACACACATTGACACACTGATGGAAAAACACAGTGACACACTGACAGAAACACACACAGCGACACACTGATATAAACACGCACAGTGACACACTGACAGAAAAACACACAGTGACACACTGATAAAAACGCACACAGTGACACACTGATATAAACACACACTGCGAGAAACTGATATAAACACACAAAGAGACACACTGATATCAACACACAGAGACACACTGACAGAAACACACACAGTGACACACTGGCAGAAACACACACAGTGACACACTTATACAAACACGCACAGTGACACACTGACAGAAACACACACAGTGACACACTGATATGAACAAACACAGCAAGACACTGGTATAAAAACACACAGCGACACACTGATATAAACACACACGGAGACACGTGATATAAACACACACAGAGACACACTGATAGAAACACACACAGTGACACATTGATATAAACACACACAGTGACACACTGATATAAACACACACTGCGACAAACTGATATAAACACACAGAGACACACTGATATAAACAAGCACAGTGACACACTGATAAAAACGCACACAGTGACACACTGATAGAAACACACACAGTGACACACTGATATAAACACACACAGCGACACACTGATAAAAACGCACACAGTGACACACTGATAGAAACACACACAGTAACACACTGATATTAACAAACACAGCAAGACACTGGTATAAAAACACACAGCGACACACTGATATAAACACACACGGAGACACGTGATATAAACACACACAGAGACACACTGATAGAAACACACACAGTGACACATTGATATCAACACACACAGTGACACACTGACAGAAACACACACAGTGACACACGGATATAAACACACACTGCGACAAACTGATATAAACACACAGAGACACACTGATATAAACAAGCACAGTGACACACTGATAAAAACGCACACAGTGACACACTGATAGAAACACATACAGTGACACACTGATATAAACACACACATTGACACACTGATGGAAAAACACAGTGACACATTGACAGAAACACACACAGCGACGCACTGATAAAAACGCACACAGTGACACACTGATATAAACGCACACAGTGACACACTGATATAAACACGCACAGTGACACACTGATATAAACACACACATTGACACACTGATGGAAAAACACAGTGACACACTGACAGAAACACACACAGCGACACACTGATATAAACACGCACAGTGACACACTGACAGAAAAACACACAGTGACACACTGATAAAAACGCACACAGTGACACACTGATATAAACGCACACAGTGACACACTGATATAAACACACACTGCGAGAAACTGATATAAACACACAAAGAGACACACTGATATCAACACACAGAGACACACTGACAGAAACACACACAGTGACACACTGGCAGAAACACACACAGTGACACACTTATACAAACACGCACAGTGACACACTGACAGAAACACACACAGTGACACACTGATATGAACAAACACAGCAAGACACTGGTATAAAAACACACAGCGACACACTGATATAAACACACACGGAGACACGTGATATAAACACACACAGAGACACACTGATAGAAACACACACAGTGACACATTGATATAAACACACACAGTGACACACTGATATAAACACACACTGCGACAAACTGATATAAACACACAGAGACACACTGATATAAACAAGCACAGTGACACACTGATAAAAACGCACACAGTGACACACTGATAGAAACACACACAGTGACACACTGATATAAACACACACAGCGACACACTGATAAAAACGCACACAGTGACACACTGATAGAAACACACACAGTGACACACTGATATAAACACACACATTGACACACTGATGGAAAAACACAGTGACACACTGACAGAAACACACACAGCGACACACTGATAAAAACGCACACAGTGACACACTGATATAAACGCACACAGTGACACACTGATATAAACACGCACAGTGACACACTGATATAAACACACACATTGACACACTGATGGAAAAACACAGTGACACACTGACAGAAACACACACAGCGACACACTGATATAAACACGCACAGTGACACACTGACAGAAAAACACACAGTGACACACTGATAAAAACGCACACAGTGACACACTGATATAAACGCACACAGTGACACACTGATATAAACAAGCCCAGTGACACACTGATATAAACACAAACAGTGACACACTGATATAAAGAAACACAGTGACACACTGATATAAACAGGCACAGTGACACACTGATAGAAACACAAACAGTGACACACTGATATAAAGACACACAGTGACACACTGACATAAATACACATTGCGACACACTGGTATAAACACATACAGCGACACACTGATAGAAACACACACAGTGACACACTGATAGAAACGCACACAGTGACACACTGATAGAAAAACACACAGTGACACGATGACATAAACACACACAGCGACACACTGGTACAAACAACCACAGCAACACACTGATAGAAACACACACAGTCAAACACTGATAGAAACACACACAGTGACACACTGATGTAAACACACACAGTGACACACTGATATAAAGACACACAGTGACACACTGATATAAACACACAGTGACACACTGATATAAACACACAGTGACACACTGGCAGAAACATACACAGTGACACACTGGTACAATCAACCACAGCGACACACGGATATAAACACACACATTGACACACTGATAGAAACACACACAATGAAACACTGATATAAACACACACAATGACACACTGATATAAACACGCCCAGTGACACACTGATATAAACACACACAATGAAACACTGATAGAAACACACATAGTGACACAATGATATAAACACACACAGTGACACACTGACAGAAACACACACAGTGACACACTGATATAAACACACACTGCGACAAACTGATATAAACACACAGAGACACACTGATATAAACACACACAGCGACACACTGATATAAACACACACTGCGACAAACTGATATAAACACACAGAGACACACTGATATAAACAAGCACAGTGACACACTGATATAAACACACACAGCGACACACTGATAAAAACGCACACAGTGACACACTGATATAAACACGCACAGTGAAACACTGATAGAAACACGCACAGTGACGTACTGATATCAAGACACATCGTGACACACTGATATAAAGACACACAGTGACACACTGACATTAAACACACAAAGAGTCACACTGACAGAAACACACACAGTGACACACTGATACAAACACACAAAGAGACACACTGAAAGAAAAACACACAGTGACACCCTGACATAGACACACACAGTGAAACACTGATATAAACACACACAGTGATACACTGATATAAACAAGAACAGTGACACACTGATATAAAGACACACAGTGATACACTGATATAAACAAGAACAGTGACACACTGATATAAAGACACACAGTGACACACTGAAAGAAAAACACACAGTGATACCCTGACATAGACACACACAGTGAAACACTGATATAAACACGCACAGTGACGTACTGATATCAAGACACATCGTGACACACTGATATAAAGACACACAGTGACACACTGAAAGAAAAACACACAGTGACACCCTGACATAGACACACACAGTGAAACACTGATATAAACACACACAGTGATACACTGATATAAACAAGAACAGTGACACACTGATATAAAGACACACAGTGATACACTGATATAAACAAGAACAGTGACACACTGATATAAAGACACACAGTGACACACTGAAAGAAAAACACACAGTGATACCCTGACATAGACACACACAGTGAAACACTGATATAAGCACGCACAGTGACACACTGACAGAAACACACAGTGACACACTGATATAAAGACACACAGTGACACACTGAAAGAAAAACACACAGTGACACCCTGACATAGACACACACAGTGACACACTGATATAAACACACACTGCGACACACTGATATAAACACACACAGCGACACACTGATAGAAACACACAGTGACACACTGATATAAACAAGAACAGTGACACACTGATAGAAACACACACAGTGACACACTGATATAAACACACACAGCGACACACTGATATAAACAAGCACAGTGACACACTGATAGAAACACACACAGTGACACACTGATATAAACACACACAGCGACACACTGATATAAACACACACAGTGATACACTGATATAAACAAGAACAGTGACACACTGATATAAAGACACACAGTGACACACTGATATAAACACACACAGTGACACACTGATAGAAACACACACAGTGACACACTGATATAAACACACACAGTGATACACTGATATAAACAAGAACAGTGACACACTGATAGAAACACACACAGTGACACACTGATATAAACACACACAGTGATACACTGATATAAACAAGAACAGTGACACACTGATATAAAGACACACAGTGACACACTGATATAAACACACACAGTGACACACTGATATAAACAAGCACAGTGACACACTGATAGAAACACACACAGTGACACACTGAAAGAAAAACACACAGTGACACCCTGACATAGACACACACAGTGAAACACTGATATAAGCACGCACAGTGACACACTGATATAAACAAGAACAGTGACAAACTGATATAAAGACACACAGTGACACACTGAAAGAAAAACACACAGTGACACCCTGACATAGACACACACAGTGACACACTGATATAAACACACACCGCGACACACTGATATAAACACACACAGCGACACACTGATATAAACACACAGTGACACACTGATATAAACACACACCGCGACACACTGATATAAACACACACAGCGACACACTGATATAAACAAGCACAGTGACACACTGATAGAAACACACACAGTGACACACTGATATAAACACACACAGCGACACACTGATATAAACAAGCACAGTGACACACTGATAGAAACACACACAGTGACACACTGATATAAACACACACAGCGACACACTGATATAAACACACACAGTGATACACTGATATAAACAAGAACAGTGACACACTGATATAAAGACACACAGTGACACACTGATATAAACACACACAGTGACACACTGATATAAACAAGCACAGTGACACACTGATAGAAACACACACAGTGACACACTGATATAAACAAACACAGTGATACACTGATATAAACAAGAACAGTGACACACTGATAGAAACACACACAGTGACACACTGATATAAACACACACAGTGATACACTGATATAAACAAGAACAGTGACACACTGATATAAAGACACACAGTGACACACTGATAGAAACACACACAGTGACACACTGATATAAACACACACATTGACACACTGATGGAAAAACACAGTGACACACTGACAGAAACACACACAGCGACACACTGATAAAAACGCACACAGTGACACACTGATATAAACGCACACAGTGACACACTGATATAAACACGCACAGTGACACACTGATATAAACACACACATTGACACACTGATGGAAAAACACAGTGACACACTGACAGAAACACACACAGCGACACACTGATATAAACACGCACAGTGACACACTGACAGAAAAACACACAGTGACACACTGATAAAAACGCACACAGTGACACACTGATATAAACGCACACAGTGACACACTGATATAAACAAGCCCAGTGACACACTGATATAAACACAAACAGTGACACACTGATATAAAGAAACACAGTGACACACTGATATAAACAGGCACAGTGACACACTGATAGAAACAAAAACAGTGACACACTGATATAAAGACACACAGTGACACACTGACATAAATACACATTGCGACACACTGGTATAAACACATACAGCGACACACTGATAGAAACACACACAGTGACACACTGATAGAAACGCACACAGTGACACACTGATAGAAAAACACACAGTGACACGATGACATAAACACACACAGCGACACACTGGTACAAACAACCACAGCAACACACTGATAGAAACACACACAGTCAAACACTGATAGAAACACACACAGTGACACACTGATGTAAACACACACAGTGACACACTGATATAAAGACACACAGTGACACACTGATATAAACACACAGTGACACACTGATATAAACACACAGTGACACACTGGCAGAAACATACACAGTGACACACTGGTACAATCAACCACAGCGACACACGGATATAAACACACACATTGACACACTGATAGAAACACACACAATGAAACACTGATATAAACACACACAATGACACACTGATATAAACACGCCCAGTGACACACTGATATAAACACACACAATGAAACACTGATAGAAACACACACAGTGACACACTGATAGAAACACACACAGTGACACACTGATAGAAACACACACAGTGACACACTGATATAAACACGTACAGTGACGCACTGATATAAACACACACATTGACACACTGATAGAAACACACACAATGACACACTGATATAAACACGCCCAGTGACACAATGATATAAACACACACAATGAAACACTGATAGAAACACACATAGTGACACAATGATATAAACACACACAGTGACACACTGACAGAAACACACACAGTGACACACTGATATAAACACACACTGCGACAAACTGATATAAACACACAGAGACACACTGATATAAACACACACAGCGACACACTGATATAAACACACACTGCGACAAACTGATATAAACACACAGAGACACACTGATATAAACACACACAGCGACACACTGATAAAAACGCACACAGTGACACACTGATATAAACACGCACAGTAACACACTGATATAAACACGCACAGTGACGTACTGATATCAAGACACATCGTGACACACTGATATAAAGACACACAGTGACACACTGACATTAAACACACAAAGAGTCACACTGACAGAAACACACACAGTGACACACTGATACAAACACACAAAGAGACACACTGAAAGAAAAACACACAGTGACACCCTGACATAGACACACACAGTGAAACACTGATATAAACACACACAGTGATACACTGATATAAACAAGAACAGTGACACACTGATATAAAGACACACAGTGATACACTGATATAAACAAGAACAGTGACACACTGATATAAAGACACACAGTGACACACTGAAAGAAAAACACACAGTGATACCCTGACATAGACACACACAGTGAAACACTGATATAAACACGCACAGTGACGTACTGATATCAAGACACATCGTGACACACTGATATAAAGACACACAGTGACACACTGAAAGAAAAACACACAGTGACACCCTGACATAGACACACACAGTGAAACACTGATATAAACACACACAGTGATACACTGATATAAACAAGAACAGTGACACACTGATATAAAGACACACAGTGATACACTGATATAAACAAGAACAGTGACACACTGATATAAAGACACACAGTGACACACTGAAAGAAAAACACACAGTGATACCCTGACATAGACACACACAGTGAAACACTGATATAAGCACGCACAGTGACACACTGACAGAAACACACAGTGACACACTGATATAAAGACACACAGTGACACACTGAAAGAAAAACACACAGTGACACCCTGACATAGACACACACAGTGACACACTGATATAAACACACACTGCGACACACTGATATAAACACACACAGCGACACACTGATAGAAACACACAGTGACACACTGATATAAACAAGAACAGTGACACACTGATAGAAACACACACAGTGACACACTGATATAAACACACACAGCGACACACTGATATAAACAAGCACAGTGACACACTGATAGAAACACACACAGTGACACACTGATATAAACACACACAGCGACACACTGATATAAACACACACAGTGATACACTGATATAAACAAGAACAGTGACACACTGATATAAAGACACACAGTGACACACTGATATAAACACACATAGTGACACACTGATATAAACAAGCACAGTGACACACTGATAGAAACACACACAGTGACACACTGATATAAACACACACAGTGATACACTGATATAAACAAGAACAGTGACACACTGATAGAAACACACACAGTGACACACTGATATAAACACACACAGTGATACACTGATATAAACAAGAACAGTGACACACTGATATAAAGACACACAGTGACACACTGATATAAACACACACAGTGACACACTGATATAAACAAGCACAGTGACACACTGATATAAAGACACACAGTGACACACTGAAAGAAAAACACACAGTGACACCCTGACATAGACACACACAGTGAAACACTGATATAAGCACGCACAGTGACACACTGATATAAACAAGAACAGTGACAAACTGATATAAAGACACACAGTGACACACTGAAAGAAAAACACACAGTGACACACTGACATAGACACACACAGTGACACACTGATATAAACACACATAGTGACACACTGATATAAACACACATAGTGACACACTGATATAAACACACAAAGTGACACACTGATATAAACACACATAGTGACACACTGATATAAACACAAACAGTGACACACTTATATAAACACACAAAGTGAGAAACTGATAGAAACACACACATTGACACACTGATGTAAACAAGCGCAGTGACACACTGATATAAAGACACACAGTGACACACTGATATAAACACACACAGTGACACACTGATATAAACACACAAATTGAGACACTGATAGAAACACACACAGTGACACACTGATAGAAACACACACAGTGACACACTGATATAAACACACACAGTGATACACTGATATAAACAAGAACAGTGACACACTGATATAAAGACACACAGTGACACACTGATATAAACACACACAGTGACACACTGATATAAACAAGCACAGTGACACACTGATAGAAACACACACAGTGACACACTGATATAAACACACACAGTGATACACTGATATAAACAAGAACAGTGACACACTGATAGAAACACACACAGTGACACACTGATATAAACACACACAGTGATACACTGATATAAACAAGAACAGTGACACACTGATATAAAGACACACAGTGACACACTGATATAAACACACACAGTGACACACTGATATAAACAAGCACAGTGACACACTGATATAAAGACACACAGTGACACACTGATATAAACACACACAGTGACACCCTGACATAGACACACACAGTGAAACACTGATATAAGCACGCACAGTGACACACTGACAGAAACACACACAGTGACACACTGATATAAAGACACACAGTGACACACTGAAAGAAAAACACACAGTGACACCCTGACATAGACACACACAGTGAAACACTCATATAAACACACACAGTGATACACTGATATAAACAAGAACAGTGACACACTGATATAAAGACACACAGTGATACACTGATATAAACAAGAACAGTGACACACTGATATAAAGACACACAGTGACACACTGAGAGAAAAACACACAGTGACACCCTGACATAGACACACACAGTGAAACACTGATATAAGCACGCACAGTGACACACTGACAGAAACACACACAGTGACACACTGATATAAACACACACAGTGACACACTGAAAGAAAAACACACAGTGACACCCTGACATAGACACACACAGTGACACACTGATATAAACACACAGTGACACACTGATATAAACAAGAACAGTGACACACTGATATAAAGACACACAGTGACACACTGATATAAACACACACAGCGACACACTGATATAAACACACAGTGACACACTGATATAAACAAGAACAGTGACACACTGATATAAAGACACACAGTGACACACTGATATAAACACACACAGTGACACACTGATATAAACAAGCACAGTGACACACTGATATAAAGACACACAGTGACACACTGAAAGAAAAACACACAGTGACACCCTGACATAGACACACACAGTGACACACTGATATAAACACACAGTGACACACTGATATAAAGACACACAGTGACACACTGAAAGAAAAACACACAGTGACACCCTGACATAGACACACACAGTGACACACTGATATAAACACACAGTGACACACTGATATAAAGACACACAGTGACACACTGAAAGAAAAACACACAGTGACACCCTGACATAGACACACACAGTGACACACTGATATAAACACACAGTGACACACTGATATAAACAAGAACAGTGACACACTGATATAAAGACACACAGTGACACACTGATATAAACACACACAGCGACACACTGATATAAACACACAGTGACACACTGATATAAACAAGAACAGTGACACACTGATATAAAGACACACAGTGACACACTGATATAAAGACACACAGTGACACACTGATATAAAAACACACAGTGACACACTGATATAAACAAGCACAGTGACACACTGATATAAAGACACACACTGACACACTGAAAGAAAAACACACAGTGACACCCTGACATAGACACACACAGTGAAACACTGATATAAGCACGCACAGTGACACACTGACAGAAACACACACAGTGACACACTGATATAAAGACACACAGTGACACACTGAAAGAAAAACACACAGTGACACCCTGACATAGACACACACAATGAAACACTCATATAAACACACACAGTGATACACTGATATAAACAAGAACAGTGACACACTGATATAAAGACACACAGTGATACACTGATATAAACAAGAACAGTGACACACTGATATAAAGACACACAGTGACACAATGAAAGAAAAACACACAGTGACACCCTGACATAGACACACACAGTGAAACACTGATATAAGCACGCACAGTGACACACTGACAGAAACACACACAGTGACACACTGATATAAAGACACACAGTGACACACTGAAAGAAAAACACACAGTGACACCCTGACATAGACACACACAGTGACACACTGATATAAACACACACCGCGACACACTGATATAAACACACACAGCGACACACTGATAGAAACACACAGTGACACACTGATATAAACAAGAACAGTGACACACTGATAGAAACACACACAGTGACACACTGATATAAACACACACAGCGACACACTGATATAAACAAGCACAGTGACACACTGATAGAAACACACACAGTGACACACTGATATAAACACACACAGCGACACACTGATATAAACACACACAGTGATACACTGATATAAACAAGAACAGTGACACACTGATATAAAGACAGACAGTGACACACTGATATAAACACACACAGTGACACACTGATATAAACAAACACAGCGATACACTGATATAAACAAGAACAGTGACACACTGATAGAAACACACACAGTGACACACTGATATAAACACACACAGTGATACACTGATATAAACATGCACAGTGACACACTGATAGAAACACACACAGTGACACACTGATATAAACACACACAGCGACACACTGATATAAACACACACAGTGATACACTGATATAAACAAGAACAGTGACACACTGATATAAAGACACACAGTGACACACTGATATAAACACACACAGTGACACACTGATATAAACAAGCACAGTGACACACTGATATAAAGACACACAGTGACACACTGAAAGAAAAACACAGTGACACCCTGACATAGACACACACAGTGAAACACTGATATAAGCACGCACAGTGACACACTGACAGAAACACACACAGTGACACACTGATATAAACAAGAACAGTGACACACTGATATAAAGACACACAGTGATACACTGATATAAACAAGAACAGTGACACACTGATATAAAGACACACAGTGACACACTGAAAGAAAAACACACAGTGACACCCTGACATAGACACACACAGTGAAACACTGATATAAGCACGCACAGTGACAAACTGACAGAAACACACACAGTGACACACTGAAAGAAAAACACACAGTGACACCCTGACATAGACACACACAGTGACACACTGATATAAACACACACCGCGACACACTGATATAAACACACACAGCGACACACTGATAGAAACACACAGTGACACACTGATATAAACAAGAACAGTGACACACTGATCGAAACACACACAGTGACACACTGATATAAACACACACAGCGACACACTGATATAAACAAGCACAGTGACACACTGATAGAAACACACACAGTGACACACTGATATAAACACACACAGTGACACACTGATATAAACAAGCACAGTGACACACTGATATAAAGACACACAGTGACACACTGAAAGAAAAACACACAGTGACACCCTGACATAGACACACACAGTGAAACACTGATATAAAGACACACAGTGACACACTGAAAGAAAAACACACAGTGACACCCTGACATAGACACACACAGTGAAACACTGATATAAGCACGCACAGTGACACACTGACAGAAACACACACAGTGACACACTGATATAAAGACACACAGTGACACACTGAAAGAAAAATACACAGTGACACCCTGACATAGACACACACAGTGAAACACTGATATAAGCACGCACAGTGACACACTGACAGAAACACACACAGTGACACACTGATATAAATACACACAGTGACACACTGATAGAAACACACACAGTGACACACTGATATAAACACGCACAGTGACACACTGACAGAAATACAGATAGTGACACATTGATAGAAACACACACAGCAACACACTGATGTAACACACAGTGAGACACTTACATCAAGAGACACAGTGACAAACTGATATAAACACACACAGTGACACACTGATATAAACAAGCACAGTGACACACTGATAGAAACACACACAGTGACACACTGATATAAACACACACAGCGACACACTGATAGAAACAAACACAGCGACACACTGATATAAACAAGAACAGTGACACACTGATATAAAGACACACAGTGACACACTGATATAAACACACACAGTGACACACTGATAGAAACACACACAGTGACACACTGATATAAACACACACAGTGACACACTGATATAAACAAGAACAGTGACACACTGATCGAAACACACACAGTGACACACTGATATAAACACACACAGCGACACACTGATATAAACAAGCACAGTGACACACTGATAGAAACACACACAGTGACACACTGATATAAACACACACAGTGATACACTGATATAAACAAGAACAGTGACCCACTGATATAAAGACACACAGTGACACACTGATATAAACACACACAGTGACACACTGATATAAACAAGCACAGTGACACACTGATAGAAACACACACAGTGACACACTGATATAAACACACACAGCGACACACTGATATAAACAAGCACAGTGACACACTGATAGAAACACACACAGTGACACACTGATATAAACACACACAGTGATACACTGATATAAACAAGAACAGTGACCCACTGATATAAAGACACACAGTGACACACTGATATAAACACACACAGTGACACACTGATATAAACAAGCACAGTGACACACTGATAGAAACACACACAGTGACACACTGATATAAACACACATAGTGATACACTGATATAAACAAGAACAGTGACACACTGATATAAAGACACACAGTGACACACTGATATAAACACACACAGTGACACACTGATATAAACAAGCACAGTGACACACTGATATAAAGACACACAGTGACACACTGAAAGAAAAACACACAGTGACACCCTGACATAGACACACACAGTGAAACACTGATATAAGCACGCACAGTGACACACTGACAGAAACACACACAGTGACACACTGATATAAAGACACACAGTGACACACTGAAAGAAAAATACACAGTGACACCCTGACATAGACACACACAGTGAAACACTGATATAAGCACGCACAGTGACACACTGACAGAAACACACACAGTGACACACTGATATAAATACACACAGTGACACACTGATAGAAACACACACAGTGACACACTGATATAAACACGCACAGTGACACACTGACAGAAATACAGATAGTGACACATTGATAGAAACACACACAGCAACACACTGATGTAACACACAGTGAGACACTTACATCAAGAGACACAGTGACAAACTGATATAAACACACACAGTGACACACTGATATAAACAAGCACAGTGACACACTGATAGAAACACACACAGTGACACACTGATATAAACACACACAGCGACACACTGATAGAAACAAACACAGCGACACACTGATATAAACAAGAACAGTGACACACTGATATAAAGACACACAGTGACACACTGATATAAACACACACAGTGACACACTGATAGAAACACACACAGTGACACACTGATATAAACACACACAGTGATACACTGATATAAACAAGAACAGTGACACACTGATATAAAGACACACAGTGACACACTGATATAAACACACACAGTGACACACTGATATAAACAAGCACAGTGACACACTGATAGAAACACACACAGTGACACACTGATATAAACACACACAGCGACACACTGATATAAACACACACAGTGATACACTGATATAAACAAGAACAGTGACACACTGATATAAAGACACACAGTGACACACTGATATAAACACACACAGTGACACACTGATATAAACAAGCACAGTGACACACTGATAGAAACACACACAGTGACACACTGATATAAACAAACACAGTGATACACTGATATAAACAAGAACAGTGACACACTGATAGAAACACACACAGTGACACACTGATATAAACACACACAGTGATACACTGATATAAACAAGAACAGTGTCACACTGATATAAAGACACACAGTGACACACTGATATAAACACACACAGTGACACACTGATATAAACAAGCACAGTGACACACTGATATAAAGACACACAGTGACACACTGAAAGAAAAACACAGTGACACCCTGACATGGACACACACAGTGAAACACTGATATAAGCACGCACAGTGACACACTGACAGAAACACACACAGTGACACACTGATATAAAGACACACAGTGACACACTGAAAGAAAAACACACAGTGACACCCTGACATAGACACACACAGTGACACACTGATATAAAGACACACAGTGATACACTGATATAAACAAGAACAGTGACACACTGATATAAAGACACACAGTGACACACTGAAAGAAAAACACAGTGACACCCTGACATGGACACACAGAGTGAAACACTGATATAAGCACGCACAGTGACACACTGACAGAAACACACACAGTGACACACTGATATAAAGACACACAGTGACACACTGAAAGAAAAACACACAGTGACACCCTGACATAGACACACAGTGACACACTGATATAAACACACACCGCGACACACTGATATAAACACACACAGCGACACACTGATAGAAACACACACAGTGACACACTGATATAAACACACACAGCGACACACTGATATAAACACACACAGCGACACACTGATATAAACAAGCACAGTGACACACTGATAGAAACACACACAGTGACACACTGATATAAGCACGCACAGTGACACACTGACAGAAACACACACAGTGACACACTGATATAAAGACACACAGTGACACACTGAAAGAAAAACACACAGTGACACCCTGACATCGACACACACAGTGAAACACTGATATAAGCACGCACAGTGACACACTGACAGAAACACACACAGTGACACACTGATATAAATACACACAGTGACACACTGATAGAAACACACACAGTGACACACTGATATAAACACGCACAGTGACACACTGACAGAAATACAGACAGTGACACATTGATAGAAACACACACAGCAACACACTGATGTAACACACAGTGAGACACTTACATCAAGAGACACAGTGACAAACTGATATAAACACACACAGTGACACACTGATATAAACAAGCACAGTGACACACTGATAGAATCACACACAGTGACACACTGATATAAACAAGCACAGCGACACACTGATAGAAACAAACACAGCGACACACTGATAGAAACAAGAACAGTGACACACTGATATAAAGACACACAGTGACACACTGATATAAACACACACAGTGACACACTGATAGAAACACACACAGTGACACACTGATATAAACACACACAGTGATACACTGATATAAACAAGAACAGTGACACACTTATATAAAGACACAGAGTGACACACTGATATAAACACACACAGTGACACACTGATATAAACAAGCACAGTGACACACTGATAGAAACACACACAGTGACACACTGATATAAACACACACAGCGACACACTGATATAAACACACACAGTGATACACTGATATAAACAAGAACAGTGACATACTGATATAAAGACACACAGTGACACACTGATATAAACACACACAGTGACACACTGATATAAACAAGCACAGTGACACACTGATAGAAACACACACAGTGACACACTGATATAAACACACACAGTGATACACTGATATAAACAAGAACAGTGTCACACTGATATAAAGACACACAGTGACACACTGAAAGAAAAACACACAGTGACACCCTGACATAGACACACACAGTGAAACACTGATATAAAGACACACAGTGATACACTGAAAGAAAAACACACAGTGACACCCTGACATAGACACACACAGTGACACACTGATATAAAGACACACAGTGATACACTGATATAAACAAGAACAGTGACACACTGATATAAAGACACACAGTGACACACTGAAAGAAAAACACACAGTGACACCCTGACATAGACACACACAGTGAAACACTGATATAAGCACGCACAGTGACACACTGACAGAAACACACACAGTGACACACTGATATAAAGACACACAGTGACACACTGAAAGAAAAACACACAGTGACACCCTGACATAGACACACACAGTGACACACTGATATAAACACACACCGCGACACACTGATATAAACACACACAGCGACACACTGATAGAAACACACACAGTGACACACTGATATAAACACACACAGCGACACACTGATATAAACACACACAGCGACACACTGATATAAACAAGCACAGTGACACACTGATAGAAACACACACAGTGACACACTGATATAAACACACACAGTGACACACTGATATCAACAAGCACAGTGACACACTGATAGAAACACACACAGTGACACACTGATATAAACACACACAGTGATACACTGATATAAACAAGAACAGTGACACACTGATAGAAACACACACAGTGACACACTGATATAAACACACACAGTGATACACTGATATAAACAAGAACAGTGACACACTGATATAAAGACACACAGTGACACACTGATATAAACACACACAGTGACACACTGATATAAACAAGCACAGTGACACACTGATATAAAGACACACAGTGACACACTGAAAGAAAAACACACAGTGACACCCTGACATAGACACACACAGTGAAACACTGATATAAGCACGCACAGTGACACACTGACAGAAACACACACAGTGACACACTGATATAAAGACACACAGTGACACACTGAAAGAAAAACACACAGTGACACCCTGACATAGACACACACAGTGACACACTGATATAAACACACACCGCGACACACTGATATAAACACACACAGCGACACACTGATAGAAACACACAGTGACACACTGATATAAACAAGAACAGTGACACACTGATAGAAAGACACACAGTGACACACTGATATAAACACACACAGCGACACACTGATATAAACAAGCACAGTGACACACTGATAGAAACACACACAGTGACACACTGATATAAACACACACAGCGACACACTGATATAAACACACACAGTGATACACTGATATAAACAAGAACAGTGACACACTGATATAAAGACACACAGTGACACACTGATATAAACACACACAGTGACACACTGATATAAACAAGCACAGTGACACACTGATAGAAACACACACAGTGACACACTGATATAAACACACACAGTGATACACTGATATAAACAAGAACAGTGACACACTGATAGAAACACACACAGTGACACACTGATATAAACACACACAGTGATACACTGCTTTAAACAAGAACAGTGACACACTGATATAAAGACACACAGTGACACACTGATATAAACACACACAGTGACACACTGATATAAACAAGCACAGTGACACACTGATATAAAGACACACAGTGACACACTGAAAGAAAAACAGAGTGACACCCTGACATAGACACACACAGTGAAACACTGATATAAGCACGCACAGTGACACACTGACAGAAACACACACAGTGACACACTGATATAAAGACACACAGTGACACACTGAAAGAAAAACACACAGTGACACCCTGACATAGACACACACAGTGAAACACTGATATAAACACACACAGTGATACACTGATATAAACAAGAACAGTGACACACTGATATAAAGACACACAGTGATACACTGATATAAACAAGAACAGTGACACACTGATATAAAGACACACAGTGACACACTGAAAGAAAAACACACAGTGACACCCTGACATAGACACACACAGTGAAACACTGATATAAGCACGCACAGTGACACACTGACAGAAACACACACAGTGACACACTGATATAAAGACACACAGTGACACACTGAAAGAAAAACACACAGTGACACCCTGACATAGACACACACAGTGACACACTGATATAAACACACACCGCGACACACTGATATAAACACACACAGCGACACACTGATAGAAACACACAGTGACACACTGATATAAACAAGAACAGTGACACACTGATAGAAACACACACAGTGACACACTGATATAAACACACACAGCGACACACTGATATAAACAAGCACAGTGACACACTGATAGAAACACACACAGTGATACACTGATATAAACAAGAACAGTGACACACTGATATAAAGACACACAGTGACACACTGAAAGAAAAACACACAGTGACACCCTGACATAGACACACACAGTGAAACACTGATATAAGCACGCGCAGTGACACACTGACAGAAACACACACAGTGACACACTGATATAAAGACACACAGTGACACACTGAAAGAAAAACACACAGTGACACCCTGACATAGACACACACAGTGACACACTGATATAAACACACACCGCGACACACTGATATAAACACACACAGCGACACACTGATAGAAACACACACAGTGACACACTGATATAAACACACACAGCGACACACTGATATAAACACACACAGCGACACACTGATATAAACAAGCACAGTGACACACTGATAGAAACACACACAGTGACACACTGATATAAACACACACAGTGACACACTGATATCAACAAGCACAGTGACACACTGATATAAACACACACAGCGACACACTGATATAAACACACACAGCGACACACTGATATAAACAAGCACAGTGACACACTGATAGAAACACACACAGTGACACACTGATATAAACACACACAGTGACACACTGATATCAACAAGCACAGTGACACACTGATAGAAACACACACAGTGACACACTGATATAAACACACACAGTGATACACTGATATAAACAAGAACAGTGACACACTGATAGAAACACACACAGTGACACACTGATATAAACACACACAGTGATACACTGATATAAACAAGAACAGTGACACACTGATATAAAGACACACAGTGACACACTGATATAAACACACACAGTGACACACTGATATAAACAAGCACAGTGACACACTGATATAAAGACACACAGTGACACACTGAAAGAAAAACACACAGTGACACCCTGACATAGACACACACAGTGAAACACTGATATAAGCACGCACAGTGACACACTGACAGAAACACACACAGTGACACACTGATATAAAGACACACAGTGACACACTGAAAGAAAAACACACAGTGACACCCTGACATAGACACACACAGTGACACACTGATATAAACACACACCGCGACACACTGATATAAACACACACAGCGACACACTGATAGAAACACACAGTGACACACTGATATAAACAAGAACAGTGACACACTGATAGAAAGACACACAGTGACACACTGATATAAACACACACAGCGACACACTGATATAAACAAGCACAGTGACACACTGATAGAAACACACACAGTGACACACTGATATAAACACACACAGCGACACACTGATATAAACACACACAGTGATACACTGATATAAACAAGAACAGTGACACACTGATATAAAGACACACAGTGACACACTGATATAAACACACACAGTGACACACTGATATAAACAAGCACAGTGACACACTGATAGAAACACACACAGTGACACACTGATATAAACACACACAGTGATACACTGATATAAACAAGAACAGTGACACACTGATAGAAACACACACAGTGACACACTGATATAAACACACACAGTGATACACTGCTTTAAACAAGAACAGTGACACACTGATATAAAGACACACAGTGACACACTGATATAAACACACACAGTGACACACTGATATAAACAAGCACAGTGACACACTGATATAAAGACACACAGTGACACACTGAAAGAAAAACAGAGTGACACCCTGACATAGACACACACAGTGAAACACTGATATAAGCACGCACAGTGACACACTGACAGAAACACACACAGTGACACACTGATATAAAGACACACAGTGACACACTGAAAGAAAAACACACAGTGACACCCTGACATAGACACACACAGTGAAACACTGATATAAACACACACAGTGATACACTGATATAAACAAGAACAGTGACACACTGATATAAAGACACACAGTGATACACTGATATAAACAAGAACAGTGACACACTGATATAAAGACACACAGTGACACACTGAAAGAAAAACACACAGTGACACCCTGACATAGACACACACAGTGAAACACTGATATAAGCACGCACAGTGACACACTGACAGAAACACACACAGTGACACACTGATATAAAGACACACAGTGACACACTGAAAGAAAAACACACAGTGACACCCTGACATAGACACACACAGTGACACACTGATATAAACACACACCGCGACACACTGATATAAACACACACAGCGACACACTGATAGAAACACACAGTGACACACTGATATAAACAAGAACAGTGACACACTGATAGAAACACACACAGTGACACACTGATATAAACACACACAGCGACACACTGATATAAACAAGCACAGTGACACACTGATAGAAACACACACAGTGATACACTGATATAAACAAGAACAGTGACACACTGATATAAAGACACACAGTGACACACTGAAAGAAAAACACACAGTGACACCCTGACATAGACACACACAGTGAAACACTGATATAAGCACGCGCAGTGACACACTGACAGAAACACACACAGTGACACACTGATATAAAGACACACAGTGACACACTGAAAGAAAAACACACAGTGACACCCTGACATAGACACACACAGTGACACACTGATATAAACACACACCGCGACACACTGATATAAACACACACAGCGACACACTGATAGAAACACACACAGTGACACACTGATATAAACACACACAGCGACACACTGATATAAACACACACAGCGACACACTGATATAAACAAGCACAGTGACACACTGATAGAAACACACACAGTGACACACTGATATAAACACACACAGTGACACACTGATATCAACAAGCACAGTGACACACTGATAGAAACACACACAGTGACACACTGATATAAACACACACAGTGATACACTGATATAAACAAGAACAGTGACACACTGATAGAAACACACACAGTGACACACTGATATAAACACACACAGTGATACACTGATATAAACAAGAACAGTGACACACTGATATAAAGACACACAGTGACACACTGATATAAACACACACAGTGACACACTGATATAAACAAGCACAGTGACACACTGATATAAAGACACACAGTGACACACTGAAAGAAAAACACACAGTGACACCCTGACATAGACACACACAGTGAAACACTGATATAAGCACGCACCGTGACACACTGACAGAAACACACACAGTGACACACTGATATAAAGACACACAGTGACACACTGAAAGAAAAACACACAGTGACACCCTGACATAGACACACACAGTGACACACTGATATAAACACACACCGCGACACACTGATATAAACACACACAGCGACACACTGATAGAAACACACAGTGACACACTGATATAAACAAGAACAGTGACACACTGATAGAAAGACACACAGTGACACACTGATATAAACACACACAGCGACACACTGATATAAACAAGCACAGTGACACACTGATAGAAACACACACAGTGACACACTGATATAAACACACACAGCGACACACTGATATAAACACACACAGTGATACACTGATATAAACAAGAACAGTGACACACTGATATAAAGACACACAGTGACACACTGATATAAACACACACAGTGACACACTGATATAAACAAGCACAGTGACACACTGATAGAAACACACACAGTGACACACTGATATAAACACACACAGTGATACACTGATATAAACAAGAACAGTGACACACTGATAGAAACACACACAGTGACACACTGATATAAACACACACAGTGATACACTGCTTTAAACAAGAACAGTGACACACTGATATAAAGACACACAGTGACACACTGATATAAACACACACAGTGACACACTGATATAAACAAGCACAGTGACACACTGATATAAAGACACACAGTGACACACTGATATAAACACACACAGTGACACACTGATATAAACAAGCACAGTGACACACTGATAGAAACACACACAGTGACACACTGATATAAACACACACAGTGATACACTGATATAAACAAGAACAGTGACACACTGATAGAAACACACACAGTGACACACTGATATAAACACACACAGTGATACACTGCTTTAAACAAGAACAGTGACACACTGATATAAAGACACACAGTGACACACTGATATAAACACACACAGTGACACACTGATATAAACAAGCACAGTGACACACTGATATAAAGACACACAGTGACACACTGATATAAACACACACAGTGACACACTGATATAAGCAAGCACAGTGACACACTGATAGAAACACACACAGTGACACACTGATATAAACACACACAGTGATACACTGATATAAACAAGAACAGTGACACACTGATAGAAACACACACAGTGACACACTGATATAAACACACACAGTGATACACTGCTTTAAACAAGAACAGTGACACACTGATATAAAGACACACAGTGACACACTGATATAAACACACACAGTGACACACTGATATAAACAAGCACAGTGACACACTGATATAAAGACACACAGTGACACACTGAAAGAAAAACAGAGTGCCACCCTGACATAGACACACACAGTGAAACACTGATATAAGCACGCACAGTGACACACTGACAGAAACACACACAGTGACACACTGATATAAAGACACACAGTGACACACTGAAAGAAAAACACACAGTGACACCCTGACATAGACACACACAGTGAAACACTGATATAAACACACACAGTGATACACTGATATAAACAAGAACAGTGACACACTGATATAAAGACACACAGTGATACACTGATATAAACAAGAACAGTGACACACTGATATAAAGACACACAGTGACACACTGAAAGAAAAACACACAGTGACACCCTGACATAGACACACACAGTGAAACACTGATATAAGCACGCACAGTGACACACTGATAGAAACACACACAGTGACACACTGATATAAACACACACAGTGACACACTGAAAGAAAAACACACAGTGACACCCTGACATAGACACACACAGTGACACACTGATATAAACACACACCGCGACACACTGATATAAACACACACAGCGACACACTGATAGAAACACACAGTGACACACTGATATAAACAAGAACAGTGACACACTGATAGAAACACACACAGTGACACACTGATATAAACACACACAGCGACACACTGATATAAACAAGCACAGTGACACACTGATAGAAACACACACAGTGACACACTGATATAAACACACACAGCGACACACTGATATAAACAAGAACAGTGACCCACTGATATAAAGACACACAGTGACACACTGATATAAACACACACAGTGACACACTGATATAAACACACACAGTGATACACTGATATAAACAAGAACAGTGACACACTGATAGAAACACACACAGTGACACACTGATATAAACACACACAGTGATACACTGATATAAACAAGAACAGTGACACACTGATATAAAGACACACAGTGACACACTGATATAAACACACACAGTGACACACTGATATAAACAAGCACAGTGACACACTGATATAAAGACACACAGTGACACACTGAAAGAAAAACACACAGTGACACCCTGACATAGACACACACAGTGAAACACTGATATAAGCACGCACAGTGACACACTGACAGAAACACACACAGTGACACACTGATATAAAGACACACAGTGACACACTGAAAGAAAAACACACAGTGACACCCTGACATAGACACACACAGTGAAACACTGATAGAAGCACGCACAGTGACACACTGACAGAAACACACACAGTGACACACTGATATAAATACACACAGTGACACACTGATAGAAACACACACAGTGACACACTGATATAAACACGCACAGTGACACACTGACAGAAATACAGACAGTGACACATTGATAGAAACACACACAGCAACACACTGATGTAACACACAGTGAGACACTTACATCAAGAGACACAGTGACAAACTGATATAAACACACACAGTGACACACTGATATAAACAAGCACAGTGACACACTGATAGAATCACACACAGTGACACACTGATATAAACAAGCACAGTGACACACTGATGGAAACACACACAGTGACACACTGATATAAACACACACAACGACACACTGATAGAAACAAACACAGCGACACACTGATATAAACACACACAGTGACACACTGATATAAAGACACACAGTGACACACTGAAAGAAAAACACACAGTGACACACTGATATAAACACACACAGTGACACACTGATATAAGCACGCACAGTGACACACTGATATAAACACACATAGTGACACACTGATATAAACACAAAAAGTGACACACTGATATAAACACACAAAGTGACACGCTGATAGAAACACAAAAAGTGACACACTGATATAAACACAAAAAGTGACACACTGATATAAACACACATAGTGACACGCTGATAGAAACACAAAAAGTGACACACTGATATAAACACAAAAAGTGACACACTGATATAAATACACACAGCGACACACTGATATAAACACACAAAGTGACACACTGATATAAACACACACAGCGACACACTGATATAAACAAGCACAGTGACACACTGACAGAGATGCACACAGTGACACACTGATATAAACAAGCGCAGTGACACACTGATATAAACACGCACAGTGACACACAGATATAAACACACACAGCGACACACTGATATAATCAAACACAGTGACACACTGATATAACCACATACAGCGACACACTGATGGAAACAAGCGCAGTAACACACTGATACAAACACACAGAGCGACACACTGATATAAACAAGCTCAGTGACACAATTACATGAACACACACAGTGACACACTGAAAGAAAAACACACAGTGACACACTGATATAAACACACACAGTGACACACTGATATAAGCACGCACAGTGACACACTGATATAAACACACATAGTGACACACTGATATAAACACAAAAAGTGACACACTGATATAAACACACAAAGTGACACACTGATATAAACACACATAGTGACACGCTGATAGAAACACAAAAAGTGACACACTGATATAAACACAAAAAGTGACACACTGATATAAATACACACAGCGACACACTGATATAAACACACAAAGTGACACACTGATATAAACACACACAGCGACACACTGATATAAACAAGCACAGTGACACACTGACAGAGATGCACACAGTGACACACTGATATAAACAAGCGCAGTGACACACTGATATAAACACGCACAGTGACACACAGATATAAACACACACAGCGACACACTGATATAATCAAACACAGTGACACACTGATATAACCTCACACAGCGACACACTGATGGAAACAAGCGCAGTAACACACTGATACAAACACACAGAGCGACACACTGATATAAACAAGCTCAGTGACACAATTACATGAACACACACAGTGACACACTGAAAGAAAAACACACAGTGACACACTTATATAAACACACAAAGTGAGAAACTGATAGAAACACACACATTGACACACTGATATAAACACACACAGTGACACACTGATATAAACACACACAGCGACACACTGATATAAACACACACAGTGACACACTGATATAAACACACACAGTGACACACTGATATAAACAAGCGCAGTAACACACTGATACAAACACACAGAGCGACACACTGATATAAACAAACACTGCGACACACTGACAGAAACACGCTCAGTGACACAATTATATGAACACACACAGTGACACACTGACAGAAACACACACAGTGACACACAGATATAAATACACACATCGACTCACTGATACAAACAAGCACAGTGAAGCACTGACAGAAATACGCACAGTGACACACTGAAAGAACACGCCCAGTGACACACTGATATAAACACACACATTGACACACTGATAGAAACGCACACAGTGACAAACTGATATAAACAAGCACAGTGACACACTGATATAAACACACACAGCGACACACTGACAGAAACACACACAGTGACACACTGATATAAAGACACACAGTGACACACTGAAAGAAAAACACACAGCGACACACTGACAGAAACACACACCGCGACACACTGATATAAACACACACAGCGACACACTGACAGAAACACACACAGTGACACACTGACAGAGACACACACAGAGACACACTGATATAAACACACAGCGACACACTGATATAAACAAGCACAGCGACATACTGACAGAAACACACACAGTGACACACTGACAGAGACACACACAGAGACACACTGATAAAAAGACACACAGTGACACACTGAAAGAAAAACACACAGTGACACACTGACATAGACACACACAGTGACACACTGATATAAACACACATAGTGACACACTGATATAAACACACATAGTGACACACTTATATAAACACACAAAGTGAGAAACTGATAGAAACACACACATTGACACACTGATATAAACAAGCGCAGTGACACACTGATATAAAGACACACAGTGACACACTGATATAAACACACACAGTGACACACTGATATAAACACACACAGTGACACACTGATATAAACAAGCACAGTGACACACTGATAGAATCACACACAGTGACACACTGATATAAACAAGCACAGTGACACACTGATGGAAACACACATAGTGACATACTGATATAAACACACACAACGACACACTGATAGAAACAAACACAGCGACACACTGATATAAACACACACAGTGACACACTGATATAAAGACACACAGTGACACACTGAAAGAAAAACACACAGTGACACACTGATATAAACACACACAGTGACACACTGATATAAGCACGCACAGTGACACACTGATATAAACACACATAGTGACACACTGATATAAACACAAAAAGTGACACACTGATATAAACACACAAAGTGACACACTGATATAAACACACATAGTGACACGCTGATAGAAACACAAAAAGTGACACACTGATATAAACACAAAAAGTGACACACTGATATAAATACACACAGCGACACACTGATATAAACACACAAAGTGACACACTGATATAAACACACACAGCGACACACTGATATAAACAAGCACAGTGACACACTGACAGAGATGCACACAGTGACACACTGATATAAACAAGCGCAGTGACACACTGATATAAACACGCACAGTGACACACAGATATAATCAAACACAGTGACACACTGATATAACCACACACAGCGACACACTGATGGAAACAAGCGCAGTAACACACTGATACAAACACACAGAGCGACACACTGATATAAACAAGCTCAGTGACACAATTACATGAACACACACAGTGACACACTGAAAGAAAAACACACAGTGACACACTTATATAAACACACAAAGTGAGAAACTGATAGAAACACACACATTGACACACTGATATAAACACACACAGTGACACACTGATATAAACACACACAGCGACACACTGATATAAACACACACAGTGACACACTGATATAAACACACACAGTGACACACTGATATAAACAAGCACAGTGACACACTGATATAAAGACACACAGTGACACACTGAAAGAAAAACACACAGTGACACCCTGACATAGACACACACAGTGAAACACTGATATAAGCACGCACAGTGACACACTGACAGAAACACACACAGTGACACACTGATATAAAGACACACAGTGACACACTGAAAGAAAAACACACAGTGACACCCTGACATAGACACACACAGTGAAACACTGATAGAAGCACGCACAGTGACACACTGACAGAAACACACACAGTGACACACTGATATAAATACACACAGTGACACACTGATAGAAACACACACAGTGACACACTGATATAAACACGCACAGTGACACACTGACAGAAATACAGACAGTGACACATTGATAGAAACACACACAGCAACACACTGATGTAACACACAGTGAGACACTTACATCAAGAGACACAGTGACAAACTGATATAAACACACACAGTGACACACTGATATAAACAAGCACAGTGACACACTGATAGAATCACACACAGTGACACACTGATATAAACAAGCACAGTGACACACTGATGGAAACACACACAGTGACACACTGATATAAACACACACAACGACACACTGATAGAAACAAACACAGCGACACACTGATATAAACACACACAGTGACACACTGATATAAAGACACACAGTGACACACTGAAAGAAAAACACACAGTGACACACTGATATAAACACACACAGTGACACACTGATATAAGCACGCACAGTGACACACTGATATAAACACACATAGTGACACACTGATATAAACACAAAAAGTGACACACTGATATAAACACACAAAGTGACACGCTGATAGAAACACAAAAAGTGACACACTGATATAAACACAAAAAGTGACACACTGATATAAACACACATAGTGACACGCTGATAGAAACACAAAAAGTGACACACTGATATAAACACAAAAAGTGACACACTGATATAAATACACACAGCGACACACTGATATAAACACACAAAGTGACACACTGATATAAACACACACAGCGACACACTGATATAAACAAGCACAGTGACACACTGACAGAGATGCACACAGTGACACACTGATATAAACAAGCGCAGTGACACACTGATATAAACACGCACAGTGACACACAGATATAAACACACACAGCGACACACTGATATAATCAAACACAGTGACACACTGATATAACCACATACAGCGACACACTGATGGAAACAAGCGCAGTAACACACTGATACAAACACACAGAGCGACACACTGATATAAACAAGCTCAGTGACACAATTACATGAACACACACAGTGACACACTGAAAGAAAAACACACAGTGACACACTGATATAAACACACACAGTGACACACTGATATAAGCACGCACAGTGACACACTGATATAAACACACATAGTGACACACTGATATAAACACAAAAAGTGACACACTGATATAAACACACAAAGTGACACACTGATATAAACACACATAGTGACACGCTGATAGAAACACAAAAAGTGACACACTGATATAAACACAAAAAGTGACACACTGATATAAATACACACAGCGACACACTGATATAAACACACAAAGTGACACACTGATATAAACACACACAGCGACACACTGATATAAACAAGCACAGTGACACACTGATATAAACAAGCGCAGTGACACACTGATATAAACACGCACAGTGACACACAGATATAAACACACACAGCGACACACTGATATAATCAAACACAGTGACACACTGATATAACCACACACAGCGACACACTGATGGAAACAAGCGCAGTAACACACTGATACAAACACACAGAGCGACACACTGATATAAACAAGCTCAGTGACACAATTACATGAACACACACAGTGACACACTGAAAGAAAAACACACAGTGACACACTTATATAAACACACAAAGTGAGAAACTGATAGAAACACACACATTGACACACTGATATAAACACACACAGTGACACACTGATATAAACACACACAGCGACACACTGATATAAACACACACAGTGACACACTGATATAAACACACACAGTGACACACTGATATAAACAAGCGCAGTAACACACTGATACAAACACACAGAGCGACACACTGATATAAACAAACACTGCGACACACTGACAGAAACACGCTCAGTGACACAATTATATGAACACACACAGTGACACACTGACAGAAACACACACAGTGACACACAGATATAAATACACACATCGACTCACTGATACAAACAAGCACAGTGAAGCACTGACAGAAATACGCACAGTGACACACTGAAAGAACACGCCCAGTGACACACTGATATAAACACACACATTGACACACTGATAGAAACGCACACAGTGACAAACTGATATAAACAAGCACAGTGACACACTGATATAAACACACACAGCGACACACTGACAGAAACACACACAGTGACACACTGATATAAAGACACACAGTGACACACTGAAAGAAAAACACACAGCGACACACTGACAGAAACACACACCGCGACACACTGATATAAACACACACAGCGACACACTGACAGAAACACACACAGTGACACACTGACAGAGACACACACAGAGACACACTGATATAAACACACAGCGACACACTGATATAAACAAGCACAGCGACATACTGACAGAAACACACACAGTGACACACTGACAGAGACACACACAGAGACACACTGATAAAAAGACACACAGTGACACACTGAAAGAAAAACACACAGTGACACACTGACATAGACACACACAGTGACACACTGATATAAACACACATAGTGACACACTGATATAAACACACATAGTGACACACTTATATAAACACACAAAGTGAGAAACTGATAGAAACACACACATTGACACACTGATATAAACAAGCGCAGTGACACACTGATATAAAGACACACAGTGACACACTGATATAAACACACACAGTGACACACTGATATAAACACACACAGTGACACACTGATATAAACAAGCACAGTGACACACTGATAGAATCACACACAGTGACACACTGATATAAACAAGCACAGTGACACACTGATGGAAACACACATAGTGACATACTGATATAAACACACACAACGACACACTGATAGAAACAAACACAGCGACACACTGATATAAACACACACAGTGACACACTGATATAAAGACACACAGTGACACACTGAAAGAAAAACACACAGTGACACACTGATATAAACACGCACAGTGACACACTGATATAAGCACGCACAGTGACACACTGATATAAACACACATAGTGACACACTGATATAAACACAAAAAGTGACACACTGATATAAACACACAAAGTGACACACTGATATAAACACACATAGTGACACGCTGATAGAAACACAAAAAGTGACACACTGATATAAACACAAAAAGTGACACACTGATATAAATACACACAGCGACACACTGATATAAACACACAAAGTGACACACTGATATAAACACACACAGCGACACACTGATATAAACAAGCACAGTGACACACTGACAGAGATGCACACAGTGACACACTGATATAAACAAGCGCAGTGACACACTGATATAAACACGCACAGTGACACACAGATATAATCAAACACAGTGACACACTGATATAACCACACACAGCGACACACTGATGGAAACAAGCGCAGTAACACACTGATACAAACACACAGAGCGACACACTGATATAAACAAGCTCAGTGACACAATTACATGAACACACACAGTGACACACTGAAAGAAAAACACACAGTGACACACTTATATAAACACACAAAGTGAGAAACTGATAGAAACACACACATTGACACACTGATATAAACACACACAGTGACACACTGATATAAACACACACAGCGACACACTGATATAAACACACACAGTGACACACTGATATAAACACACACAGTGACACACTGATATAAACAAGCGCAGTAACACACTGATACAAACACACAGAGCGACACACTGATATAAACAAACACTGCGACACACTGACAGAAACACGCTCAGTGACACAATTATATGAACACACACAGTGACACACTGACAGAAACACACACAGTGACACACAGATATAAATACACACATCGACTCACTGATACAAACAAGCACAGTGAAGCACTGACAGAAATACGCACAGTGACACACTGAAAGAACACGCCCAGTGACACACTGATATAAACACACACATTGACACACTGATAGAAACGCACACAGTGACAAACTGATATAAACAAGCACAGTGACACACTGATATAAAGACACACAGTGACACACTGAAAGAAAAACACACAGCGACACACTGACAGAAACACACACCGCGACACACTGATATAAACACACACAGCGACACACTGACAGAAACACACACAGTGACACACTGACAGAGACACACACAGAGACACACTGATATAAACACACAGCGACACACTGATATAAACAAGCACAGCGACATACTGACAGAAACACACACAGTGACACACTGACAGAGACACACACAGAGACACACTGATAAAAAGACACACAGTGACACACTGAAAGAAAAACACACAGTGACACACTGACATAGACACACACAGTGACACACTGATATAAACACACATAGTGACACACTGATATAAACACACATAGTGACACACTGATATAAACACACACAGTGACACACTTATATAAACACACAAAGTGAGAAACTGATAGAAACACACACATTGACACACTGATATAAACAAGCGCAGTGACACACTGATATAAAGACACACAGTGACACACTGATATAAACACACACAGTGACACACTGATATAAACACACATAGTGACACACTGATATAAAGACACACAGTGACACACTGATATAAACACACACAGTGACACACTGATATAAACACACATAGTGACACACTGATATAAACACACATAGTGACACACTGATATAAACACACACAGTGACACACTTATATAAACACACAAATTGAGACACTGATAGAAACACACACAGTGACACACTGATATAACCACACACAGCGACACACTGATGGAAACACACACAGCGACACACTGACAGAAACACACACAGTGACACACTGATATAAACACACACAGTGACACACTGATTTAAACAAGCGCAGTAACACACTGATAAAAACACACAGAGCGACACACTGATATAAACAAACACTGCGACACACTGACAGAAACACGCACAGTGACACAATTATATGAACACGCACAGTGACACACTGATATAAACAAGCGCAGTGACACGCTGATATAAATACACACATCGACTCACTGATACAAACAAGCACAGTGACGCACTGACAGAAATACGCACAGTGACACACTGAAAGAACACGCCCAGTGACACACTGATATAAACACACACATTGACACACTGATAGAAACGCACACAGTGACACACTGATATAAACACACACATTGACACACTGATAGAAACGCACACAGTGACAAACTGATGGAAACACACACAGTGACACACTGATAGAAACATGCACAGTGACACACTGATATAAACACAAACAGTGACACACTTATATGAACACACAAAGTGAGAAACTGATAGAAACACACACATTGAGACACTGATATAAACAAGCGCAGTGACACACTGATATAAACACACACAGTGACACACTGGTATAAACACACACAGCGACACACTGATATAAACAAACACTGCGACACACTGACAGAAACACACACAGTGACACACTGATATAAACACACAGAGCGACACACTGATACAAACAAACACTGCGACACACTGACAGAAACACGCTCAGTGACACAATTATATGAACACACACAGTGACACACTGATATAAATACACACATTGACTCACTGATACAAACAAGCACAGTGACGCACTGACAGAAATACGCACAGTGACACACTGAAAGAACACGCCCAGTGACACACTGATATAAACACACACATTGACACAATGATAGAAACGCACACAGTGACAAACTGATATAAACACAAATAGTGACACACGGATAGAAACAAGCACAGTGACACACTGATATAAACAAGCACAGTGACACACTGAGAGAAACGCACACAGTGACACACTGATATAAACACACACATTGACACACTGATAGAAACGCACACAGTGACAAACTGATGGAAACACACACAGTGACACACTGATATAAACACACATAGTGACACACTGATAGAAACATGCACAGTGACACACTGATATAAACAAGCACAGTGACACACTGATATAAAGACACACAATGACACACTGAAAGAAAAACACACAGCGACACACTGATATAAACACACAGCGACACACTGATATAAACACAAACAGTGACACACTTATATGAACACACAAAGTGAGAAACTGATAGAAACACACACATTGAGACACTGATATAAACAAGCGCAGTGACACACTGATATAAACACACACAGTGACAAACTGGTATAAACACACACAGCGACACACTGATATAAACAAACACTGCGACACACTGACAGAAACACACACAGTGACACACTGATATAAACACACAGAGCGACACACTGATACAAACAAACACTGCGACACACTGACAGAAACACGCTCAGTGACACAATTATATGAACACACACAGTGACACACTGATATAAATACACACATTGACTCACTGATACAAACAAGCACAGTGACGCACTGACAGAAATACGCACAGTGACACACTGAAAGAACACGCCCAGTGACACACTGATATAAACACACACATTGACACAATGATAGAAACGCACACAGTGACAAACTGATATAAACACACATAGTGACACACTGATAGAAACAAGCACAGTGACACACTGATATAAACACACACAGTGACACACGGATATAAACACACACAGTGACACACTGATATAAAGATACACAGTGACACACTGACAGAAACACACACAGTGACACACTGATATAAAGACACACAGTGACACACTGAAAGAAAAACACACAGTGACACACTGACATAGACACACACAGCGATACACTGATATAAACAAGCACAGTGACACACTGATAGAAACACACACAGTGGCAGTCTGATATAAAGACACAAAGTGACACACTGATATAAACACACATCGCGACACACTGATATAAACACACACAGCGACACACTGATATAAACACACATAGTGACACACTGATATAAACAAGCACAGTGACACACTGATAGAAACACACACAGTGGCAGTCTGATATAAAGAAACACAGTGACACACTGATATAAACACACACCGCGACACACTGATCAAAACACACACAGTGACACACTTATATAAACACACACAGTGACACACTGATATAAACAAGCACAGTGACACACTGATATTAAGACACACAGTGACACACTGATAGAAACACACACAGCGACACACTGACAGAGACACACACAGCGACACACTGACAGAGACACACACAGAGACACACTGATATAAAGACACACAGTGACACACTGAAAGAAAAACACACAGTGACACACTGACAGAGACACACACAGAGACACACTGATATAAAGACACACAGTGACACACTGAAAGAAACACACACAGTGGCAGACTGATAGAAACACACACAGTGACACACTGATATAAACACACACAGTGACACACTGATATAAAGACACACAGTGACACACTGAAAGAAAAACACACAGTGACACACTGACATAGACACACACAGCGATACACTGATATAAACAAGCACAGTGACACACTGATAGAAACACACACAGTGGCAGTCTGATATAAAGACACAAAGTGACACACTGATATAAACACACATCGCGACACACTGATATAAACACACACAGCGACACACTGATATAAACACACATAGTGACACACTGATATAAACAAGCACAGTGACACACTGATAGAAACACACACAGTGGCAGTCTGATATAAAGAAACACAGTGACACACTGATATAAACACACACCGCGACACACTGATCAAAACACACACAGTGACACACTTATATAAACACACACAGTGACACACTGATATAAACAAGCACAGTGACACACTGATATTAAGACACACAGTGACACACTGATAGAAACACACACAGCGACACACTGACAGAGACACACACAGCGACACACTGACAGAGACACACACAGAGACACACTGATATAAAGACACACAGTGACACACTGAAAGAAAAACACACAGTGACACACTGACAGAGACACACACAGAGACACACTGATATAAAGACACACAGTGACACACTGAAAGAAACACACACAGTGGCAGACTGATAGAAACACACACAGTGACACACTGATATAAACACACATAGTGACACACTGATATAAACACACATAGTGACACACTGATATAAACAAGCACAGTGACACACTGATGTAAACACACAGTGACACACGAACAGTAACACACACAGCGACACACTGATATAAACACACATAGTGACACACTGATATAAACACACACAGTGACACACTGATTTAAACACGCACAGTGACACACTGATATAAACACACACAGTGACACACTGATATAAACACACACAGTGACACACTGATATAAAGACACACAGTGACACACTGAAAGAAAAACACACAGTGACACACTGACATAGACACACACAGCGATACACTGATATAAACAAGCACAGTGACACACTGATAGAAACACACACAGTGGCAGTCTGATATAAAGACACAAAGTGACACACTGATATAAACACACATCGCGACACACTGATATAAACACACACAGCGACACACTGATATAAACACACATAGTGACACACTGATATAAACAAGCACAGTGACACACTGATAGAAACACACACAGTGGCAGTCTGATATAAAGAAACACAGTGACACACTGATATAAACACACACCGCGACACACTGATCAAAACACACACAGTGACACACTTATATAAACACACACAGTGACACACTGATATAAACAAGCACAGTGACACACTGATATTAAGACACACAGTGACACACTGATAGAAACACACACAGCGACACACTGACAGAGACACACACAGCGACACACTGACAGAGACACACACAGAGACACACTGATATAAAGACACACAGTGACACACTGAAAGAAAAACACACAGTGACACACTGACAGAGACACACACAGAGACACACTGATATAAAGACACACAGTGACACACTGAAAGAAACACACACAGTGGCAGACTGATAGAAACACACACAGTGACACACTGATATAAACACACATAGTGACACACTGATATAAACACACATAGTGACACACTGATATAAACAAGCACAGTGACACACTGATGTAAACACACAGTGACACACGAACAGTAACACACACAGCGACACACTGATATAAACACACATAGTGACACACTGATATAAACACACACAGTGACACACTGATTTAAACACGCACAGTGACACACTGATATAAACACACATAGTGACACACTGATATAAACACACACAGTGACACACTGATTTAAACACGCACAGTGACACACTGATATAAACACACATAGTGACACACTGATATAAACACGCACAGTGAAACACTGATATAAACACACATAGTGACACACTGATAAAAACACTCACAGCGACACACTGATATAAACACGCACAGTGACACACTGATATAATCACACACAGTGACAGACTGATATAAACAGACACAGTGACACACTGATTTAAACACGCACAGTGACACACTGATATAAACACACACAGTGACACACTGATATAAACAAGCACAGTGACACACTGATATAAATACACACAGCAACACACTGATAGAAACACACAGAGAGACACACTGACAGAAACACACACAGTGACACACTGATAAAAACACACACTGCGACACACTGATATAAACAAACACTGCGACACACTGATATGAACACACACAGCGACACACTGACAGAAACACGCACAGTGACACACTTATATAAATACACACAGTGACACACTGACAGAAACACACACAGTGACACACTGATATAAACAAGCACAGTGACACACTGACAGAAACATACACGGTGACACACAGATATAAACACACACAGCGACACACTGATATAAACACACACAGTGACACACTGATATAAACACACACAGTGACACACTGGTATAAACAAGCACAGTGACACACTGATATAAACACACACAGCGACACACTGATATAAACACACAAAGAGACAAACTGATATAAACACACACAGTGACACACTGACAGAAACACACACATCAACACACTGATATAAACAGGCACAGTGACGCACTGACAGAAATACGCACAGTGACACACTGATAGTAACATGCCCAGTGACACACTGATATAAACACACACATTGACACACTGATAGAAATGCACACACTGACAATCTGATAGAAACACACACAGTGACACACTGATATAATCAAACAGTGACACACTGACAGAAAAACACACAGCGACACACTGAAAGAAAAGCACACAGTGACACACTGACATAGACACACACAGTGACACACCGATAGAAACAAAAACATTGACACACTTATATAAACAAACAAAGTGAGACGCTGATATAAAGACACACAGTGACACACTGATATAATCACACACAGTGACAAACTGATAGAAACACACACAGCGACACACTGACAGAAACACACACAGTGACACACTGATATAATCACACACATTGACAGACTGACATAAACACACACAGCGAAACACTGATAGAAACACACACAGCGACACACTGATATAAACACACACAGTGACACACTGATATAATCGCACACAGTGACACACTGATATAAACACACACAGTGACACACTGATATAAACACACACAGTGACACACTGATAGAAAGACACACAGTGACACACTGACAGAAACACGCACAGTGACACACTTATGTAAACACACACAGTGACACACTGACAGAAACACACACAGTGACACACTGATATAAACAAGCGCAGTGACACACTGATATAAAAACACACATCGACTCACTGATACAAACAAGCACAGTGACACACTTATGTAAACACACACAGTGACACACTGACATAAACACACACAGTGACACACTGATATGAACACGCACAGCGACACACTGATATAAACAAGCACAGTGACACACTGATAGAAACACACACAGCGACACACTGATATAAATACACACAGCGACACACTGATAGAAACACACACAGAGACACAGTGATATAAATACACACAGTGACACACTGATAGAAACACACACAGTGACACACTGATAGAAACACGCACAGTGAAACACTGATATAAACAAGCACAGTGACACACTGATAGAAACACACACAGTGAAACAATGATATAAACACACACAGCGGCACACTGATAGAAACACACACATCAACACACTGATATAAACACGCAAAGTGATGCACTGATATAAACACGCCCAGTGACACACTGATATAAAGACACACAGTGACACACTGATAGAAACACACAGAGAGACAGACTGATATAAACACACACAGTGACAAACTGATGCAAACACGCACAGTGACACACTGATAGAAAAACACACAGTGACACACTGATATAAAGACACACAGTGACACACTGGTATAAACACACACAATGACACGCTGATAGAAACTCGCACAGTGACACACTGATATAAACACACAAAGCGACACACTGATGCAAACACGCACAGTGACACACTGATAGAAAAACACACAGTGACACACTGATATAAAGACACACAGTGACACACTGGTATAAACACACACAATGACACGCTGATAGAAACTCGCACAGTGACACACTTATATAAATACACACAGTGACACACTGACAGAAACACACACAGTGACACACTGATATAAACAAGAACAGTGACACACTGACAGAAACATACACGGTGACACACAGATATAAACACACACAGTGACACACTGGTATAAACAAGCACAGTGACACACAGATATAAACACACACAGCGACACACTGATATAAACACACAAAGAGACAAACTGATATAAACACACACAGTGACACACTGACAGAAACACACACATCAACACACTGATATAAACAGGCACAGTGACGCACTGACAGAAATACGCACAGTGACACACTGATAGTAACATGCCCAGTGACACACTGATATAAACACACACATTGACACACTGATAGAAATGCACACACTGACAATCTGATAGAAACACACACAGTGACACACCGATAGAAACACACACAGTGACACACTGATATAATCAAACAGTGACACACTGACAGAAAAACACACAGCGACACACTGAAAGAAAAGCACACAGTGACACACTGACATAGACACACACAGTGACACACCGATAGAAACAAAAACATTGACACACTTATATAAACAAACAAAGTGAGACGCTGATATAAAGACACACAGTGACACACTGATATAATCACACACAGTGACAAACTGATAGAAACACACACAGCGACACACTGACAGAAACACACACAGTGGCACACTGATATAATCAAACACAGTGACACACTGATATAATCACACACATTGACAGACTGACATAAACACACACAGCGAAACACTGATAGAAACACACACAGCGACACACTGATATAAACACACACAGTGACACACTGATATAATCGCACACAGTGACACACTGATATAAACACACACAGTGACACACTGATAGAAAGACACACAGTGACACACTGACAGAAACACGCACAGTGACACACTTATGTAAACACACACAGTGACACACTGACAGAAACACACACAGTGACACACTGATATAAACAAGCGCAGTGACACACTGATATAAAAACACACATCGACTCACTGATACAAACAAGCACAGTGACACACTTATGTAAACACACACAGTGACACACTGACATAAACACACACAGTGACACACTGATATGAACACGCACAGCGACACACTGATATAAACAAGCACAGTGACACACTGATAGAAACACACACAGCGACACACTGATATAAATACACACAGCGACACACTGATAGAAACACACACAGAGACACAGTGATATAAATACACACAGTGACACACTGATAGAAACACACACAGTGACACACTGATAGAAACACGCACAGTGAAACACTGATATAAACAAGCACAGTGACACACTGATAGAAACACACACAGTGAAACAATGATATAAACACACACAGCGGCACACTGATAGAAACACACACATCAACACACTGATATAAACACGCAAAGTGACGCACTGATATAAACACGCCCAGTGACACACTGATATAAAGACACACAGTGACACACTGATAGAAACACACAGAGAGACAGACTGATAGAAACACACAGAGTGACACACTGATATAAACACACACAGTGACAAACTGATGCAAACACGCACAGTGACACACTGATAGAAAAACACACAGTGACACACTGATATAAAGACACACAGTGACACACTGGTATAAACACACACAATGACACGCTGATAGAAACTCGCACAGTGACACACTGATATAAACACACAAAGCGACACACTGATAGAAACACACACAGAGACACACTGATATAAACAAGCACAGTGACACACTGATACAAACACACAAAGTGAGACACTGATAGAAATTCACACAGTGACACACTGATATAAACAATCACAATGACACACTGATATAAATACACACAGTGACACACTGATATAAAGACACACAGTGACACACTGATATAAACAAGCACAATGACACACTGATATAAATACACACAGTGACACACTGATATAAAGACACACAGTGACACACTGATATAAACAAGCACAGCGACACACTGATAGAAAAACACACAGTGACACACTGATATAAAGACACACAGTGACACACTGGTATAAACACACACAATGACACGCTGATAGAAACTCGCACAGTGACACACTGAATAAAACACACAAAGCGACACACTGATATAAACACACACAGTGACACACTGATATAAATACACACAGCGACACACTGATAGAAACACACACAGAGACACACTGATAGAAACACACACAGAGACACACTGATAGAAACACACACAGAGACACACTGATAGAAACACACACAGAGACACACTGATAGAAACACACACAGAGACACACTGATATCAACAAGCACAGTGACACACTGATACAAACACACAAAGTGAGACACTGATAGAAATTCACACAGTGACACACTGATATAATCACACACAGTGACAGACTGCTATCAACACACACAGTGACACACTGACAGAAACACACACAGTGACACACTGATATAATCAAACACAGTGACACACTGATATAAACACACACAGCGACCCACTGATATAAACACACACAGCAAGACACTGGTATAAACACACACAGCGACACACTGATATGAACAAGCGCTGTGACACACTGATAGAAACACACACAGTGACATACTGATATAAATACACACATCGACTCACTGATACAAAAAAGCACAGTGACACACTGACAGAAACACACACAGTGACACACTGATACAAACACACACAGCGACGCAATGATAGAAAGTCACAAAGAGACAAACTGATAGAAACACACAAAGAGACAAACTGATATAAACACACACAGTGACGCACTGACAGAAATACGCACAGTGACACACTGATATAAACACGCCCAGTGACACACCGATATAAAGACACACATTGACACACTGATAGAAACGCACACAGAGACACACTGATAGAAACGCACACAGTGACAAAATGATAGAAACACACACAGTGACACACTGATATAAACACACATAGTGACACACTGATATAAACACACACAGTGACACACTGATATAAACACATACAGTGACACACTGATGTAAACACATACAGTGACACACTGATATAAACACGCCCAGTGACACACTGATATAAAGACACACATTGACACACTGATATATACACGCCCAGTGACACACTGATTTAAACACACACAGTGACACACTGAAAGAAAAACCCACAGTGACACCCTGATGTAAGCACGCACAGTGACACACTGATAGAAACACACACAGTGACACACTGATATAAACACACACAGTGACACACTGATATAAACACACTCAGCGACACACTGAAAGAAACAAACAGTGACACACTGATATAAACACTCACAGTGACACACTGAAAGAAAAACACACAGTGACACACTGATAGAAACTCGCATAGTGACACACTGATATAAAGACTCAGTGACACACTGATAGAAACACACAGTGACACGCTGATAGAAACTCGCACAGTGACACTGATATAAACACGCACAGCGACACACTGATATAAACACACAAAGCGACACACTGATATAAACACACACAGTGACACACTGATATAAACACACAAAGCGACACACTGATATAAACAAGCACAGTGACACAGTGATATAAATACACACAGCGAGACACTGATATGAACACACACAGCGACACACTGATATAAACACTCAACGAAACACTGATATAAACACACACAGTAACACACTGATGTAACACACAGTGACACACCGATATAAAGACACACAGAGACAAACTGATAGACACACACACAGCGACACACTGATATAACACACAGTGACACACTGATATAAAGACACACAGAGACAAACTGATAGAAACACACACAGCGACACACTGATATAAACACACACAGCGACACACTGATGTAACACACAGTGACACACTGACATAAAGACACACAGAGACAAACTGATAGAAATACGCACAGTGATACACTGATATAAACAAACACAGTGACACACTGATATCAATACACACAGTGACACACTGATATCAACACACACAGTGACACACTGATATAAACACACACAGCGACACACTGATGTAACACACAGTGACACACTGACATAAAGACACACAGAGACAAACTGATATAAACATGCACAGTGACACACTCATATAAACAAACACAGTGACACGCTGATATAAACACACGCAGCGACACACTGATATAAAGACACACAGTGACACACTGATATAAACACACACAGTGACACACTGATATAAACACACATAGAGACACACTGATAGAAACAATCAACGAAACACTGATATAAACACACACAGTGACACACTGATAGAAACACACAGCGACACAATGATAGAAACACACAGCAACTCACTGATATGAACACTCACAGTGGCACACTGATAAAAAGACACACAGTGACACACTGATATAAACACACACAGTGACACACTGATAGAAACACACAGCGACACACTGATAGAAACACACAGTGACACACTGATACCAACACGCACAGTGACACACTGATATAAACACGCACAGCGACACAATGGTGGAAACACACAAAGCGACACACTGATATGAACACTCACAGTGACACACTGATATAAACACACATTGACACATTGATAGAAATGCACACAGTGACAAACTGATAGAAACACACACAGTGACACACTGATATAAACACACACAGTGACGCAATGACAGAAATACGTACAGTGACACACTGATATAAACACGCCCATTGACACACTGATATCAACACACACAGTGACACACTGGTATAAACACACACAATGACACGCTGATAGAAACTCGCACAGCGACACACTGATATAAACACACAAAGCGACACACTGATATAAACACACACAGAGACACACTGATATAAACAGGCACAGTGACACACTGATACAAACACACAAAGTGAGACACTGATAGAAATTCACACAGTGACACACTGATATAAACAAGCACAATGACACACTGATATAAATACACACAGTGACACACTGATATAAAGACACACAGTGACACACTGATATAAACAAGCACAATGACACACTGATATAAATACACACAGTGACACACTGATATAAAGACACACAGTGACACACTGATATAAACAAGCACAGCGACACACTGATAGAAAAACACACAGTGACACACTGATATAAAGACACACAGTGACACAATGGTATAAACACACACAATGACACGCTGATAGAAACTCACACAGTGACACACTGATATAAACACACAAAGCGACACACTGATATAAACACACACAGTGACACACTGATATAAATACACACAGCGACACACTGATAGAAACACACACACAGACACACTGATAGAAACACACACAGAGACACACTGATATAAACAAGCACAGTGACACACTGATACAAACACACAAAGTGAGACACTGATAGAAATTCACACAGTGACACACTGATATAATCACACACAGTGACAGACTGCTATCAACACACACAGTGACACACTGACAGAAACACACACAGTGACACATTGATATAATCAAACACAGTGACACACTGATATAAACACACACAGCGACCCACTGATATAAACACACACAGCAAGACACTGGTATAAACACACACAGCGACACACTGATATGAACAAGCGCAGTGACACACTGATATAAATACACACATCGACTCACTGATACAAAAAAGCACAGTGACACACTGACAGAAACACACACAGTGACACACTGATACAAACGCACACAGCGACGCAATGATAGAAAGTCACAAAGAGACAAACTGATAGAAACACACAAAGAGACAAACTGATATAAACACACACAGTGACGCACTGACAGAAATACGCACAGTGACACACTGATATAAACACGCCCAGTGACACACTGATATAAAGACACACATTGACACACTGATAGAAACGCACACAGAGACACACTGATAGAAACGCACACAGTGACACACTGATTTAAACAAGCACAGTGACACACTGATATAAACACACACAGTGACACACTGATATAAACACATACAGTGACACACTGATGTAAACACATACAGTGACACACTGATATAAACACGCACAGTGACACACTGATATAAAGACACACATTGACACACTGATATATACATGCCCAGTGACACACTGATTTAAACACACACAGTGACACACTGATAGAAACACACACAGTGACACACTGATATAAACACACACAGTGACACACTGATAGAAACACACTCAGCGACACACTGAAAGAAACAAACAGTGACACACTGATATAAACACTCACAGTGACACACTGAAAGAAAAACACACAGTGACACACTGATAGAAACTCGCATAGTGACACACTGATATAAAGACACAGTGACACGCTGATAGAAACTCGCACAGTGACACTGATATAAACACGCACAGCGACACACTGATATAAACACACAAAGCGACACACTGATATAAACACACACAGTGACACACTGATATAAACACACAAAGCGACACACTGATATAAACAAGCACAGTGACACAGTGATATAAATACACACAGCGAGACACTGATATGAACACACACAGCGACACACTGATATAAACACTCAACGAAACACTGATATAAACACACACAGTAACACACTGATGTCACACACAGAGACACACTGATATAAAGACACACAGAGACAAACTGATAGACACACACACAGCGACACACTGATATAACACACAGTGACACACTGATATAAAGACACACAGAGACAAACTGATAGAAACACACACAGCGACACACTGATATAAACATGCACAGTGACACACTGATATCAACACACACAGTGACACACTGATATAAACACACACAGCGACACACTGATGTAACACACAGTGACACACTGACATAAAGACACACAGAGACAAACTGATAGAAATACGCACAGTGATACACTGATATAAACAAACACAGTGACACACTGATATCAACACACACAGTGACACACTGATATCAACACACACAGTGACACACTGATATCAACACACACAGTGACACACTGATATAAACACACACAGCGACACACTGATGTAACACACAGTGACACACTGACATAAAGACACACAGAGACAAACTGATATAAACATGCACAGTGACACACTGATATAAAGACACACATTGACACACTGATAGAAACGCACACAGAGACACACTGATAGAAACGCACACAGTGACACACTGATTTAAACAAGCACAGTGACACACTGATATAAACACACACAGTGACACACTGATATAAACACATACAGTGACACACTGATGTAAACACATACAGTGACACACTGATATAAACACGCACAGTGACACACTGATATAAAGACACACATTGACACACTGATATATACATGCCCAGTGACACACTGATTTAAACACACACAGTGACACACTGAAAGAAAAACCCACAGTGACACCCTGATGTAAAGACGCACAGTGACACACTGATAGAAACACACACAGTGACACACTGATATAAACACACACAGTGACACACTGATAGAAACACACTCAGCGACACACTGAAAGAAACAAACAGTGACACACTGATATAAACACTCACAGTGACACACTGAAAGAAAAACACACAGTGACACACTGATAGAAACTCGCATAGTGACACACTGATATAAAGACACAGTGACACGCTGATAGAAACTCGCACAGTGACACTGATATAAACACGCACAGCGACACACTGATATAAACACACAAAGCGACACACTGATATAAACACACACAGTGACACACTGATATAAACACACAAAGCGACACACTGATATAAACAAGCACAGTGACACAGTGATATAAATACACACAGCGAGACACTGATATGAACACACACAGCGACACACTGATATAAACACTCAACGAAACACTGATATAAACACACACAGTAACACACTGATGTCACACACAGAGACACACTGATATAAAGACACACAGAGACAAACTGATAGACACACACACAGCGACACACTGATATCACACACAGTGACACACTGATATAAAGACACACAGAGACAAACTGATAGAAACACACACAGCGACACACTGATATAAACATGCACAGTGACACACTGATATCAACACACACAGTGACACACTGATATAAACACACACAGCGACACACTGATGTAACACACAGTGACACACTGACATAAAGACACACAGAGACAAACTGATAGAAATACGCACAGTGATACACTGATATAAACAAACACAGTGACACACAGATATCAACACACACAGTGACACACTGATATCAACACACACAGTGACACACTGATATCAACACACACAGTGACACACTGATATAAACACACACAGCGACACACTGATGTAACACACAGTGACACACTGACATAAAGACACACAGAGACAAACTGATATAAACATGCACAGTGACACACTCATATAAACAAACACAGTGACACGCTGATATAAACACACACAGCGACACACTGATATAAAGACACACAGTGACACACTGATATAAACACACACAGTGACACACTGATATAAACACACATAGAGACACACTGATAGAAACAATCAACAAAACACTGATATAAACACACACAGTGACACACTGATAGAAACACACAGCGACACAATGATAGAAACACACAGCAACTCACTGATATGAACACTCACAGTGGCACACTGATAAAAAGACACACAGTGACACACTGATATAAACACACACAGTGACACACTGATAGAAACACACAGCGACACACTGATAGAAACACACAGTGACACACTGATACCAACACGCACAGTGACACACTGATATAAACACGCACAGCGACACAATGGTGGAAACACACAAAGTGGCACACTGATATGAACACTCACAGTGACACACTGATATAAACACACATTGACACATTGATAGAAATGCACACAGTGACAAACTGATAGAAACACACACAGTGACACACTGATATAAACACACACAGTGACGCAATGACAGAAATACGTACAGTGACACACTGATATAAACACGCCCATTGACACACTGATATCAACACACACAGTGACACACTGATATAAACACACACAGCGACACACTGATGTAACACACAGTGACACACTGATATAAACACACACAGTGACACACTGATATAAACACACACAGCGACACACTGATGTAACACACAGTGACACACTGATATAAACACGCACAGTGACACACTGATAGAAATGCACACAGTGACAAACTGATAGAAACACACACAGTGACACACTGATATAAACACACACAGTGACACACTGATATAAACACACACAGCGACACACTGATATAAACACACACAGAGACACACTGATATAAATACACACAGCGACACACTGATATAAACACACACAGCGACACACTGATATAAACACACACAGTGACACACTGATATAAACACACACAGCGACACACTGATATAAACACACACAGAGACACACTGATATAAATACACACAGCGACACACTGATATAAACACACACAGCGACACACTGATATAAACACACACAGTGACACACTGATATAAACACACACAGCGACACACTGATATAAACACACACAGAGACGCACTGATATAAACACACACACAGCGACACACTGATATAAAAACACACAGCAACACATTGATATAAACACACACAGTGACACACTGATATAAACACACACAGTGACACACTGATAGAAACACACAGTGACACACTGATATAAACACACACAGTGACACACTGATAGAAACACACAGTGACACACTGATATAAACACACACAGTGACACACTGATAGAAACACACAGTGACACACTGATATAAACACACACAGTGACACACTGATAGAAACACACACAGTGACACACTGATATTAGCACACAGTGACACACTGATATAAACACACACAGAGACACACTGATAGAAACACACACAGCGACACACTGATATAAACACACACAGTGACACACTGATATAAACACACAAAGCGACACACTGATATAAACAAGCACAGTGACACAGTGATATAAATACACACAGCGAGACACTGATATGAACACACACAGCGACACATTGATATAAACACTCAACGAAACACTGATATAAACACACACAGTAACACACTGATGTAACACACAGTGACACACTGATATAAAGACACACAGAGACAAACTGATAGACACACACACAGCGACACACTGATATAACACACAGTGACACACTGATATAAAGACACACAGAGACAAACTGATAGAAACACACACAGCGACACACTGATATAAACATGCACAGTGACACACTGATATCAACACACACAGTGACACACTGATATAAACACACACAGCGACACACTGATGTAACACACAGTGACACACTGACATAAAGACACACAGAGACAAACTGATAGAAATACGCACAGTGATACACTGATATAAACAAACACAGTGACACACTGATATCAACACACACAGTGACACACTGATATCAACACACACAGTGACACACTGATATAAACACACACAGCGACACACTGATGTAACACACAGTGACACACTGACATAAAGACACACAGAGACAAACTGATATAAACATGCACAGTGACACACTCATATAAACAAACACAGTGACACGCTGATATAAACACACACAGCGACACACTGATATAAAGACACACAGTGACACACTGATATAAACACACACAGTGACACACTGATATAAACACACATAGAGACACACTGATAGAAACAATCAACGAAACACTGATATAAACACACACAGTGACACACTGATAGAAACACACAGCGACACAATGATAGAAACACACAGCAACTCACTGATATGAACACTCACAGTGGCACACTGATAAAAAGACACACAGTGACACACTGATATAAACACACACAGTGACACACTGATAGAAACACACAGCGACACACTGATAGAAACACACAGTGACACACTGATACCAACACGCACAGTGACACACTGATATAAACACGCACAGCGACACAATGGTGGAAACACACAAAGCGACACACTGATATGAACACTCACAGTGACACACTGATATAAACACACATTGACACATTGATAGAAATGCACACAGTGACAAACTGATAGAAACACACACAGTGACACACTGATATAAACACACACAGTGACGCAATGACAGAAATACGTACAGTGACACACTGATATAAACACGCCCATTGACACACTGATATCAACACACACAGTGACACACTGATATAAACACACACAGCGACACACTGATGTAACACACAGTGACACACTGATATAAACACACACAGTGACACACTGATATAAACACACACAGCGACACACTGATGTAACACACAGTGACACACTGATATAAACACGCACAGTGACGCACTGATAGAAACACACACAGTGACACACTGATAGAAATGCACACAGTGACAAACTGATAGAAACACACACAGTGACACACTGATATAAACACACACAGTGACACACTGATATAAACACACACAGCGACACACTGATATAAACACACACAGAGACACACTGATATAAATACACACAGCGACACACTGATATAAACACACACAGCGACACACTGATATAAACACACACAGTGACACACTGATATAAACACACACAGCGACACACTGATATAAACACACACAGAGACGCACTGATATAAACACACACACAGCGACACACTGATATAAAAACACACAGCAACACATTGATATAAACACACACAGTGACACACTGATATAAACACACACAGTGACACACTGATAGAAACACACAGTGACACACTGATATAAACACACACAGTGACACACTGATATAAACACACACAGTGACACACTGATCGAAACACACAGTGACACACTGATATAAACACACACAGTGACACACTGATAGAAACACACACAGTGACACACTGATATTAGCACACAGTGACACACTGATATAAACACACACAGAGACACACTGATAGAAACACACACAGCGACACACTGATAGAAACACACACAGCGACACACTGATAGAAACACACACAGTGACACATTGATATAAACACACACAGTGACACACTGATAGAAACACACACAGTGACACATTGATATAAACACACACAGCGACACATTGATATAAACACACACAGAGACACACTGATAGAAACACACACAGCGACACACTGATAGAAACACACACAGCGACACACGGATAGAAACACACACAGAGACACACTGATATAAACACACACAGAGACACACTGATATAAACACACACAGCGACACACTGATATAAACACACACAGAGACGCACTGATATAAACACACACACAGCGACACACTGATATAAAAACACACAGCAACACATTGATATAAACACACACAGTGACACACTGATATAAACACACACAGTGACACACTGATAGAAACACACAGTGACACACTGATATAAACACACACAGTGACACACTGATATAAACACACACAGTGACACACTGATAGAAACACACAGTGACACACTGATATAAACACACACAGTGACACACTGATAGAAACACACACAGTGACACACTGATATTAGCACACAGTGACACACTGATATAAACACACACAGAGACACACTGATAGAAACACACACAACGACACACTGATAGAAACACACACAGCGACACACTGATAGAAACACACACAGTGACACATTGATATAAACACACACAGTGACACACTGATAGAAACACACACAGTGACACATTGATATAAACACACACAGTGACACACTGATAGAAACACACACAGCGACACATTGATATAAACACACACAGAGACACACTGATAGAAACACACACAGCGACACACTGATAGAAACACACACAGCGACACACGGATAGAAACACACACAGAGACACACTGATATAAACACACACAGAGACACACTGATATAAACACACACAGAGACACACTGATAGAAACACACACAGCGACACACGGATAGAAACACACACAGAGACACACTGATATAAACACACACAGAGACACACTGATATAAACACACACAGAGACACACTGATATAAACACACACAGAGACACACTGATATAAACACACACAGAGACACACTGATATAAACACACACAGAGACACACTGATATAAACACTCAGTGACACACTGATATAAACACACACAGAGACACACTGATATAAACACTCAGAGACACACTGATAGAAACACACTCAGAGACACACTGAACATTTCTCATCATCCAGTGAAACAGCATCAATTAACATTTATCTCCAGCCAGTGTGAACCGTTGCAAGTGAAACTATCGAGTTCAGGGTTGAAATCAGTGAAATGTCTGCAATTTTAAGATTGAAATCCTTTTGAAGCTGACACTTTGATGGAGTTTGTTCGAACTCTTTGCGGGAGTGACGGTTTGAGCTTTTTTTCAGCCACATGTTCAGTCTTCACAAGTACTGAAGATGTTGGAACTCATGAAGCTTGAAATTGAACAAGAAACAATAAGCTCCTTCTGCCGATTCAGGAACAGAAAACAAACTCCTTATTTCTCAAATTCAGAGACCAATAAAGCACCTTCTCTTGCTTCAGAGTCCTATAAAGCCTCTAAATGAAATATAAGGTTTAGTAAACCGATTGAAAGCTGCTTAAACACAGTGAGTAACTCAACACTGTGACAGGTGAGCACCGATCATCAATGCTTTATACTGACCTCGCCGGGGTCTGAATACAAACTGCTCCACTCTGGCATTTCATGTGATTCCATTTTCACTGAGCCCAACATGTCTTTTCTTTTTTTTTAAAAAAAAAACAAAACAGGAGGGAGATTGGAGTGAATAAAGTGCACCTCTGGCTCCAAACTGTATTCCAATCCCTCGCCCCAGGACTTGGTTAGACTTCACCTGGCAGAGAAACGCTGGAGTCTCGGAGACACGAAGCTCTCCCACCTCCTCAGATGCAGGACCTTCAGCAGAATTAGAGCAGGGGAGAGTCCGAGACAGTCCGATTCGAAAGGATCCAGCTCCGACTTCCAGCGCACCCACCCACCCCGAAGTCTGGCACACTGATCGCCGTAAAGTCCGAAGTTTCTCAGACTTGCCCAGATGTTGATGGGACCCAGTCCCAGGTCTCTTTTGGTTTTGGGAGGGGTGGAGGTTAGATCTCCTGTGTTTTTCTTTGGAGCTCTTTTTTTTTTCTCTCTCTCTCTCTCTGGTCTGAGACAGCCTCTGGGATACAAGTGTGTGACTGTTGGAAAGTTTACTGATTAACCCAAGTGCTGAGATGTGATGCCAGGAGACCAACCGTCCTGGTGTGGGAGGAAATTCAGGATGGGGAGTAGACAACATGTGGTGGGGGGGCCCCCCTGGTGGCCACAGTGGCGAATTGCCTCCTACATGACCTGTATCAGGGCTGCTGATCCAAAGAGTAAAGTACAAAACCTAGAGTGGAAATAAGCCCAGGGTGGGAACATTATCAATCGCTGCCAGCTGGGTACGTGCAGTCCTGTCGAGTGCATTCGACCATTTAAAGTATGAATTAAAACCATACCCTGCTCGTAGTCTGTCCCACCACCCCGCTCCCCCCACCCAAAAAAAAAATAATGAGACTCTTCGATTCTCCACGAAATGTTGAGTGTTTCACCTGCCGATGAACTGGTCGCACTAAAAGCCAGCACTCAGAATTCCCTGCCCGTCATAATCCAAGCGGTCGGTGTGTAAGTTGTGAGTGAGTGAGTGTGTGTGTGTGTGTGTGTGTCAGCGGCGAGTGTGGAAGCTGTGAGTGTGCAGACGGTTAGTGTATATGCTGAGTGTAAGTGGTGAGTGTATACACTGTGAGTGTGCAAGCCGTGAGTGTACAGATGGTTAGTGAATAAACTGAGTGTGCAAGTGGTGAGTGTATACACTGTGAGTGTGCAAGCTGTGAGTGTACAGATGGTTAGTGAATAAACTGAGTGTGCAAGTGGTGAGTGTATACACTGTGAGTGTGCGAGCTGTAAGTATGCAGTTAGTGAATAAACTGAGTGTGTAAGTGGTGAGTGTGCGAGCTGTGAGTACGTAGATGATTAGTGAATAAACTGAATAGGTGGTGAGTATACACTGTGAGTGTGCGAGCTGTGAGTATGTAGATGGTTCGTGAATAAACTGAGTGTGTAAGTGGTGAGTGTATGAGTGGTTCGTGTTTAAGTTATGCGTGTGTAAACTTGCACAGTGAGTGTCGGTAGACTATTCGACTATAGGGCAGCATCCTAACCGGGTCCAATCTCATCCTCGCACACAAGCAGTGTCCAGCATCGTTGATTGACAGTGGGAACCCTGGCTGGTTTTACCCTCACTAACCCAGGGGGCACTGAGGCAAAGAGTCACCCCTCCTGCTGCCCCTGCTGAGGTCAGCTCACCTGGGCACAGGCCAGTCCAGAGCCACAGTGGGCGACTCACTCACCGACTGAGGCAAGGAGCGGTGCACAGTTAATGTGAGCCCTCGAACATTGTGACTGTCTGTTTGGTCATTTGTGAAAAACAATATTTTTTAAAAAACGATGGGTTTTGGCTGAAAACTTTACTTATTAGCTGTGAATAATCAACGTTTTGAAAAAGTGCCTTAACTACCTGAGTGGGAATGTGCACATTGGATGCACCCTGTATCCAGGCTAGCCCCTCCAGGAGCCCCCTGCAGTATCCAGCAGCCCCCCGAAGCATTGGCCGCCCCCCAAGAAGCCCCCTTCCCACAGCCCTTTGCACCCTCCCCTCAGTAGCCCCTCGGAGTTCCCTGAAGCACACAGGCAATCTCCTCACAGTTCATTCTTCACTGGCCCGTCGACAAACACTTGGCTCTGATTCTGAGCACACCCTTGTGTTGTATCACCCCGATGGTAATGCCATCGGAAGGAAGTTGGCAGCGACACAGACCCCGGGCACCTTTGCTTTTGTTTCCAGCCTCAGTATTTATTTGTGAAGTGATTAATTGACTGGTGTCATGGAGTCCACTCTCACACAAGCTGCAGTGGGTCTGTTGGCATTCCTAATGGGCACTATTTGTTTTCAGGATAACAGAGCGGGGCAGTCAGGCGTCCCGTGTACATGACACTACGATGATGCATTTGCAGCCTTCAGCCTATAAATCCATAAGTCCCCCCCGATGCTGGTGCGGGAGCAATTGCACGGCTGAGGGAACTCTGTGTGTTCAGAGCTGTGGTCCAGAGATATTGTGGGAAAGTTAAACAAAGTGAACTCAACTGCAGGGCTCGTCCACCTTCCCCCACCCCTGACCCCTCCACCCCCAAACAAACACTAACAGCGGTTGCCGGCATTCCCCACCCTGAGGGCAAAGGTTTCTGTTCCCCCTCCCCCCCAGGGCAAAGGTTACTGATCTCTCCCCCTGCCCCAGGGCAAAGGTTACTGTTCCCCTCCCCCAGGTCAAAGGTTACTGTTCCCCCTCCTCCCCAGGGGCAAAGGTTACTGATCCCCCTCTCCCCCGGGGCAAAGGTTACTGTTCCCCTTCTCCCAGGTCAAAGGTTACTGTTCCCCCTCCTCCCCAGGGGCAAAGGTTACTGATCCCCCTCTCCCCCGGGGCAAAGGTTACTGTTCCCCTTCTCCCAGGTCAAAGGTTACTGTTCCCCCTCCTCCCTAGGGGCAAAGGTTACTGATCCCCCTCTCCCCCAGGGCAAAGGTTACTGTTCCCCCTCCCCCCAGGGCAAAGGTTACTGTTCCCCTTCTCCTCCAGGGCAAAGGTTAATGTTCCCCCTCCCCCCCCCCAGGGCAAAGGTTACTGATCCCACTTCCTCCCAGGGCAAAGGTTTCTGTTCCCCCTCCCCCCAGGTCAAAGGTTACTGATCCTCCTCTCCCCCCCCCACCCCCAGGGCAAAGGTTATTGATGCCTCTCCCCCCTAGGGCAAAGGTTACTGATCCGTCTCCCCTGGGGGGCAAAGGTTAAGACCCCCCCGCCAATATATTTTACACAACAGCATCATGCTTTTATGTAGCGCCTTTAATGTAGAAAAACATCACATGGTCTTGAGAGAGGTTTTATCAGACAAAAATGGACACAAGCTAAAGAAGGAGATATTAGGAGGGTTGAAAGAGGTGGGAGGGTCTTAAAGGAGAGTGAGGTGGAGAGGCTGAGGGGGTCATGGAGGGAATTCCAGAGCTTAGGCTCGAGAGAGCTGAAGGGAGCGTGAGTGGAGGGAACAGAGAAGGTGGAGGATGGATGCTGGCCAGGTGGGCCTTGGAATGGTCAAATCTGGATGAAGCTTTCAGTGGCAGATGGGCAGAGGTGGGCGATGTTTCGGAGGTGGAAGTAGGTGGTCTTTGCGATGGGGTCAGAAGTTCAGCTCGAGGTCGAACAGGATGTTGAGGTTGTGAACAGTCTGGTTCAACCACATGGCCCGGCATATTCCTCACTCTACCATTACCAACAAGCCAGGGGATCAACCCTGGTTCAATGAGGAGTGTAGAAGAGCATGCCAGAAGCAGCACCAGGCGTACCTAAAAATGTGGTGCCAACCTGGTGAAGCTACAACACAGGACTACATGCATGCTAAACAGCGGAAGCAACATGCTATAGACAGAGCTAAGCAATTCCACAACCAACGGATCAGATCAAAGCTCTGCAGTCCTGCCACCTCCAGTCATGAATGGTGGTGGACAATTAAACAACTAACGGGAGGAGGAGGCTCTGTAAACATCCCCATCCTCAATGATGGCGGAGTCCAGCACATGAGTGCAAAAGACAAGGCTGAAGCGTTTGCAACCATCTTCAGCCAGAAGTACCGAGTGGATAATCCATCTTGGCCTCCTCCCGATATCCCCACCATCACAGAAGCCAGTCTTCAGCCAATTCGATTCACTCCACATGATATCAAGAAACGGCTGAGTGCACTGGATACAGCAAAGGCTATGGGCCCCGACAACATCCCGGCTGTAGTGCTGAAGTCTTGTGCTCCAGAACTAGCCACGCCTCTAGCCAAACTGTTCCAGTACAGCTACAACACTGGCGTCTACCCGACAATGTGGAAAATTGCCCAGGTATGTCCTTCCACAAAAAGCAGGACAAATCCAATCCGGCCAATTACCGCCCCATCAGTCTACTCTCAATCATCAGCAAAGTGATGGAAGGTGTCGTCGACAGTGCTATCAAGCGGCACTTACTCACCAATAACCTGCTCATCGATGCTCAGTTTGGGTTCCGCCAGGACCACTCGGCTCCAGACCTCATTACAGCCTTGGTCCAAACATGGACAAAAGAGCTGAATTCCAGAGGTGAGGTGAGAGTGACTGCCCTTGACATCAAGGCAGCATTTGACCCAGTGTGGCACCAAGGAGCTCCAGTAAAATTGAAGTCAATGGGAATCAGGGGGAAAACTCTCCAGTGGCTGGAGTCATACCAAGCACAAAGGAAGATGGTAGTGGTTGTTGGAGGCCAATCATCTCAGCCCCAGGACATTGCTGCAGGAGTTCCTCAGGGCAGTGTCCTAGGCCCAACCATCTTCAGCTGCTTCATCAATGACCTTCCCTCCATCATAAGGTCAGAAATGGGGATGTTCGCTGATGACTGCACAGTGTTCAGTTCCATTCGCAACCCCTCAGATAATGAAGCAGTCCGAGCCCGCATGCAGCAAGACCTGGACAACATCCAGGCTTGGGCTGATAAGTGGCAAGTAACATTCGTGCCAGATAAGTGCCAGGCAATGACCATCTCCAACAAGAGAGAGTCTAACCACCTCCCCTTGACATTCAACAGCATTACCATCGCCGAATCCCCCACCATCAACATCCTGGGGGTCACCATTGACCAGAAACTTAACTGGACCAGCCACATAAATACTGTGGCTAAAAGAGCAGGTCAGAGGCTGGGTATTCTGTGGCGAGTGACTCACCTCCTGACTCGCCAAAGCCTTTCCACCATCTACAAGGCACAAGTCAGGAGTGTGATGGAATACTCTCCACTTGCCTGGATGAGTGCAGCTCCAACAACACTCAAGAAGCTCAACACCATCCAGGACAAAGCAGCCCACTTGATTGGTACCCCATCCACCACCCTAAACATTCACTCCCTTCACCACCGGCGCACCGTGGCTGCAGCGTGTACCATCTCCAGGATGCACAGCAGCTACTCGCCAAGGCTTCTTCGACAGCACCTCCCAAACCCGCGACCTCCACCACCTAGAAGGACAAGGGCAGCAGGCACATGGGAACAGCACCACCTGCACGTTCCCCTCCAAGTCACACACCATCCCGACTTGGAAATATATCGCCGTTCCTTCATCGTCGCTGGGTCAAAATCCTGGAACTCCCTTCCTAACAGCACTGTGGGAGAACCGTCACCACACGGACTGCAGCGGTTCAAGAAGGCGGCTCACCACCACCTTCTCAAGGGCAATTAGGGATGGGCAATAAATGCCGGCCTCGCCAGCGACGCCCACATCCCATGAACGAATAAAAAAAAAACCTGAGAACATGGTGGGGAGGATTTGCCACTCAGAGCCAATGCCACTCAGAGCCCATTGCCACTCAGAGCCAATGCCACTCAGTCCGTTGCCACTCAGAGCCAATGCCACTCAGAGCCAATGCCACTCAGAGCCCATTGCCACTCAGAGCCAATGCCACTCAGAGCCCATTGCCACTCAGAGCCAATGCCACTCAGTCCGTTGCCACTCAGAGCCAATGCCACTCAATCCATTGCCACTCAGTCCGTTGCCACTCTGCACTAATTGTCAGAGATGCATGAGGAGGGTCTATTCTCCCCCCACGCCATGGGCAGGCACCAGCCATTGGCACAATCTGCCAGTCGCCAAGTACGGCGGAAATGGACCCGCGTGGCAGGACAAACGCAAATTAAATGCTGAACAAAACCCACCAGGTCTGCGTCAGTCTTATTAATGGGACGGAAAAACCAAACACATCCTTTGGCTTTCAGTTGTGTCTGAGAATTGGTGAGTTGGAGCCCAGGGTAGACTGTGGGATTCCGTTACGTTTTCAGGACGAAAATCAGCAAAAAGGATTTGTATAAATTGGGATTTCATGAGGCGCCGAAATCTGCTCCCCTGAAAGGATTTCCTTCTCTCGCTGTCAGACCAGACGACAACACGGAAGCCAGGATCAGTCAGGATCCCTTCCACAAAAATGCAGATTCCTGCTCCAGTATCGCAAGTGGTGTCAGACTTCCTCGGCAGTAAACACACTCTGCGCGGTGCGTTGGAATTCAAAGACTTTTGTGAAACATTTATTCTCCGAGGTTATGCGGATAGAGGTGAGATGAAGAGGGGAGGGAGGAGGCTGGTGTGGAGTATAAACACCGGCATGGACCATGTTGGGATGAATGGCCCCTTTCTGTGCTGTAAATTTTATTTAATTCTGTGTAATTTATTAAAACAAAGAGGTTAGGGTGAGGTGGGCTTGAACCAAGGACCAAATAGTCCAATTGGTTTTATTTTTATTTCAGGATGAGAAAATGAAACACCTCCTCTGAACGAGGTTAGCTGCCAGTTGAGTCCAAATCGTGTGGGGAAATCTGATACACGGAGATGTGCCAGTGTAACTGTAGCTCAGATAGAAAGACAACTGTTCAAAGTTGGAAGCAAAAGAAAAAAATGGTGGGGCATGTCTGGAAGTGAGAGGGTGGCACCTGCTCAATGTCAACAAGGAATGGATGGAGGGACATTCAGGGAGGGATGTGCACAGTCTGGCACGAGTTCAGGAGCTCAAACACCGAGGCCCAGAACTCAAACATACCTCCCTGCATCAGACTTGACATGAAATATGAAATGTGTATGGGCGTAGGGGTATGTGTGTGTGTGTTTAAGTGTGCGTGTGTAGGTGTGTGTGTGTAGGTGTGTGTGTGTAGGTAGGTGTGCGTCTGTAGGTGTGTGTGTGTAGGTAGGTGTTTGTGTGTAGGTAGGTGTGTGTAGGTGTTTGTGTGTGTGTGAAGGTGTGTGTGTGTAGGTGTGTGTGTGTGAAGGTAGGAGTGTGTGTGTAGGTAGGTGTGTGCGTGTGTGTGTACGGTGTGCGTGTGTAGGTGTGTGTGTAGGTAGGTGTTTGTGTGTAGGTGTGTGTGTGTATGTGTGTGAAGGTGTGTGTGTGTGTTTAGGTAGGAGTGTGTGTGTAGGTAGGTGTGTGTGTAGGTGTTTGTGTGTGTGTGCGAAGTTGTGTGTGTGTAGGTGTGTGTGTGTGTGTGTGAAGGTGTGTGTAGGTGTGTGTGTGTGTAGGTGTGTGTGTGTGTGTAGGTGTGTGTGTGAAGGTGTGTGTCTGTGTGTGTAGGTGTTCATGTGTGCGGTGTGCGTGTGTAGGTGTGTGTGTAGGTAGGCGTGTGTGTGTGTGTGTGAAGGGGTGTGTAGGTGTGTGTGTGTGTGAAGGGGTGTGTAGGTGTGTGTGTGTGTGTGAAGGGGTGTGTAGGTGTGTGTGTGTGTGTGTGAAGGGGTGTGTAGGTGTGTGTGTGTGTGTGAAGGGGTGTGTAGGTGTGTGTGTGTGTGTGAAGGGGTGTGTGTGTGTGTGACTCAGGGGCTGGGAGTTTTCTTCAGGTGAACTAACTATCGGCCTTCCGCCTGAAGAAGGAGCACTTGGGCCCAATGCCATAGGGTGCCTGACGGTGGCAACTCATCCCCCACCCCCAGCAAGGCCCAGCCTGGAGCAGGGGTCCGTCCCCAGCCTGGAGCAGGGGTCCGTCCCCAGCGTGGAGCAGGGGTCCGTCCCCAGCCTGGAGCAGGGGTCCGTCCCCAGCCTGGAGCAGAGGTCCGTCCCCAGCCTGGAGCAGGAGTTGTCCACAGCCTGGAGCAGGGGTCTGTCCCCAGCCTGGAGCAGGGTTCCATCCCCAGCCTGGAGCAGGAGTTGTCCACAGCCTGGAGCAGGGGTCCATCCCCAGCCTGGAGCAGGAGTTGTCCACAGCCTGGAGCAGGGGTCCATCCCCAGCCTGGAGCAGGGGTCCATCCCCAGCCTGGAGCAGGGGTCCGTCCCCAGCCTGGAGCAGGGGTCTGTCCCCAGCCTGCTCCAGTGTTGCTATGGTCTGGACCAACACTAACTTTGACCTCCAGAGATTGGTTATGGAGCAGATTGTGCCTCTTACCTGGCCAATAGTAGTTAGTAGCAAGGCAAAAATATCAATCACTGGTTTTATTTTCACATTCTTTACAAATGAGCAGCACAAGTTTGTCCTGATCTCTCCCCTCACCCTGCAGGCGAAACCAGCATCACCTCTTAGTTATCAGTTGCCTCGTATTGCTGATAACCGAAAGCAGTAATCCAGCAGAGAAAGAGTTAAGATCTGGTGTTTAAGTGAACAGCTGGGTTTTCTTCTGCTGGGAAGTGGGGGAGGGGAGTTCCTTTCTACCTGAGGTTTGCTGCTGATCAAATGATAATTTAAAAAATGTAAAAATCTCATCCTTGTGTTCAAACCCCTCGCCCCTCCCTATCTGCGTAACCTCCTCCAGTCCGAGATCTCTGCTTTCCTCCAATTTGGGCCTCTTGTGCGTCGCCGATTTTGAACACTCCCCACCCAGTGGCGGCCGTGCCTTCAGCTGCCTGGGTCCTGAGCTCCGGAATTCCCTCCCTAAACCTCTCCGCCTCTCTCTCTGCTCCTTTAAGACGCTCCTTAAAACCTACCTCTTTGACCAAGCTTTTGGTCACCTGTCCTAATATCTCCTTTTTTGGCTTGATGTCAATTTTTCTGTCAGGTGACGCTCCTGTGAAGTACCTTGGCACGTTTTACTATATTAAAGGCGCTATATAAATGCAGGTTGATGTTGTTGTTGTTGAGCCCACCTGGGGCAGGTTGGACCAGGTCTTAGCTGCTTCACCTCCGTACGATGTGCAATGCCGCCCTCTGGTGAACAAGCAGTGAAATTCTATCCAGGTATTCGAACAACGACTTGCATTTATATAGTGCCTTTAACACAGCAAAACGTCACGAGGCGCTTCACAGGAGCGATTATCAAACAAAATTGGACACCGAGCCACATAAGGAGATATTAGGACAGGCTTGGTCAAGGAGGGGATCAAAATTCTGGGGTACAATTTCCGCTGGGGTTCTCGTGACTTTGAGCACACTGTATCCGCGCTGTGCCTGTACCCACTGTATCCGCGCTGTGCCTGTACCCACTGTATCCGCGCTGTGCCTGTACCCACTGTATCCGCACTGTGCCTGTACCCACTGTATCCACGCTGTGCCTGTACCCACTGTATCCGCACTGTGCCTGTACCCACTGTATCCGCGCTGTGCCTGTACCCACTGTATCCGCACTGTGCCTGTACCCACTGTATCCGCACTGTGCCTGTACCCACTGTATCCGCACTGTGCCTGTACCCACTGTATCCGCACTGTGCCTGTACCCACTGTATCCGCGCTGTGCCTGTACCCACTGTATCCGCGCTGTGCCTGTACCCACTGTATCCGCGCTGTGCCTGTACCCACTGTATCCGCGCTGTGCCTGTACCCACTGTATCCGCGCTGTGCCTGTACCCACTGTATCCGCGCTGTGCCTGTACTCACTGTATCCGCACTGTGCCTGTACCCACTGTATCCACGCTGTGCCTGTACCCACTGTATCCACGCTGTGCCTGTATTCACTGTATCCACGCTGTGCCTGTACCCACTGTATCCACGCTGTGCCTGTACCCACTGTATCCGCGCTGTGCCTGTACCCACTGTATCCGCACTGTGCCTGTATTCACTGTATCCGCACTGTGCCTGTACCCACTGTATCCGCACTGTGCCTGTACCCACTGTATACGCACTGTGCCTGTACCCACTGTATACGCACTGTGCCTGTACCCACTGTATCCGCACTGTGCCTGTACCCACTGTATCCGCACTGTGCCTGTACCCACTGTATCCGCGCTGTGCCTGTACCCACTGTATCCGCGCTGTGCCTGTACCCACTGTATCCGCGCTGTGCCTGTACCCACTGTATCCGCGCTGTGCCTGTACCCACTGTATCCGCGCTGTGCCTGTACTCACTGTATCCGCGCTGTGCCTGTACCCACTGTATCCGCACTGTGCCTGTACCCACTGTATCCGCACTGTGCCTGTACCCACTGTATCCGCACTGTGCCTGTACCCACTGTATCCACGCTGTGCCTGTACCCACTGTATCCATGCTGTGCCTGTATTCACTGTATCCACGCTGTGCCTGTACCCACTGTATCCACGCTGTGCCTGTACCCACTGTATCCGCGCTGTGCCTGTACCCACTGTATCCGCACTGTGCCTGTATTCACTGTATCCGCACTGTGCCTGTACCCACTGTATCCGCACTGTGCCTGTACCCACTGTATCCGCATTGTGCCTGTACCCACTGTATACGCACTGTGCCTGTACCCACTGTATCCGCACTGTGCCTGTACCCACTGTATCCGCACTGTGCCTGTACCCACTGTATCCGCGCTGTGCCTGTACCCACTGTATCCGCACTGTGCCTGTACCCACTGTATCCGCGCTGTGCCTGTACCCACTGTATCCGCGCTGTGCCTGTACCCACTGTATCCGCGCTGTGCCTGTACTCACTGTATCCGCGCTGTGCCTGTACCCACTGTATCCGCACTGTGCCTGTACCCACTGTATCCGCACTGTGCCTGTACCCACTGTATCCGCACTGTGCCTGTACCCACTGTGTCCACGCTGTGCCTGTACCCACTGTATCCACGCTGTGCCTGTATTCACTGTATCCACGCTGTGCCTGTACCCACTGTATCCACGCTGTGCCTGTACCCACTGTATCCACGCTGTGCCTGTACCCACTGTATCCGCGCTGTGCCTGTACCCACTGTATCCGCACTGTGCCTGTATTCACTGTATCCGCACTGTGCCTGTACCCACTGTATCCGCACTGTGCCTGTACCCACTGTATACGCACTGTGCCTGTACCCACTGTATACGCACTGTGCCTGTACCCACTGTATCCGCACTGTGCCTGTACCCACTGTATCCGCACTGTGCCTGTACCCACTGTATACGCACTGCGCCTGTGCTCACTGTATCCGCACTGTGCCTGTACTCACTGTATCCGCGCTGTGCCTGTATTCACTGTATCCACGCTGTGCCTGTGCTCACTGTATCCGCGCTGTGCCTGCACTCACTGTATACGCACTGTACCTGTACTCACTGTATCTGCACTGTGCCTGTACTCACTGTTTCCGCACTGTACCTGCACTCACTATATCTGCACTATACCTGCGCTCACTGTATCCGCACTGCACCTGTACTCACTGTATCAGCACTGCGCCTGTACTCGCTGTATCCGCACTGCACCTGCACTCACTGTATCCGCGCTGTACCTGCGCTCACTGCATCCGCACTGTGCCTGCACTCACTGTATCCGCACTGTACCTGTATTAACTGTATCCGCACTGTGCCTGCACTCACTGTATCCGCACTGTACCTGTATTCACTGTATCCGCACTGTGCCTACACTCACTGGATCTGCACAGTGCCTGAGCTCACTGTATCTGAATTGTGCCTGTGCTCACTGTATCTGCACTGTACCTGCGCTCACTGTAACCACACTGTACCTGCGCTCACTGTATCCGCAGTGTGCCTTTGCTCACTTTATCTGCATTGTACCTGCACTCACTGTATCCACACTGTACCTGGGCTCACTGTATCCACACTGTGCCTGCGCTCACTGTATCTGAATTGTGCCTGTGCTCACTGTATCTGCACTGTACCTGCGCTCACTGTAACCACACTGTACCTGCGCTCACTGTATCCGCAGTGTGCCTGCGCTCACTGTATCCGCAGTGTGCCTGCGCTCACTGTATCCGCAGTGTGCCTGCGCTCACTGTATCCGCACTGTGCCTGCGCTCACTGTATCCGCACTGTGCCTGCGCTCACTGTATCCGCACTGTGCCTGCGCTCACTGTATCCGCAGTGTGCCTGCGCTCACTGTATCCGCACTGTGCCTGCGCTCACTGTATCGCACAGTGCCTGAGCTCACTGTATCCGCACTGTGCCTTTGCTCACTTTATCTGCATTGTACCTGCACTCACTGTATCCGCACTGTACCTGCACTCACCATATCCGCACTGTACCCGCACTCACTGTATCCGCACTGTACCTGCACTCACTGTACCTGCACGGTATCCGCACTGTACCTGCACTCACCGTATCCGCACTGTGCCTGCACTCACCGTATCCGCACTGTACCTGCACTCACTGTATCTGCAATGTATCTGCATTCACTGTACCTGCACTCACTGTATCCGCACTGTACCTGCACTCACCGTATCCGCACTGTACCCGCACTGTACCTGCACTCACTGTATCCGCACTGTCCCTGCACTCACTGTACCTGCACGGTATCCGCACTGTACCTGCACTCACCGTATCCGCACTGTGCCTGCACTCACCGTATCCGCACTGTACCTGCACTCACTGTATCCGCAATGTATCTGCATTCACTGTACCCGCACTGTATCCGCACTGTACCTGCACTCACTGTACCTGCACTATATCCGCACTGTACCTGCGCTCACTGTATCCGCACTGTACCTGCGCTCACTGTATCCGCACTGTACCTGTGCTCACTGTATCCGCACTGTACCTGCACTCACTGTATCCGCACTGTACCTGCACTCACTGTATCCGCACTGTACCTGCACTCACTGTACCTGCACTGTATCCGCACTGTATCTGCACTCACTGTACCTGCACTGTACCTGCACTCACTGTATCCGCACTGTACCTGCACTCACTGTATCCGCACTGTACCTGCACTCACCGTATCCGCACTGTGCCTGCACTCACTGTATCCGCACTGTACCTGCACTCACTGTATCTGCAATGTATCTGCATTCACTGGACCTGCACTCACTGTATCCGCACTGTACCTGCACTCACCATATCCGCACTGTACCCGCACTGTACCTGCACTCACTGTATCCGCACTGTACCTGCACTCACTGTACCTGCACGGTATCCGCACTGTACCTGCACTCACTGTATCCGCACTATACCTGCACTCACCGTATCCGCACTGTGCCTGCACTCACCGTATCCGCAATGTATCTGCATTCACTGTACCCGCACTGTACCTGCACTCACTGTACCTGCACTGTATCCGCACTGTACCTGTGCTCACTGTATCCGCACTGTACCTGCACTCACTGTATCCGCACTGTACCTGAACTCACTGTACCTGCACTGTATCCGCACTGTATCTGCACTCACTGTACCTGCACTCACTGTATCCGCACTGTACCTGCACTCACTGTATCCGCACTGTACCTGCACTCACCGTATCCGCACTGTGCCTGCACTCACTGTACCTGCACTCACTGTATCCGCAATGTATCTGCATTCACTTTACCCGCACTGTATCCGCACTGTACCTGCACTCACTGTACCTGCACTGTATCCGCACTGTACCTGCACTCACTGTATCCGCACTGTACCTGCACTCACTGTACCTGCACTGTATCCGCACTGTATCTGCACTCACTATACCTGCACTGTACCTGCACTCACTGTATCCGCACTGTACCTGCACTCACTGTACCTGCACTGTATCCGCACTGTATCTGCACTCACTATACCTGCACTGTACCTGCACTCACTGTATCCGCACTGTATCTGCACTCACTGTACCTGCACTCACTATACCTGCACTGTACCTGCACTCACTGTATCCGCACTGTATCTGCACTCACTGTACCTGCACTCACTGTATCCGCACTGTACCTGCACTCACTGTATCCGCACTGTACCTGCACTCACCGTATCCGCACTGTGCCTGCACTCACTGTACCTGCACTCACTGTATCCTCACTGTATCTGCACTAGTTATACTCTGTATCTCCGCATGGGGGCACTGCAACTGCCGTACTGGGTAATGACGTCAGAGCGGGGAGTCGGAACCCGGAAGTGAGTGGGCCGCGGGTGAGTGTTGCGGGTCCGAGACCCCGGACAGAGGCACCGGGGATCCGGCGGGTTGGCCAGGCACAGACCGGCACTTTAGAGGCCACAGAGCCGGGACGGAGACCAGCCTCGGACTGCAGTTCAAACCCCGCCTTTTTGGAAAAAGCCTGGATCACAACTGGAGGGGGAGGGGGAGGGCTCATCGGGGTCAGTGTGAGAGGGATACAGGCATTGGTCAGTGTGTGAGAGGGATACAGGCATTGGTCAGTGTGTGAGAGGGATACAGGCATTGGTCAGTGTGTAAGAGGGATACAGGCATTGGTCAGTGTGTGAGAGGGATACAGGCATTGGTCAGTGTGTGAGAGGGATACAGGCATTGGTCAGTGTGTGAGAGGGGTACGGGCATTGGTCAGTGTGTGAGAGGGATACAGGCATTGGTCAGTGTGTGAGAGGGATACAGGCATTGGTCAGTGTGTGAGGGGGTACAGGCATTGGTCAGTGTGAGAGAGGGATACAGGCATTGGTCAGTGTGTGAGAGGGATACAGGCATTGGTCAGTGTGTGAGAGGGATACAGGCATTGGTCAGTGTGTGAGGGGGTACAGGCATTGGTCAGTGTGAGAGAGGGATACAGGCATTGGTCAGTGTGTGAGGGGGGTACAGGCATTGGTCAGTGTGAGAGAGGGATACAGGCATTGGTCAGTGTGTGAGGGGGTACAGGCATTGGTCAGTGTGTGGGAGGGGTACGGGCATTGGTCAGTGTGTAAGAGGGATACGGGCATTGGTCAGTGTGTGAGAGGGGTACGGGCATTGGTCAGTGTGAGAGGGATACAGGCATTGGTTAGTGTGTGAGTGGGTACGGGCATTGGTCAGTGTGTGAGGGGGTACAGGCATTGGTCAGTGTGTGGGAGGGGTACGGGCATTGGTCAGTGTGTAAGAGGGATACGGGCATTGGTCAGTGTGTGAGAGGGGTACGGGCATTGGTCAGTGTGAGAGGGATACAGGCATTGGTTAGTGTGTGAGGGGGTACGGGCATTGGTCAGTGTGAGAGGGATACAGGCATTGGTCAGTGTGTGAGGGGTACAGGCATTGGTCAGTGTGAGAGAGGGATACAGGCATTGGTCAGTGTGTGAGGGGAGTACAGGCATTGGTCAGTGTGAGGGAGGGATACAGGCATTGGTCAGTGTGTGAGGGGGTACAGGCATTGGTCAGTGTGTGAGAGGAGTACAGGCATTGGTCAGTGTGTGGGAGGGGTACGGGCATTGGTCATTGTGTGAGAGGGATACGGGCATTGGTCAGTGTGTGAGAGGGGTATGGGCATTGGTCAGTGTGTGAGGAGTACAGGCATTGGTCAGTGTGTGAGAGGGGTCAGGCATTGGTCAGTGTGTGAGGGGGGGTACGGGCATTGGTCAGTGTGTGAGGGGGATACAGACATTGGTCAGTGTGTGAGGGGGATACAGACATTGGTCAGTGTGTGAGGGGGATACAGACATTGGTCAGTGTGTGAGGGGGATACAGGCATTGGTCAGTGTGTGAGGGGGATACAGACATTGGTCAGTGTGTGAGGGGGATACAGGCATTGGTCAGTGTGTGAGGGGGATACAGACATTGGTCAGTGTGTGAGGGGGTACAGACATTGGTCAGTGTGTGAGAGGGGTACGGGCATTGGTCAGTGTGTGAGAGGGGTACGGGCATTGGTCACTGTGTGAGAGGGGTACGGGCATTGGTCAGTGTGTGAGAGGGGTACGGGCATTGGTCAGTGTGTGAGGGGGATACAGACATTGGTCAGTGTGTGAGGGGGATACAGACATTGGTCAGTGTGTGAGGGGGATACAGACATTGGTCAGTGTGTGAGGGGGATACAGACATTGGTCAGTGTGTGAGGGGGATACAGACATTGGTCAGTGTGTGAGGGGGATACAGACATTGGTCAGTGTGTGAGGGGGATACAGACATTGGTCAGTGTGTGAGGGGGATACAGATATTGGTCAGTGTGTGAGGGAGGTAGAGGGACCGGTTGTTCAGATTTCCAACAATTCTGTTTTCTGTGGTTTAAGAATTGAAGCCTTTTAAGGATTGATCCTGACGTGAGGCGAGCAGAGGATGTCAGGTGGAAGTGGAGGGCTTAGCCTTCCGGAGCTGGTGCAGCAGGTAAATCGCTGGTTATTAGTTAATCCAGTCTAATATAACTGTTTACTGATAATCTCATGTCTGGTACAGCAGGTAACCCGAACCCTCTTACCTGCTTCATTGACACTAACTCATACCCCAGTTACAGCCTCTCCCCTGATACTAACACAGGTGCATAGGGGACGTTCCTTTGTGGTTGGGGCTGGGACATCTTGATGGGACAGTGTAGAGGGAGCTTTACTCTGTATCTAACCCATGCTGTACCTGCCCTGGGAGTGTTTGATGGGACAGTTTAGGGGGAGCTTTACTCTGTATCTATCCCGTGCTGTACCTGCCCTGGGAGTGTTTGATGGGACAGTGTAGAGGGAGCTTTACTCTGTATCTAACCCACACTGTACCTGCCCTGGGAGTGTTTGATGGGACAGTTTAGGGGGAGCTTTACTCTGTATCTAACCCGTGCTGTACCTGCCCTGGGAGTGTTTGATGGGACAGTTTAGGGGGAGCTTTATTCACCCGTACAAGGAGCCCAGCTCACAGCAGAGAGCTTGCAGCTCAGCACGGAGCAGAGGCTAAACTGCAACTGAGAGTCCAGTCTCTGGTTTCGGACCTCTGTATATAATTCGGCTGCACTTTGCCTCGGCTGCAGCCCTTTCCCAAATACAAGTGGAGTTTCTGAGCAACTGATGAGGTGTGGCCATTACAGCCTCACTGGGGTGTTGTGGAGTGCTGGGATGAAGGTACAAATCTCCCTCGCTGCTCCCCCCGCATTGATAGGCCTCCCGAGTGAAAATCAGGAACTACAGAGGAGGGAGATTCTATCTCTATCTTTATCTCTCTGACTGCCTGTCTCTATCTTTGCATGTCTGTCTGTGTGAGTCTTTGTCTGTCTCCATCACTGTCTGTGTCTCAGGTGGACGTAAAAGATCCCACAGCACTGTTTCGAAGAAGAGCAGGGGAGTTCTTCCCGGAGTCCTGGCCCACATTTATCTCTCAACCAACACCTAAAAACAGATTATCTGGTCATTATCCCATTGCTGTTTGTGGGATCTTGCTGTGCGTAAATTACTGCCGTGTTTCAGTGACTACACTTCAAAAATTCTTCATTGGCTTTAAAGCGCTTTGGGACATCCTGAGGTTGTGAAAGGCGCTATATAAATGCAAGACTTTTGTTTCTATCTGTCTCTGTCTGATACTATCACTTGAAGCTGAAACGATGCAATTCTGGCTCTAATCTCTGTTGAAGATGGCACTGTGGAACTGGCTGAGTTGTGAAGACGAGGAGAGCAAGCAGCTGCTGAGAGCAGTGACAGGAGCACGAGTGGCACACTCACTTTTACAGCATCTGACTGGACAGGACAGAATTGACTTGTACAAGGTAATGAGAAACGCAGCCTGATCTGACTGTTCCGCCCCTGGATCCTGCTTTCCTGACTGACTGACTTGACTTGGTCAGGTCTTCAGCACGAGCAGGTTGCGGATGGGTAGGTCTGGGGCATGGGTCAAGGAGTGGGAACAGGGTCGGAGGATTGTCACGATAAAAGGGGGTGTTAATAATACAGCGCTGTGCAACAATTCACGGTGGGGGGCAATGGGGAAATCTTCCTGGAAGTGTTTGATGGGACAGTGTAGGATGGGACAGGATGCACTGCAGCAACTCGCCAAGGCTTCTTTGATAGCACCTCCCAAACCCGCGACCTCTACCACTTAGAAGGACAAGGGCAGCAGGCGCATGGGAACAACACCACCTGCACGTTCCCCACCAAGTCACACATCATCCCAACTTGGAAATCTATCGCCGTTCCTTCATCATCGCTGGGTCAAAATCCTGGAACTCCCTTCCGAACAGCACTGTGGGAGAACCTTCACCACACGGACTGCAGAGGTTCAAGAAGGCGGCTCACCACCACCTTCTCAAGGGCAATTAGGGATGGGCAATAAATGCCGGCCTCGCCAGCGACGCCCACATCCCATGAACGAATAAAAAAAAAAGCTTTACTCTGTATCTGACCTATGCTGTACCTGCCCTGGGAGTGATTGATGGGACAGTGTAGAGGGAGCTTTACTCTGTATCTAACCCGTGCTGTACCTGCCCTGGGAGTGATTGATGGGACAGTGTAGAGGGAGCTTTACTCTGTATCTAACCCACACTGTACCTGCCCTGGGAGTGTTTGATGGGACAGTGTAGAGGGAGCTTTACTCTGTATCTAACCCGTGCTGTACCTGCCCTGGGAGTGATTGATGGGACAGTGTAGAGGGAGCTTTACTCTGTATCTAACCCGTGCTGTACCTGCCCTGGGAGTGATTGATGGGACAGTGTAGAGGGATCCCCTGGAGGTGTAGTTGGATGGGAAACGGTGCACGGCTCCACTCCTCCAATTGATGCCCTTTGTTTCTCTTCTCTCCCCACCCAAAAGTGACCTGTGGTTCCCAACGGACGGCAGATGCGGGGGTGTTAATGTTTCTCGAGTGCTTTACGGATCCTTTGTGATGGGGCGGGGGGGGGGAGGGGGGAGAAGCTTAAGAAACCTGTTCCTTTCCAATCATAACCACTTTCCGTTCTCGTCCACAGAAACAATGCATCCTTGGCATCGCAGAGTTTGTGAAGACCAATCCCAGGGCCTCGCAGTCCGAGCTGAATCAGGAGCTGAAGCAGCAGGTTCTGCTGTTTGCAGCAAGAGTCCGCGCCTTGCAATAACGCAGGGCGATCGCATGAAGATTGTTCACCTTTCTCACCGTGCAACGTGATTGTGTTTGAACTCGGTCTGAGCTGACCCTTGTAAACAATTTTACAACACCAAGTTATAGTCCAGCAATTTTATTTTAAATTCACAAGCTTTCGGAGGCTTCCTCCTTCGTCAGGTGAACGATGTGAAAAAATGTTCACCTGTGGAAGGAGGAAGCCTCCGAAAGCTTGTGAATTTAAAATAAAATTGCTGGACTATAACTTGGTGTTGTAAAATTGTTTACAATTGTCAACCCCAGTCCATCACTGGCATCTCCACATCATGAGCTGACCCTGATCGAGGCCGTTTGTTCAGCTCTCCTGCTGTTGTATTTCTATTGCTCGTCACTCAGTTCTCTCTGATATTCCCTATTGTCCTTCACTCATTTCCCTGTGATATTCCCTATTGTCCTTCACTCAGTTCCCTGTGATATTCCCAATTACTGTTGACTGTAACTAAACCCTCCGTTCTCCCGCTGAGGATCAGACTTTGGTGCTGGGGGGTCCTATTAAAGGGGAGTTCAATAGTAAATTTTAAAGGTTATACTAAAGTGTGGATTTTATCATGAAGTGATTATAAAGTACCCCTTTTAATATTGTTCCAAGCTAAATTAAATCTCTGTGAATGAACTGTTCCACTCTGCCCTTGAATCTGTCGTTTCCTGGGTTATTGTAACCGCTGCATCTTCTTTAAACTAAATCCTGTTTTGCTTTGAGACACATCGGGTCCCGAAACCACCATCGGTGGAGCGGCCGGGCGGAGGCGCTGTTTGCGGAGGGCGGGCGGGCCGGGCGGAGGCGCTGTTTGCGGAGGGCGGGCGGGCCGGGCGGAGGCGCTGTTTGCGGAGGGCGGGCGGGCCGGGCGGAGGCGCTGTTTGCGGAGGGCGGGCGGGCGGGCGGAGGCGCTGTTGGCGGCGGGTGGACGGGCCGGGCGGAGGCGCCGTTTGCGGAGGGCGGGCCGGGCGGAGGCGCTGTCGGCGGAGGGCGGGCGGGCGGAGGCGCTGTTTGCGGAGGGCGGGCCGGGCCGGGCGGAGGCGCCGTTTGCGGAGGGCGGGCGGGCGGAGGCGCTGTTTGCGGAGGGCGGGCCGGGCCGGGCGGAGGCGCTGTTTGCGGAGGGCGGGAGGGCCGGGCCGGGCGGAGGCGCCGTTTGCGGAGGGCGGGCCGGGCCGGGCGGAGGCGCTGTTGGCGGAGGGCGGGAGGGCCGGGCCGGGCGGAGGCGCTGTCGGCGGCCGCTGTTTTGCGGCTCCGGCTGAAGATGGCGGCGGAGGGCGGAGGGAAGGAGCTGAACGAGATCAAGTCGCAGTTCCGGACCCGGGAGGGCGCCTACAAGCTGCTGAGCCTGTCCGAGTACAGCCGCCCCAACCGGGTGCCCCTCAGCGCCACCCAGGGAACCAACCCGGTCCGGGTGTCGATGGTCAACGTGCGGGACCAGAGCGGCAGCGGGGACCGCATCTGCTTCAATGTGGGCCGCGAGCTCTATCTCTACCTGTACCGGGGCCCCAGGAAGGTGAGGCCGGGGCGGGACCCGGAGCCGCCGGGGAGGTGGAAGGGGGTCAGGCCCGGCGGCCCACGGAGCAGCAAATAAAGTGATGGGGCCGGGACCGGAGGAGCGGGGCCGGGGGGCCGGGGCCGGAGGAGCGGGGCCGGGGGGCCGGGGCCGGAGGAGCGGGGCCGGGGGGCCGGGGCCGGAGGAGCGGGGCCGGGGGGCCGGGGCCGGAGGAGCGGGGCCGGGGCCGGGGCCGGAGGAGCGGGGCCGAGGGGGCCGGGGCCGGAGGAGCGGGGCCGAGGGGGCCGGGGCCGGAGGAGCGGGGCCGGGGGGCCGGGGCGAGGCGGAGAGCGGGGCCGCCTCAGACCGGCGGGTTAACGTTTGCCCCCGGGGCCCGAACAGGAGGAGGGTCAGATAGAGAGGGAGGGGTTGGTGTCGTGGGGTCAGACAGTGTGGGGGGGGGAGTGTTGGGTCAGACAGTGTGGGGGGGGGGGGGGAGTGTTGGGTCAGACAGTGTGGGGGGGGGGGGGGAGTGTTGGGTCAGACAGTGTGGGGGGGGGGGGAGTGTTGGGTCAGACAGTGTGGGGGGGGGGGAGTGTTGGGTCAGACAGTGTGGGGGGGGGGGGAGTGTTGGGTCAGACAGTGTGGGGGGTTGTGTCGTGGGGTCAGACAGTGAGGGGGTGTCTGGACGGCAGGGTTCAGGCGATGGGGGTGGGTGGTCTCTGGGTCAGGTGGTCATGGGTGTGTTCGCTGGAGGTGATCAGCAAGGGGCAGGATCGGTGCTGAAAAATTCAATACAATACAGAATGATGGTAAAACACCTGATCACGTTAGTGAAATACATTGGTATTTGTAAAGGTCCAATCATTGAAACAAAGATGTTAATATTTCTGATCGTGGAATTACTCAATGAGATTTCAAGGTGGCCAGGCTGTGGATTTATAAATTGATTCAAGCTGAAGGCTACACTGTCCCATCAAACACTCCCAGGGCAGGTACAGCACGGGTTAGATACAGAGTAAAGCTCCCTCTACACTGTCCCATCAAACACTCCCAGGGCAAGTGTAGCATTGGCCAGAAGAGAGTTCCCTCTACACTGCTCAAATAAGTGCCTTAAACCTCATATGTGTCAATAGTCTATTGGTTTAAATTTTACATTGATCACACCAGTCATATTTGTGGTTCTGTGATTGCTAAATTGCGGATACTTTATCCTGTGGGTAGCTCACTGGCAAACAGGTTGAGATTTGCCAAGCTAGTTTCACACAGGACTTTTACTGGCGTAGTTTCATGAGGCATTTTGGGCCCCTGATACACGATTTAACATTGCTGAGGTACGCTGTTAACCTGTCCCGCTCACGGTCGCACTATAGGTTGGGAGAGTCACTTTCGTGCTGATGGTGTCAGAGTTTAGGCTGCACCTGCAGCTTTGGGTAACACTCTCGCCTCGGAGTCAGAAGGTTGTGGGTTCAAGTCCCAATCCAGAGACTTGAGCACAAAATCCACGCTGACACTTCAAAGCAGTAACGAGGGAGTGCAGCACTACCAGAGGTGTCGTCTTTCGGATGAGACATTAAACCGAGGCCCCGTCTGCTCTCTCAGGTGGACGTAAAGATCCCTCGGCGTTATTGGAAGAAGAGCAGGGGAGTCCTCCCCAGAGTCCCGGCCAATATCTAAGCCTCAACCAACACTTAAAAACAGATTATCTGGTCATTATCATATTGCTGTTTGTGGGACCTTGCTGTGTGCAAATTGGCTACCACATTTCCTACGTTACAACGGTGGCTACACTTCAAAAGCATGTCATTGGCTGTAAAGTGCTTTGGGACGTCCTGAGGTTGTGAAAGGCACTATAGCAATGCAAGTTCTTTTCTGCCCTAGAAAGAATGAGAGAATGTGAACTGCTGTATTAGCTGTAGTGGTTATGCAGTTAGTTTCCCTTCTAAAGAGCTTGTCTAAACTCTGCTACCATTGGCATGTAACTGACTCCCCATAACCTTTGAGAGATAGCAGCAGAGACAGAAGGAGGAAAAAAATGAGCAAGCAAATGGGAAACAAAGAAAACCCTTGATAAGTCGGGCAGCGGGAAACCTTACTGAAAACCTGGTGATCAGTGTTTGTAGCCAGCAGTGAGGGAGGAGGCTTTCTCTCAGTCCAGGCTGGAGTGCCGAGGTAGATGGATGGACCCACGGTGTCATCCGGTCTCCCTGGAAGATTGCAGGAGCAGCCTGCACTGCCTCGGTGCCTGTGCTGAAGGCCTGGTGTTTCCAGAGACCTGACAGAAAGATCCGCACAACCTTAGTACCTTCTCGTCGCTCAGATCTCAGGGTAGTGAAAATTTGGAACGCTCTTTGCCCAAAAAGCCGTTGAGGCTGGGGATCAATTGACAATTTCCAAACTGAGAGCGATAGGTTTTTGTTAGGTAGGGGTATTAAGGGTTACGTAGCCAAGGCAGGTAAAGAGTTAAGATACAGATCAGCCATGATCTAATTGAATGGTAGGACAGGCTTGAGGGGCTGAATGGCCTGCTTCTGTTCCTATGTTTCCTTAGCCCTGCGAGTTTTTCCCAGGATTGCTAGCACCGTGTCGGCTTGACTCACTTGGTAATCCCCTTGCCGATCAGTCAGGAGATTGTGGGTTCAAGCCTCACTCGAGCCCATAATCTGCCTGTACTGATGGCACTATTTAGAGAAGAGCAAGGGAGTTCTCCTGGTGTCTTGGCCAACATTCCTCCCTCAACCTGCACCAGCAAGAATGGATTAACTGGTCATTTATTTCACTGCTGTTTGCAGGATCTCGCTGTCGGCAAAATGGCTGCCATGTTTGCCTACATAACCACAGTCACTGCACTTTGAGGTAACTCCTTGTATATGATGTGCCTCTGAGAAACATGAGAAGTGCTATATAAATGCAAGCTCTTCTGAAAGAGGAGCCTCTGGCTCAACAAAGGGTACAACAGATTCCGGTCCACATGTCTCTAAATCAGGGAGCGTTCCCTGTTGTCACTCAGTCTGAGAGCTCCACTCAGAAGCTAGGTGGAATTGAAATCCAGGAGGGGAAAAGGGGATGCAGTAGAGTTATATAAAGTCAACTAAGGATCTGCAGTTTGTTATAATGTGTATGATTTGCTCAGATGAGCTGATAACATTTATTGATTATTTAATTGTTCATGGGGCATCTTTGTCTCAATAGGTTGCATAGACTGGGCTTGTATTCCCTCGAGTATAGAAGATTGAGGGGTGATCTAATTGAGGTGTTTAAGATGATTAAAGGATTTCCTAGGTTAGATAGAAAATTAGAGCTAAGCCGTTCAGGGGTGATGTCAGGAAGCATTTCTTCACACAAAGGGGAGTGGAAATCTGGAACTCTCTCCCCCAGAAACCTGTTGAGGCTGGGGGTCAATTGAAAAATTAAAAACAGAGATTGATAGACTTTTGTTAGGTAAGGGTATTAGGGGTAACGGAATCAAGGCGGGTAGATGGAGTTAAGATACAGATCAGGTGGAACAGGCTCGAGGGGCTGAATGGCCTCCTCCTGTTCCTATGTTTCTAACATGTTATGCTTGGACTTTCGAAGGCAAACAAAGAGCTTTTAAATCTTAAAATGGCCTGTTAATAATTACAGCACAAGCTTTGCTTCTTATTTACCTTTTTAAATTTGTAGCCTTGTCACCTTGACGGAATTTGGGCCTGGCTGGAAATGAGTGGTAACATGTCAGCTGGCTGAGCTGCCTGGGGTCCCGAGTCCCAGAGAAATCTTGACTGAAAATGAGTCTTTTATGTTCCTCTTAGGCGGCAGATCTGAGTAAACCCATTGACAAGCGTATATACAAAGGGACACAGCCCACCTGTCATGACTTTAACCAGTTCACTGCCACGCCTGACAGCGTCTCGCTTGTAGTCGGCTTCTCCGCAGGACAAGTCCAGTACCTGGATCCGATCAAGAAAGAAACCAGCAAGTTGTTCAATGAAGAGGTAGTGTAATCGCCCAAGTACGAGTTGCACTTTCGAGATTTGACTGTGATTCGGACAGTCACTTTATAACCAGATGGGCAGCGGTTTTGGAGTGACTTAAGACTGTCCCCGAGTCTACCCCCGTCCTTGTGGAGTGACTATAGTCTCCCTCAGTCTACCCCTGTCCTTGTGGAGTGACTATAGTCTCCCCGAGTCTACCCCTGTCCTTGTGGAGTAACTATAGTCTCCCCGAGTCTACCCCTGTCCTTGTGGAGTAACTATAGTCTCCCTGAGTCTACCCCCGTCCTTGTGGAGTGACTATAGTCTCCCCGAGTCTACCTCTGTCCTTGTGGAGTGACTATAGTCTCCCCGAGTCTACCTCTGTCCTTGTGGAGTGACTATAGTCTCCCTGAGTCTACCCCTGTCCTTGTGGAGTAACTACAGTTTCCTTCAGTCTACCCCTGACCTTGTGGAGTGACTGTAACTATAGTTTCCCTCGGTCTACCCCTGTCCTTGTGAAGTGACTGTAACTATAGTTTCCTTCAGTCTACCCCTGACCTTGTGGAGTGACTGTAACTATAGTTTCTCTCAGTCTACCCCTGACCTTGTGGAGTGACTATCGTCTCCCCGAGTCTACCTCTGTCCTTGATAATTTAATACTGGTTTTGTTCATCTTTGGGCTGTAGGTAAGAGTGTTGGGTACTGGAATATTCGCCTCCTGCCAGCAATGCCTGTGAATGAGGAAGAGAAATGACTGGGAGACGGTCACCCTTGACTGACAGGCATTCTCCTGAGGGCCATAAACCAAGAAGCCTTACATATACAGAAATCATCCTCCAATTCGCTCCATTCCGTTACTGTTGGAAATGGGTTTTTTTTGTCACATGATAACTCTATTCATGTATGTAGCGTTGTGTACTGGAGCTCCTCTCGCCCCATTTTAAAAGAACGTTCCTCCCACTCAACTCTTAGAATTAACGGCACTCAGGGTCCTAGGCAGTCATCTGCGTGGGCTAGATTTAAACCCAGCTCTTACTGTGCCGCAAACCTGACCTTTCACCTGGCTGGACCTTGGAGAGGATGCAGTATGCGATTGCCTAAATGAACCTTTTAATATGCAGTGTTTTGAAATTTGCAGGAAATCACTTATCCCTGTTTTTGAAAGCTGCCATGGCATTTGTATCCGGGGTTAAACTCTCCACGTCTAATTCCTCACCACTTTTCCAAAACTCGTCCAATTCGTGATGATTGTCTCCTCATCATGGAGCAGACGGTTTTCTTTGTGCCCTGAGCGCAGTTTCTGTTGTTTGTTGGAAAACACGGTTCTGTTCTCTGCACTTGGGCATGTTTTGGGCAGCAGGGCATCTCTCGTGCTCCTGGGCTTTTTTCCCCCAGGCAGCCCATCAACAGGACTGAAAACTTACCGACTTGAGAGATGGGATGTGAGCTGAGATCCCCGCCCTGCTGCCGATGTGCTTTTTTTTTTGGCTCTTTACCAAAAGTTGATAAAGTCATTTCTCTTTTTGTGGCAGAGATTCATCGACAAGACCAAGGTGACCTGCTTGAAGTGGATGCCAGAGTCCGAGAGTCTCTTCCTGGTTGCCCACACCAGCGGCAACCTCTACCTGTACAACGTGGACCACCCGTGCGGCACTGCGGCGCCTCACTACCAGCCGCTGAAACAGGGGCCCGGCTTCGCGGTGTACACGTGCAAAAGCAAATCGACCCGCAACCCGCTGCTGAAATGGTCGGTGGGAGCGGGTGCCCTCCACGAGTTTGCCTTCGCCCCCGACGGCGAGCACGTGGCGTGCGCCAGTCAGGACGGCTGCCTGCGGGTCTTCCACTTCGACTCGATGGAGCTGCACGGCGCCATGAAGAGCTATTTCGGGGGCCTCCTGTGCGTCTGCTGGAGCCCGGACGGCAAGTACGTCGTGACGGGGGGCGAGGACGACCTGGTGACGGTCTGGTCCTTCTCGGATTGCCGGGTGATCGCCCGGGGCCACGGCCACAAGTCCTGGGTCAGCGTGGTAGCCTTTGACCCTTACACCAGCAGCGTCAACCAAGGGGACCCGCTGGAGTTCAGCGGCAGCGACGAGGACTTTCAGGACCACACTCAGTTCGGCCGCGACCGGACGAGCAGCACCTTATCCAGACTCTCCAAGCACAACTCCACGGACGGCCGGGCGGCGAACGTGACCTACCGCTTCGGCTCGGTGGGGCAGGACACTCAGTTTTGCCTCTGGGATTTAACCGACGACATCCTGTTCCCCCATCAGCCCCTCTCGCGAGCCCGGACGCACACCAACGTGGTAAGCACGGCGGTTCACGGCTCAGTCAGCAGCGGAAGCAACACCGGGAGTTTGGCGCTGGAGGCTAGCACTGCCAACTCCGTCCCGCACTCGCTCTCCCGCTCGAACAGTCTGCCGCACTCGGCCGTCACAAACGCTAACAGCAAGGCCCACTTGATGGACGGGGGTGTCCCCTTCAGCATCAGCAAATTTGCGACGCTAACGCTGCACGATCGCAGAGATAAAACCGCCGAGAAAGACCACAAGCGGAACCACAGCATCGGACACGTCACCAGCAAGAGCAACGACAAACTCAACCTGGTTCTGAAAAACAAACTTGACCCAGCCAAGACTTTGGGGACAACTTTGTGTCCCCGCATGGACGAGGTGCCCTTGCTGGAGCCTCTGGTCTGTAAAAAGATCGCACACGAGAGACTGACGGTGTTGATATTCTTGGAGGACTGTATAGTCACCGCCTGCCAAGAAGGCTTCATTTGCACGTGGGCGCGGCCAGGTAAAGTGGTGAGTATGGGAGGCGCGGGGACTGTCCAGAGTCGTCAGCCAATTGAGAATAAGCCGCAATTGTTTGCAGTTGCAAAGTGTTGTTCACAAAGGGGATTCGACAACGTTCCAGCAGAGTTCTGGAAAACCACGCCACAAGTGACACTGGTTCTTGGTGCAGTTTAGACCCACATGTAATCTCCCCATCTTTGTAACCTCCTCTGGCTCTACAACCTTCCAAGATCTCTGCGCTCCTTCAATTCTGGCCTCTGGCGCATCCCCAATTTCCTTCGTCCCACCACTGGCGGCCGTGCCTTCAGCTGCGTAGGCCCTAAGCTCTGGAATTCCCTCCCTGAACCTCTCCACCTCTCTCTCTTTTAAGTCATTCCTTAAAACCTACCTCTTTGACCAAGCTTTTGTTCACCTGTCCTAATATCTCCTTATGTGGCTTGGTGTTAAATTTTGTCTGATAATGCCCCTGCGAAGTGCCTTAGGATGTTTTACTACGTTAAAGGCGCTATTTAAATGCAAGTTGTTGTGCATCTCTGATCCTGCAGGAGGGGTAATAACAAATGTATCACTTCCCACAGTTGGCAGGATTCTGAACTCAAATAAATATGCAAGTGTCTTGCTCGCACTGAGGGGAGGGGAGATGTACCAGTCTTTATTTGGGTTCTTGATTCATTGTTGTGCTGTGTGCTGAATTAAATCTAATTCTGCTCTGGTTCCCTCCCCCTTGATCCATCTCTCGACATTTGCTCGGGGATTTTTTTTTCATTTGCTACTTGTCTCTCCTCTTCCTCTCCTGAAGGCGCTGACCCTTGCTGGTACAGTTCCCTGGCACCGGTCATCTCTCTGGTACTTCACCCATGGCTATTTTTAAAGGATAAACCTAAACAGTGTGAGTTGACAGGCTGGCTGTCTGCGGAGGTGTCTGACCCTCTCCTCCCTGAGATCCTCTCAAACACTTGCCAGCAGGGGTCACTGGATAGTCATCAGGGCAGGGACCCCGGCTGGTACTTTTCCATTCCCAGCCCCGGGTGATGAGTACCCTGTTTATCAGTTAACTCGGCACAGACCAGGGTTAAAATCTGTGTCATTCATGGTGAGTGTGGCTTAGTTACTTACTGAGTACATTCACTGAACATTGTGGGAGTTTGCTGCTGTGGTGACAACTTAACACACATCTCCAAATCCCACCTCAGTCTCTTCCTTTCCCCTTCTCCACATTCGGGCACCTCATCTCCCTCCACCCCTCCCACCTCTCCTTAAGATCTTCCCCATGGACCACCTCCCCCTCCCCGCAGGTGCCATCTTCACCAAATTCTCCATCCTCCTATTTGCCTTCAGTCTTTTTACTGAGAAGCTCTTCATTCTCCACCATCTGAACAACTCTCCTCTATCGCAGCTGATTTACTTGCCGCCTTCACTTCCCTCAACCTCACTCCCATCCCCCCCCCCCCCCCCCCCAACATTGACTCTCCGATCCGCAAACACAGCTAGTCCCTTGACCTTGTCATCACATGAAGACCTCGGAGGTCAGTCTCTCTGATCACCCCTTTCATCTCCTTTCTTTTACATATTCCTGTGCCTACCCTAACCCCTCCACCCTCACTGTCCACCGCTGGAAAAAGCTTCTCCTGACACTGATGGAAACTTTCTCATGCTTCATACTCCCCTCCGCAGCTCTACTCAGTAAAATATCGTCTCTGATGGAGTCACTAACTGCTTTGCTTCTGCCTAATCCCAATGAGTCTCCCATTCCCACTGCCATTTGGGATGCAATTGCCACTTCCTTGACCTGAAATCTACCGCAAGCTGGAGTGTACCTGGCGAATGCCTGGCCTGGGCTATCCAAGGCCAAATTTGGCTCAAGCATCTTAAGGTGTACCATTGCCGTCTTTCCACAGCCAAGTCCTTTTACTGCTCCGAGATTGATGTGAGGAATGGGTGTCTCTCGCAACTTGCTGCCACCATGTGATATAATTTTACGTCATTTAAATGAACCGTTTCATCTTGCAACAGTATTGCTGCACTTCCTATACGTGTCTTGCAGCCCTGTGGTTTTCTGCCCTTTGAACCCTTTAGGACTCTCTCAATCCTAGATCACTAATGCTGAATCCAGTTTATAGGGAAGTTATTATCAACATTAGAAAAAAAGAGAAGGCTGAAGGGTGACCTGATAGAGGTCTTTAAGATCATGAAAGGGTTTGATAGGGTAGACATGGAGAAGATGTCTCCACTTGTGGAGGAGACTAAAACTAGAGGCCGTAAATATAAGATAGTCACTAATAAATCCAATAGGGAATTCAGGAGAAACTTCTTTACCCAGAGAGTGGTGAGAATGTGGAACTCGCTCCCACATGGAGTAGTTGAGGCGAATAACGGAGATGCATTTAATGGGAAGCTAGATAAACACATGAGGGAGAAAGGAATAGTATGGTGATAGGGTTAGATGAAGAGGGGTGGGAAGAGGCTCGTGTGGAGCATAAACACTGACATGGACCATTAGGGCCGAATGGCCTGTTTCTATGCTGTACATTCTACGTTACACATCACACTGAAGCTGGGTCAGATCCTAAATGAACTTACTGGATTTAATTACATAAATTAAAAGAGAACACACATTGGACAGCATAAACTTTGTACAGTGACTGTAGCTAAAGGCTTGATCTTTTAAACTTCACTCTGCCTATGACAGCAGTAAGAGACCAGCCTCTTTACAATCAGTCTGTAACACGTTCCAGCTCCTGCTTTCAGTTTTGTTTCATCTAGGACTACCTTGGTAGCCCACGCTTTTGTGCTCAGTCTTTCTCCCTGACTCCAGAGCCCTCACATTAGAGGCTTCAATGTACTATTTTCCGTTTAAAATCATAACACTCCATGGCGCATTCCAGCAGACGTTAAAAGTACATATGGAAGCTGACCCTGCACCTGGACGATGTCACCGAGCGACAGTATATAGATGAGGAAGAGTATGGGGCCATGGATAGATCCTAGAGGTCTCCAACTGTGTGAGGGGGAATGAGTCTCGCTGTTGTAGATACACTGGCTGCATTCAGATGGTCCCATGGAGCTAGGCAATAGAGGAGAGGTGATGGAGGATTCGCTCATATCAAATGCTGTAGAGAACTTGAGATGGACAAAGCGGGATAATGCGCCACAGTCACAGAGGATTTATTTTTTGACTTTGACCAGGTATCGTGACCAGAGTGAAAGCTGGACTGAAGGGACTCGTTCTATGAGATTCGGAGACGTTAGAGACGGGCCAGTAATCAGAGGATGGATTTTTGAGGAGGGGGTTGATGTTTTTGAAGTGGAACCAGGCAGTGCCTGAGCAAAGAGGCCCATTGACCATAGAGGGAGGGGATAGTTGAGTATTCAGAAGTGGGTAACCAAGGATTGAGGAAGTAGGTCTTAGAGGAGAGATGAGCACGGAGAGGGTATGGGAGAGAAACTTCAGATTGATGGGGGATCAGAACTAGTGGGTGGGAGATTTGGAACAGGAGCCGAGGGAGCGAGGAAGGCGAGTTAATGGCAGAGGTAGCTGCATAAATGGTTTCAATCAGAGAGATGAAGAAATCCATGAGCTCTTAGAAGCTGGTAATGGAGATAACGTTCTTTTTTATTTATTCGTTCATGGGATGTGGGCGTCGCTGGCGAGGCCGGCATTTATTGCCCACCCCTTATTGCCCTTGAGAAGGTGGTGGTGAGCCGCCTTCTTGAACCGCTGCAGTCCGTGTGGTGAAGGTTCTCCCACAGTGCTGTTAGGAAGGGAGTTCCAGAATTTTGACCCAGCGACGATGAAGGAACGGCGATATATTTCCAAGTCGGGATGGTGTGTGACTTGGAGGGGACTTGGTGGTTCTTCTCCTCCTCCTCCTCCAACTGTGTGTCTGCCCCCCTCCAGACCTCCTTTTCCTCCGCTCTATCTGCTTACTATCTACTGCCCTGTTAAATGCTCTGGAACATCTTCTGGTATGTGATGAGCACTTTATTTGTTGCTCGATGCTTTAATAATGACCCTTCAGCGAGGACCCTTAAATGTAATCATTGAGAATATTCACGTCCTGTCCCCACCAGTCATGGCCATTGTGGCCCGACTCTCAAAACTAATGTAGGATTTTCATCATACTTTTGATGAATGCTTTTGCCTCCTTATCCTCAGGACTACTTTTGAAAAAGGTGGATGGTCTGGGTACATGATGATACCGAAGCATACAGCACAGAAGGAGGCCATTCAGCCCATTGTGCCTGTGCTGGCTCTTTGAAAGAGCTGTCCAATTAGTCCCACTCACCCTGCTCTTTCCCCATAAAACCCTGCAAATTTTTCCCCTTCAAGTATTTATCCAATTCCCTTTTGAAAGTTACTATTGAATCTGCTTCTATGCCCTTTCAGGCAGCGCATTCCAGATCATAACAACTCGCTGCGTAAAAAAAAAATTCTCCTCATCTCCCTTCTGGCTCTTTTGCCAGTTGCCTTAAATCTGTGTCCTCTGGTTACCGACCCTCCCGCCAATGGAAACAGTTTCTTCCTATTTACTCTATCAAGACCCCTCATGATTTTGAACACCTCTATTAAATCGCCCGTTAACCTTCTCTGCTCTAAGGCGAACACTCCCTGCTTCTCCACATAACTGAAAAATTTGTTTTTATTAAATTCTCTCCAGCAGAAGCTTTATCGGGAGCAAGCTGCTTACTCTCCTTGTCCCCTCTAATATCCACTTGTCTCTTCAGTAATTTAAAGACCTAATTAGATCTGAACCTAACTTACAAATGACTTGCTATGAGTCACTGGATTTTTTTTTAACAAGCACGGAGTGTGTCCTGTGTTTGTCCATTTTTTCACTATATTAATCTCCTTACTGCTCAAACACAAACTTCAGCAAATGGCACATCTAGACTGCTAGCTATCAAGTAATTTCCTCACTGCATTTACACTGACTCTACATGGATTATAAATCCAGTGCAGTATCAAACTGGTTTACATCCTGCTTGAGGTCTGTAGCACCTAGGCAGTTCACAACTTACCTGAGGCCAGTTTAAATGTTTAGAGAGTGGGGAGTGCCCTTTACAGTCCCGAAACATTTTGATTTTTACTCTTTGGAGAGAGCTCTGTGCATTGTTTATGTAGGAGCGGGATCGCTGGATAGCGAGCGGGATCGGGATCGCTGGATAGCGAGCGCTGGAGCGGGATCGCTGGATAGCGAGCGCTGGAGCGGGATCGCTGGATAGCGAGCGCTGGAGCGGGATCGCTGGATAGCGAGCGCTGGAGCGGGATCGCTGGATAGCGAGCGCTGGAGCGGGATCGCTGGATAGCGAGCGCTGGAGCGGGATCGCTGGATAGCGAGCGCTGGAGCGGGATCGCTGGATAGCGAGCGCTGGAGCGGGATCGCTGGATAGCGAGCGCTGGAGCGGGATCGCTGGATAGCGAGCGGTGGAGCGGGAGCGCTGGATAGCGGGATCGCTGGGTAGCGAGCGGGAGCGGGATCGCTGGGTAGCGAGTGGGAGCGGGATCGCTGGGTAGCGAGCGGGATCGCTGGATAGCGAGCGCTGGAGCGGGATCGCTGGGTAGCGAGCGGGAGCGGGATCGCTGGGTAGCGAGCGGGAGCGGGATCGCTGGATAGCGAGCGCTGGAGCGGGATCGCTGGGTAGCGAGCGGGAGCGGGATCACTGGGTAGCGAGCGGGAGCGGGATCGCTGGATAGCGAGCGCTGGAGCGGGATCGCTGGATAGCGAGCGGGAGCGGGATCGCTGGATAGCGAGCGCTGGAGCGGGATCGCTGGGTAGCGAGCGGGAGCGCTGGATAGCGAGCGGGAGCGGGATCGCTGGATAGCGAGCGGGAGCGGGATCGCTGGGTAGCGAGCGGGAGCGGGATCGCTGGATAGCGAGCGCTGGAGCGGGATCGCTGGGTAGCGAGCGGGAGCGCTGGATAGCGAGTGGGAGCGGGATCGCTGGGTAGCGAGCGGGAGCGGGATCGCTGGGTAGTGAGCGGGAGCGGGATCGCTGGGTAGCGAGCGGGAGCGGGATCGCTGGGTAGCGAGCGGGAGCGGGATCGCTGGATAGCGAGCGGGAGCTCCCCCTGGTTCTTTTGCCAATTATCTTAAATCTGTGTCCTCTGGTTTCCGACCCTCCTGCCACTGGAAACAGTTTCTCCCGATCGACTCTATGAAAAGTATTTTTTATTGATGGATTGCTCTCTCTATCATTACTCCCGGTCACAGGAGCTTTTGGTGACTAAATAGACTATCAAGTGCAGTGTTTCTTTTCATGACCCACCTCCTGCCCCCTCGACCCTATTCCCACCAAACTGCAGACCACCCAACTTCCCTTCATGGCCTCCGTGTTAGCTGATATTGTTAACGGTTCCCTCTCCTCAGGTACTATCTCCCTTCCCTTTACATCTGCCGTCCTCATCCCACCCTTGACCCCATGTCCTTGAAAACTACCGCCCCATCTCCAAACTCTCAAGTCCTTGACCGTGATGTTGCCTCCCATATTTCCTGCAGCTCCATGTTTGAATCCCTTCAGTCAGGTTTCTGCCCCTGCCACAGTACTGAAACGGCCCTTATCAAAGTCACAAATGACATCCCATGTGAATGTGACCGTGGTAAACTATCCCTCCTCATCCTTCTCGACCTGTCTGCAGCCTTTGACATGGTTGATCACACCATCCTCCTCCAACACCTCTCCTCCGTCGTCCAGCTGGGTGGGACTGCGCTCGCCTGATTCCATTCTTTTCTAACCAGAGAATCACCTGCAATGGCTTCTCTTTCCGCTCCCACACCGTTACCTCTGGAGTCCCCCAAGGATCTATCCTTGGTCCATCCTATTGCTCATCTACATGCTGCCCCTCCACAACATCATCCGAAAAAACAATGTCAGGTTCCACATGTACGCTGACGACAACCAGCTCTACCTCACCATCACCTCCCTCGACCCCTCCATTGTCTCTGATTTGTCACACTACTTCTCTGACATCAGTACTGGATGAACAAAAATTTCCTCCAACTAAATATTAGGAAGACCAAAGCTATTGTCTTATGTCCCCGCCACAAACTCTGTTCCCTAGTCACCGACTCCATCCCTCTCCCAGGCCACTGTCTGAGGCTGAACCAGACTGTTCGCAACCTTGGCGTCCTATTTGATTCTGAGATTAACTTCCGATCACATATCCGCTCCATCACCAAGACCGCCTAATTTGCCCCTGCCTCAGCTTATCTGCTGCTCAAACCCTCACCCATGCCTTTGTTACCACTAGACTTGACTTTTCCAATGCTCTCCTGGCCAGCCTCCCACCTTCCATCCTCTATAAACTTGAGCTCATCCAAAACTCTGTTGCCCGTATCCTAACTTGCACCAAGTCCTGTTCACCCATCACCCCTGTGCTCACTGACCTACTTGGGTTCCCAGTCCGGGAGCACCTCTATTTTAAAATTCTCATCCTTGTTTTCAAATCCCTCCATGGCCTCACCCCTCCCTATCTCTGTAACCTCCTCCAACCCTCCAACCCTCCGAGACCTGTGCGCTCCTCCAATTCTTGCCTCTTGCGCAACCTCAATTTTAATCGCTCCACCGTTGGCGACCGTGCCTTCAGCTGCCTAGGCCCTAAGCTCTGGAATTCAGAGGATTGGAAGGAAGCAAATGTGACCCCGCTATTCAAGAAGGGAAGGAGAGAAAAAACAGGGAACTACAGGCCAGTTAGCCTGATAGTGGCCTTTGGGAAAATACTGGAATCCATTATTAAGGAAGTGGTAGCAGGGTACTTAAATCATAATATGATTAGGCAGAGGGAAATCGTGTTTGACAAATGTTATTGGAGTTTTTTGAGGATGTAACTAGCAGGGTAGATAAAGGGGAACCAGTGGATGGAGTATATTTGGATTTTCAAAGGGCATTTGATAAGGTGCCACATAAAAAGTTGTTAGACAAGGTAAGGGCTCATGGGGTTGGGGGTAATATATAAGCATGGATAGAGGATTGGTTAAAGGACAGCAAACAGAGTAGGGATAAACAGGTCGTTTTCAGGTTGGCAGGCTGTAACTAGTGGGGTGCTGCAAGGATTGGTGCTTGGGCCTCAGCTATTTACAATCTATATTAATGACTTGGATGAAGGGACCGAGTGTAATGTATCCAAGTTTGCTGACGATACATAGCTAGGTGGGAAAGTAAGCTGTGAGGAGGACGTGAAGAGTCTGCAAAGGATATAGTCAGGTTAAGTGAGTGGGCAAGAAGGTGGCAGATGGACTATAATGTGAGATTATTCACTTTGGTAGGAAGAATAGAAAAACAGAATATTTTTTAAATGGTGAGAAATTACTAAATGTTGGTATTCAGAGAGACTTGGGTGTCCTCGTACAAGAAACACACAAAGTTAGAATGCAGGTAGAGCAGGCAATTAGGAAAGCAAATGGCATGTTGGCCTTTATTGCAAGGGGGTTGGAGTACAAGATTAAGGAAGTCTTACTACAGTTGTACTGGGCTTTTGTGAGACCTCACCTGGAGTACTGCGTACAGTTTTGGTCTCCTTATCTAAGGAAGGATATACTTGCCTTAGAGGCAGTGCAACGAAGGTTTACTAGATTAATTCCTGGGATGAGAGGGTTGTCCTATGAAGAGAAGTTAAGTAGAATGGGCCTATACTCTCGAGTTTAGAAGAATGAGCAGTGATCTCATTGAAACATATAAGATGACAGGCTTGACAGGGTAGATGCTGAGAGGTTATTTCCCCTTGCTAGAGAGTCTAGAACTAGAGAGCATAGTCTCAGGATAAGGGGTCGGCCATTCAAGACTGAGATGAGGAGGAATTTCTTCAATCAGAGGGTTGTGAACCTTTGGAATTCTCTACCCCAGAGGGCTGTGGATGCTGAGTCATTGAATATATTCAAGGTTGAGATCGATAGATTTTTGGACTATAGGGGAATCAAGGGATATGGGGATCGGGCGGGAAAGTGGAGTTGAGGTTGAAGATCGGCCATGATCCTATTGAATGGTGGAGCAGGCTCAAGGAGCCGTATGGCCTACTCCTGCTCCTATTTCTTATGTTCTTATTCCCTCCCTAAATTTCTCCACCTCTCTACCTCTCTCCCCTCCTTTAAGATGCTCCTTAAAATCCACCTCATTGACTAAGCTTTTGGTCACCTGTCCTAATATCTCCTTTTGTGGCTCGGTGTCACATTTTGTTTGATAATCGCTCTTGTGAAGCACCTTGGGACGTTTTACTACGTTAAAGATGCTACATAAATGCAAGTTGTTTTTGTATAGGAATCTATGGAACAAGCATTGTGACCGCTCCTAAAATATCTTGTACAATTTAATCTGCCATGGACTTACCCAATTTATTTTATCTTTTTAAGAGAGAGGATTATTAAGGTAAATATGTAAACGTTCTCCCAGGCCGAGCTTGACATTTCAGTCGAGGTTAATCAGCCCTTAGTGTTGACCTCCTCCCGGGTGATGTTTGTCTGGTGCAGAACCACAGGAACAGGAGGAGGCCATTCAGCCCCTCAAGCCTGTTCCATTCAATTAGATTTTGGCTGATCTGTATCTTAATTCCATCTACCGGCCTTGGTTCCGTAACCCTTAATATCCTCACCTAACAAATCTGTCAATCTCCTTTTTGAAATTTTCAATTGACCCCCGAGCCTCAACAGGTTTTTGGGGCAGAGAGTTCCAGATTTCCTCTACACTTTGTGTGAAGAAGTGCTTCCTGACATCACCTCTGAACGGCCTAGTTCTAATTTGAAGGTTATGCCCCCCCACCCCCGTTGTTAACCATTATGTTGTGCTAACCTGTGTGTATTTTCCTGTTTTCAGGGTTTACTGTCTGCACAGAATCAGGCTAATTCACCAAGTGGGACTGTGGTGTAGCTGGAGTCTGGTGTAAAAGTACTTTTGGCTGCGTGCTGTATGGACATTGCCGATATCTCGGCACACGGCCACTGGTAGTCGAAGCTGCTGCTGCATCAACGTTCCCAGTCCTCGGATAAGGATTTCCCAAGCTGCAGCAGTCACGAGCCGAAACAGACTCCTTTATTTATTAATAGTTTGAAAATAAACCCTGTTGGTGGAGCCCGAACCTCAAATCACTTCTAATTTATGTAACTGTACAGTCTAAATGTAACCAGAGAGCAGAACGAGAAGCTTTATCAGTGTCTTACTACAGATAGATTATTATATATTGTGTACATAGACAAAGATTCAAAGGAACTAATTGAGGACAGGCAATTAATGTAACTCTCATCACAGTCTCAGGTACGAGCAGAGAGCAATACAAATACCCACGCTCCCGAGCATCAGGAATAGGATTTGGTCAAAAAGTCCCAATTTTTGAAATGTTCATCTCCTGTCTGATACGGAAAAGCCTCTTGAGTTGAAGCTTCGACAGAACAATACGTCTGCTGCTGTTTGCAGAATGGACCCGTGGAGAGGTGATGGTCACTTTTTTTTTATTTGCACTTGATCGAGTTGTTCTTCAAGGGACTGGAGCTGTGATGCTGTACATTTGGTGCCATTCCCTCTGGCTGTAAATATTGTCCATGCAGTGATTGCAAATGGTAACAATGACTGGTTTCTCCTTTATTAAAATATTTAAAATACGTTTCTAATACGGTAGGGTTATTTTTCTTGACTTGTTATAGCCACAGTCTGGAGAGAGCAAGGCGACCCCATGTGAAACTGCCAGCTTTGGGGAGGTGGGCGATGGTGGGCACGTGAGCCAGCACTAACGCTGGTTGCAGGAGTGATGCCAGGCTTACTCTGGCCCTTGGTGGTGTCTCAATTTCCTAGGAGAGGCTACTGCGCATTTGCTCTTATTTCCTGATATTCCAAGAACATAGCGGGAATTCAAGGTTTGGGAAGGACTCCTGAGCTATTTTCTGTTTATGGGGAGTTTCTCCGTACATTCCGAAAGATTCTCTTATATGCAAATTTCTTCCAAAAATCAGCTGGAAGACACTTGTCTGAAGGCGTGACGTGGGCACATGTAGTGTTTCTATTATCTGGACGAGTTAAGAGTTCCTGAGGTGTCCCAGTGAATCGTAGATTTATACTGTTCTGTGCTTAGGATTAGTGTAGGTTTAGTACGTAGTTGCGTCTTGAGACGCTTTACTAGGTTAAAGGCGCTATATAAATGCAAGTTATTGTAATCGCACCTGCAGTACGCGAGGTTAAGATGTTAGTACGTTAATTGTACGTGAGTACACCCGGGGTCATGCAGACCGCCTTGCGCATGCGGAATCTAGTGCTGTCTGTTAGACTGGACATTTCACACACTTGAACGGTCAGGCTAATCTCGAATGCCTGTACTTTATCTCATGTTCAACCTCCGCTCATCCCTGATGCTTATCATTTCTCCACCAGATACCTTGACATCCATCCACTACTTAACATTCCTTTCTCTCTTCTTCCCCACAAGATTTCTTAGTTGCTTTTGCTGGAAGTAGGAACATAGGAACAGGAGCAGGCCATTCAACCCCTCGAGCCTGTTCCGCCATTCATTTAGATCAGAGCTGGTGGGCTGCACGGCCTCCTTCTGTGCTGTAAACATTCTATGATTCTGTGGTAGTGCAGGAGTCCCCTGAGTGCATCTCACTCTCTAACCTGTATTCAGTACTAGTGAGGGAGAGGGTTCCTCTGGGGAGTGCAGCCAGAGCCAAGTCCATAGCACCATGGGTGGCTCAGCTGTACAGGGGGAGAGGAGAAAGGTCAGGAGAGCAATAGTGATAGGGAATTCAATAGTCCGGGGACTGGACAGGCCTTTCTGCGGCCGCAGACGTGATTCCATGTTGCCTCCCTAGTGCCAGGGTCAAGGATGTCACTGAGCGGCTGCATTCTGAGGGGGAGGGTGAACAGCCGGAGGTTGTGGTCCATATCGGTACCAATGACGTAGGTAGAAAGAGGGATGAGGTCCTGCGGGCAGATTTTAAGGAGCTAGGAAAGGAATTAATAAGCAGGACCTCAAAGGTAGCAATCTCCTGATTACTCCCGGTGCCACCCGCTAGTGAGTATAGAAATAGGAAGATAGAGCAGATGAATGCGTGGCTGGAGAGATGGTGCAAGAGGGCTTTAGATTCCTGGGGCATTGGGACCGATTGTGGGGGAGGTGGGACCCATACAAGCCGGACGGGTTGCATCTCAACAGGGCTGGGAGCAATATTCTTGCGGGGTGGTTTGCTAGTGCTGTGGGGAGGGTTTAAACTAGCTTGGCAGGGGGATGGGAACCTGAGCGTAGATTCAGAAGGGAAAGAAACAGAGCTGGAAATGGAAGGCAGAAAATTAGTAAGTGAGATTGGAAGACAGAGGGGAGAAAAGGTTAGAAAATAAACAAAGGAGTTTGGCAGTGCTTAGTGCATTGTGTATGGCAGTCCATACCACAATGCAAGGAGTAAAGTGAATATGGCAGATGAACTGAGGGCACAGATAGACACGTGATAGTATGATATCTGAGCTATTACAGAAACATGGCTTAAAGGGGGGCTGGAATGGCAGCTCAACGTTCCTGATTACAGGGTTTTCAGGTGGGATAGAGAGGGGTATAAAAAAGGAGGGGGGGGTGGCAATTTTGGTTAAAGAAACAATTACAGCTGTGAGGAGGGAGTGGGACTAATTGGATAGCTCTTTCAAAGAGCCAGCACAGGCATGATGGGCCGAATGGCCTCCTGTGCTGTAAGATTCTCTATATGTTCGAAGGATCAGCAAATGAGGCCATATGGGTTGAGCAAAGGAACAAAAAAGGGGCAATCACACTACTGGGACTGTACTATAGACCCCCAAACAGTCAGAGGGAGAGAGAAGAGCAAATATGTCGGCAAATTTCAAGAAATGCAAAAACAAGAGGGCAGTAATAGCAGGGGATTTAAACTACCCCTAATGTTAACTGGGATACAAGCAGTGTGAAGGGTATAGAGGACACAAAATTCTTGAATTGCATTTAGGAGAACTTTTTTAGCCAGTATGTAGCAAGCCCAACAAGAGAGAGGGCAGTTCTGGATTTAGTTTTAGGAAATGAAGCTGGGCAGGTGGAAGGAGTATCAGTGGGAGAGCATTTTGGTGGTAGTGATCATAATTCAGTTAGATTTAGCATAGTTATGGAAAAGGATAAAGATGGAACAGAAGTTAAAGTTCTAAATTGGGGAAAGGCCAATTTTACTAAGCTGAGAAGTGATTTAGCAAAAGTGGACTAGAAACAGCTACTTGAAGGTAAATCAGTGTCAGAGCAGTGGGAGGCACTCGAGGAGTTCAGAGTAAACATGTTCCCACAAAGAAAAAGGGTGGGATTGCCAAATCTAGAGCCCCCTGGATGTCGAGGAGCATACAGGGGAAGATAAGACAAAAAAGGGAAGCTTATGTCAGACACCGAGAACTCAATACTGCAGAAAGCCTAGAGGAGTATAAAAAGTGCAGGGGTGAAATTAAAAAGGAAATTAGAAAAGCAAAGAGAGGGCATGAAAAAATACTGGCAAGTAAAATCAAGGAAAACCCAAAGATGTTTTATAAATACATTAAGAACAAGAGGATAACTAAGGAAAGAGTAGGGCCTATTAGAGACCAAAAAGGTAACCTATGTGTGGAGGCGGAAGATGTGGGTATGGTTCTTAATGAATACTTTGTGTCTGCCTTCACAAAAGAGGGGGACGATGCAGGCATTGAGGAGGAGTGTGAAATATTGGATGGGATAAACATAGTGAGAGAGGAAGTATTAAGGGGATTAGCATCTTTGAAAGTAGATAAATCACCAGGCCTGGATGAAATGTATCCCAGGCAGTTAAAAGAAGCAAGGGAGGAAATAGCGGAGACTCTGACCATCATTTTCCAATCCTCCCTTGATACAGGCGTGGTGCCGGAGGATTGGAGGACTGCCAACATTGTACTGTTGTTTAAAAAGGGAGAGAGGGCTAGACTAAGTAATTACAAGCAAGTTAGTCTAACCTCGGTGGTGGGCAAATTATTGGAATCAATTCTAAGGGACAGGATAAACCGTCACTTAGAAAGGCACGGAGTAATCAAGGACAGTCAGCATGGATTTGTTTAGGGAAGGTCTTGTCCCACTAACTTGATTGAATTTTTTGAAGAGGTAACAAGGAGGGTCGATGAGGGTAGTGCATTTGATATAGTCTACATGGATTTTAGCAAGGCTTTTGACAAGATCCCACATGGAAGACTGGTCAAAAAGTACAAGCCCATGGGATCCAAGGGAGAGTGGCAAGTTGGATCCAAAATTGGCTCAGTGGCAGGAAGCAAAGGTTGACGGGTGTTTTTGTGACTGGAAGGCTGTTTCCAGTGGGGTTCCACAGGGCTCAGTACTAGGTCCCTTGCTTTTTGTGGTATATATTAATGAATTGGACTTAAATGTAGGGGGCATGATTAAGAAGTTTGCAGATGTTACAAAAATTGGTTGATAGTGAGGAAAGCTCTGGAGTGCAGGAAGCTATCAATGGACTGGTCAGATGGGCAGAAAAGTGGCTAATGGAATTCACTCTGGAGAAGTGTGAATTAATGCATTTGGGGAGGGCAAACAAGGCAAGGGAATATGCAATAAATGGGAGGATACTGAGAGGTGTAGTGGAACAGAGGGATCTTGGAGTGCATGTCCACAGATCCCTGAAGGTAGCAGGACAGGTAGTTAAGGTGGTTAAGAAGGCATACGGGATACTTACCTTTATTAGCCGAGGCATAGACTATAAGAGCAGGGAGGTTATGCTAGAACTGTATGAAACACTGGTTAGGCCACTGCTTGTGTACTGTGTATGTTTCTGGTCACCACATTACAGGAAGGATATAATTGCATTAGGGTAGAGAGGAGATTTACGAGGATGTCATTAGGACTGAAGAATTTTAGCTATGAGGAAAGATTGGATAGGCTGGGGTTGTTTTCTTTGGGACATAGGAGGCTGAGGGGTGATTTAATTGAGGTGTACAAAATTATGAAGGGCCTAGATAGAGTGGATAGGAAGGACCTATTTCCCTTAGTAGAGGGGTCAATAACCAGGGGGCATAGATTTAAAGTAATTGGTAGAAGGATTAGAGGGGAGCTGAGGGAATATTTTTCTCTGAGGGTGGTGGGAGTCTGGAACTCACTGCCTGAAAGGGTGGTAGAGGCAGAAACCCTCATCGCATTTAAAAAGTACTTGGATGTGCACTTGAAGTGCCGTAACTTACAAGGCTACGGACCAAGTGCTGGAAAGTGGGACTAGGCTGGCGCGGACACGATGGGCTGAATGGCCTCCTTCTGTGCCGTAAATTTTCTAAGACAGATATTTGGATCATAGAATCAATCAGCTGCAACACACCTGGCGCCAAATGATTGGCGGCCCTGCCTTTGGCTGTCTAGGCCCCAAGCTCTGGAATTCCCTCCCTAAACCCCTCTGCCTCTCTCTCCTCCTTTAAGATGCTCCTTAAAACCTACCTCTTTGACCAAGCTTTTGGTCACCTGTCCTAATGTCGTCTCCTTTTGCTCAGTGTCAATTTTTGTCTCATTACGCTCCTGTGAAGCGCCCTGGGATGTTTTCCTATGTTAAAGGCGCTATCAGCATATCCTTCCATCCCTAATCAAACAAAATGTCCGCTTCATACATTCAACTCCTCTTCCTATCTTTGAGAGGGATCGGTCCCTCCATGATATCCTTGTGCAATCTTCCACTGCCCCTACGTCCAGATGTGTGGTTTTTAAAATTTTCTTTGAACACTTTCGCTTATTAGTTGTAAAAGAAAACATTGGGGATGTGGAAAAGGGACTATTTGAATGAAGTTGAGAATCATCCAATCGCGTATTGAAGAATCTGTTTACTTCCCGATTGGCCGTGGGAAGGCGGTGCGCCATGAGGATGGAGGTGTTGGTCGACCAATGGTTGGGGGCGGGGGGCGGAGTGGGTGAACACGGGAGGTCATGTGATGAAGGCTCCAGGAATACGTCCAACCAGAGTTGGTAACCCTACCCACAGGAAATGTTCTGGTAGAAGATCCTTAGGTTGATGATGCTGCCATTGAAATCAATGCATAATATGCTGAAAGGCTAACTCCCGTTATTCTCGTTGCAGCCTCTTTTAAAAAAAAGTACAAGACCTGTTATTGTTACTCGCTCCTTTGGTAGGACTTCATTCTCTCAGACTGTTACTATGAACACAGCTAAAAGACGCACTGCTGCCATGAGTAAGGCCATGGGACATTCACTAGCATACTAATGGTTGGGTAATGCTATTATGGGGTTAACAGACTTAATTCTTCACACAAAGGGGATTGGAAATCTGGAACCCCCCACCCCCAAAAAGCAGTCGAGGCTGGGGATCAATTGAAAATTTCAAAACTGAGATTGATCGATGCTTGTTAAGTAGGGGTATTAAGGGTTATGGAACCAAAGCGGGTAAATGGAGTTAAGATACAGATCAGCTGTGTTTGAGTCTGTTAACCCCATAATTACCATACCCAACCGTTAGTACGCTAGTGAATGTCCCATGGCCTTGCTCATGGTAGCAGTGTGTCTTTTAGCTGTGTTCATAGTAACAGTTTGAGAGAATGCAGTCCTACCAAAGGAGCGAGTAACAATAACAGGTCTTGTACTGTGTTTTTTAAGAGGCTGCAAGCAGCATCGCTGCAACGAGAATAACGGGAGATAGCATTTCAGCATATTATGCATTGATTTCAATGGTAGCATCATCAACCTAAGGATCTTCTACCAGAACATTTCCTGTGGGTAGGGTTGCCAACTCTGGTTGGGTGAATTCCTGGAGCTATCATCACATGACCTCCCGTGTTTCTCCACCCTCCCCAACCATTGGTCGACCAACACCTCCATCCTCATGGCGCACTGCCTTCCCACGGCCAACCGGGAAGCGAACTGATTCTTCAATACTCAATTGGATGATTCTCAACTTGAGTCAAACAGCCCCTTTTCCACATCCCCAGTGTTTTTTTTAACAACCTAAGAAGTGAAAGTATTCAAAGAAAATTTTAAAAAGCACTCATCTGGAAGTAGGGGCAGTTTTGTTTTGATTAGGGATGGAAGGATATGCTGATAGCGCCTTTAACATAGGAAAACGTCCCAAGGCGCTTCACAGGAGCGTAATGAGACAAAAATTGACACTGAACAAAAGTAGGGAGATGTTAGGACAGGTGACCAAAAGTTTAGTCAAAAAGATAGGTTTAAACTAGCTTCTTAAAGGAGGAGAGAGGGGTTTGGGGGGGGTGGAATTCCAGAGCTTGGGGCCTAGACAGCCAAAGGCAGGGCTGCCAATCATTCGGTGCCAGATGTGTTGTAGCTAGCAGCTGATAGACTGATATTTGGCTCCAGATGTGTTGTATCTGGCAACTGTTACACTGATATTTGGATCACAGAATCATCGAATGTTTACAGCGCAGAAGGAAGCCATGTGGCCCATCGAGCCCATGCCGGCTTTTTGTAAGAGCAATCCAGTTAGTCCCATTCCCCTGCTTTGTCCCCCGTAGCCCTGCAAATTTTTTCCCTTCAAGTATTTATCCAATTCTTTTTTGAAAGCCACGATTGAATCTGCTTCCACCACCCTTTCAGGCAGCGCATTCCAGTTCATAACTACTCGCTGCATTAAAAAGTTTTTCCTCATGTCGCCTTTGGTTCTTTTGCCAATCATCTTATATCTGTGTCTTCTGGTTCTTGACCCTTCTGTCAATGGGAACAGTTTCTCTTTATTGTTCTAAACCCTTCATGACTTTGAACACTTCTATCAAATCTCCTCTGAACCTTCTTTGCTCTAAGGAGAACAACCCCAGCTTCTCCAGTCTATCCATGTAACTGAAGTCCCTCATCCCTCATTGAGATGTGTTGTATCTGGCAGCTGATACACTGATATTTGACAGACCCCAGATGTGGAGTTTGTTCATTGCCGTTTTGTGTAATAACTTTCTCAATGCTTGAGAAATTGCTGGTTTTCTGCAATCTTATTTTGCAACCTTTTCAGATTGATTACTTTTCCTCATTTATTCAACTGCCACATATATATACAGGCATTAACCACCATCTCACAGGAAGGTTCATCTGCTGCATTAATGGTTGAGGCTCTTTTAAAAGAGGAAAGAACAATCTCGTCATCAGTAAACTGCAATTTTTTTTTTGCAATGCTCCTGTGCAGGCCTGAATAAGTTGACTTTACCCAGAGAGTGGTTGGAATGTGGAACTTGCTACCACAAGGAGTAGTTGAGGCGAATAGCATAGATGCATTTAAGGCAATGCTAGATAAACACATGAGGGAGAAAGGAATAGAAGGTTATGCTTATAGGGGTAAATGAAGAGGGATGGGAGGAGGCCCGTGTGGAGTATAAACACCGGCAGAGACCAGTTGGGCCGAATGGCCTGTTTCTGTGCTGTACATTCGATGTAATTCTATGTAACCAAATGTTTCTCCTTGGCCAAATGATCTCCAAGCTAATTATGACACATGGGCTTTTTGTTTTCTTTTCTAAATATAAATGGGGCAAAGCCCATGTTCAGAGGTACGAGCCTGGTTTTCATCTGGATTTTTGGGCCACACAATCTCAGAGAACCAAAGTCCTCAACTTCTCATTACGGCGACTCCGAGTTTTTTCTTTTGCGTTTCTCCAAGATCAGACTTCAGTTTGCCCAGCAGGTCTGCGTGAGAATTGATCAGCGCACAACCTCCCACCCAATTCTGTTGCAAACTGAGATGATGTGTTACATCCTTCAATAGTCGTCACAGTGAGACTTTCCTCTCTGCTTGTCTGTTTTTCCCTCCCCTTCATCCTCTATTTTTTTTCTGATTCTGTTATAATGCTTCATCTTTCATTTTTTGAGCGATGAAGGGTGTAACCCAAAATGTTGACCTGTCCGTTCTGTCCACAGATGCTGCCTGATCTCCCGTCCGATTTCCAGCTTCTTCTGTCCTGTCAACGAAGCAGAATGCTTCCTCCAATTCCTCTGTCGTAAAGCTAAATGTAATCTTTGCAATGTTGACTAATTCAAAAATTTGTCCAGTGTCGGAACTTGTGTCACTGAAGAAGCTCACGTCTACGCAGTTTAAAATGAAGCAATGGTCTTGGTTTGTGGCCACCTTTTTGTGGGTTTGCCGAGCCCTGATTGGCTCCGTGTCCTGTTAATTACAGTTCTTCGTTGCTGCTTTTGGGCGACTTGCACATTCTGATACACTGAAGACACGACCTCAAGCCAGCAGGTAAAAAAAAATAAGGTTTTTCTTTCAAATAATTTTATATTTAACAATTTAATCAATGTAATATTTTTCAATTGTCAATTTTATTAAATAGCTCTCTGTGTTCAATTCTGGGCACCACATTTTAGGAAGGATGTCAAGGCCTTGGAGAAGATGCAGAAGAGATGTACTAGAATGGTGCCAGGGATGGGGGACTTCAGTTATGAGGAGAGACTAGATAAACTGGGATAGTTCCCCTTAGAACAGAGAAGGTTAAGTGGAGATTTGATAGAGGTGTTCAAAATCATGAAGGGTTTTGACAAAGTAAGTAAGGGGAAACTGTTTCCAGTGGCAGAAGGGTCGGTAACCAGAGACACAGATTTAAGGTGATCAGCAAAAGAGCCAGAGGAAACATGAGAAAACATTTTTTTACGCAGCGAGTTGTTATGATCTGGAATGCACTGCCTGAAAGGGCGGTGGAAGCAGATTCAATAGTAACTTTCAAAAGGGAATTGGATAAATACTTGAAGGAGAAAAATTTACAAGGGTATGGGGAAAGAGCAGGGGAATGGGACTAATTGGATAGCTCTTGCAAAGAGCCGGCACAGGCACAATGGGCTGAATGGCCTCCTCCTGTGCTGTACCTACTATGATATAATAACCCTCCTAATTTGATTTAACTAGTGAATATAGAACTGTCAACATAATTTGGGGAATATTAGAAGTGAAGTTTTTGATGAACGTGATTGACTCTTTTTAAAATTATTTGTTTACGGGATGTGGGCGTCGTTGGCAAGGCTGTGTTTATTGGCTTCTCATCTTCCCTGAGAAGGTGGCGGGGGGCCTTCTCCTTGAACTGCTGCAATAATTGTGGGTGAAGGCACTCCAACGTAGGTGTTAGGTAGGAAATTCCAGGATATTGACCCAGAAATGATGAATGAACTGTGAAAAACGTCCAATTCAGCATGGTGTGTGAGTTAGAGGGGAACTTGGAGGTGATGTTGGTTTAAAGTCTCATCCAAACGATGGCACCTCCGACAGTGCAGCACTCCCTCAGCACTGCACAAAAGTGTCAGCCTAGATTACGTGCTCAAGTCTCTGGAGTGGGACTTGAACCTTCTGACTCAGAGGCGAGAGTGCTACCACTGAGCCGAGGCTGACACCAAATTAGGTTTATAAGTGACTTCCTTCTCAGCTGCCTTGACATACTCACCATTTTGTACCTAAGTTATAGCTACATGAAATGCGCCATTCAAGAACTAAGGCTTTCGCATTCACTGTAATGGCATTATGAACGTTCACTGGGATCAGGACTGAACTTGCAACTCTCATAGGTAACTCAGGTAAAGCAAAACAATGGAGTTAGTACAGAGCACTCCAGTTTCCCATGGTGGTAAGTCAAGTCTGATGTCGTCGCACGATGGCAACCTCTTCCCATGTATCCGTACTTTACCTGTCCCGATTTCCATCTTCTAATACTAGCAGTATGTTATAAAAGAAGGGATGCGATTTCTCTCAATGCCTTCCAATCTGTACTGCGCCTGAGACAGCATAACAGCGCCGTACATGCTACACATAATTCCTTTTGGGAGATCTGAATCTTGGATGTCTCCATGTCACTGATCATTGTATTAACCTTTTCCTGAGTCTGTCAAAAATTGTCGACCATCTCCTTCAGCAACACTAAAACTTGATGCCGTTCATATAATGACCCTGTCACTACCCTATTCTCCCCTTTCATAATGCCTTTTAAATGCTTTCGCATGGCTTCATCATGTTCCCACATGCTCTCTATGTCTATCCTGTTCCAAGCAGCCGTTCCTGTTATAGCCCCTATACCCAACTATTCAGCTACTTCCCGTTTTCTTTCCTGTCTACTGGGGGGGTGGGGTTATTCCTTGGGACTTTGTCTATGTCCCGACCTGAGTTTCTCTCTATAAACTATCTAAGTTTCTCGGACAACATCTGTTGGTAGAATCTCTCATAAGTTCCATTGCACAAACTTGGTAACAGAGCGACTTTTGAAAAATTAAACAGAACAGGGAAGATGTCATATCTCATGTCATTGAATAGGGTCTTATGTGTTTTGAAAACCAATAAACCTTTGACCGCAACCGGGCACCTGGTGGAGGCCGAATGGGTGGTTGCATCTGACAACTTTGCATTCTCAATTACTTTAAAGCAGAAGGACCAGGGTGACGGCATTCTGGTTATTTCTCTGCGTGGGCAGTCCTAGCAATCGGCAGTCACTTCCCGACCTGAGGAAAATTGAGAGTGCTTGTCGTTGTCCGTGTCCTATTGGGGAACGCAAAGGTGTCCTTAGTGTCCCCCATATAGGGCGTAGCAAAAGGCATCAGGTCGCTGTCCTTACTGGTGTTCGCACTCATCCAATACCACTTGATAGTAGCTGGTTCTTTTCCCTCGCTGATACACGTACAGGTCAATCGAAGCCCTTTCCCTGCGGGCACGTGTGCCAAAAAGTCCCATGTTGACCCTGGCCTGGAATCATTGGTGGTATAACTCATGTCGACACAGTCCCAGTCGTTCCGAAGGTGTTTGGCTTCTCCGAGGGGGCAAGACGCATCCCGACACGACTGGTCAACAAAATGTTCATGATCCAACCTTGCTAATGTGTAATATACCTGCAAGATGTAACATATGGTGAATATCTGATACCATTATTTATTTACTTACATGACAAGCGTATAATATATGACTTGCCGTGACCAAATTAATAAAATGGTGCTTTATGCCAATGCAAAGCACAAAAGTTTTCCTTTAATTTGAAATGAACACCTTTTATACGCTTGTAGCAAAATCGTATCAGAGAGATGCACGGACTGACACCAACATCCAAGTGAATCAGTGTCTGCACAAGTTACTACTACTGGCAACTTACACATTTCATAGTAATTAACTTCCAGAATTAAAAGAGCAAGAAGATTGCCTCCCTGTATATTGGTATATACATTCTCTCTGTGTGTACCTCTGTCTCTCACTCTCTGTCGCCTCTATTTCTATATGCACGTATATATTGGTTAATTGTGTGTACATTCTGTCATTTATACATATAGAAAGAGATGGGGAGAGAATTTATATGGTACATATAGAGTGTGTCGGACAGAATACTGTACAACATCAAAGAGCGATAGAGAGAAACAGACAGCGAGAAAGTGACAGAAAGAGTCAAAGAAGGAGACAGACCGACAGAAATATAAAGAGAGATGCAGAATATATATATATGACCAAAGGGAGTTGAAATCCCATTTTTGTCCCTTTCCATTCAGCAGCCAGAACTGAGGGTGGGTGGGAGTGACAATGACATGGTCCATGCTAGGGTTTGCCCGGACTGGGTCTCTGTCCTTTGTGCCGCACATTGGCACCTGGATCATTCTGATGGCAGCTCGCTGTTCCTGGCGGACGGTGTGCTCGGTCACTCCTTAAATGTTTTATTGCTTCTCCCCCTGCACCTGCATCGCCCCTCCCTTAGAAATCTTCGTCCGTCCTCGGTCAGGCCTGACCCTCAGTCTCTACAGACTCCACGTAAAGTCAATAATGACTAAACCGATCGAAGGAACAGGCCCCGAACAATTGTGTGAACTCTTTGAGATGTCCATTTGCAATAGAGATTTCTCATCTTAGCAACTTAGATGACGTTGAACATTGAAACAGTCAGACTGCCAGGACTGTCAGCCGTTAAAATGAAGCCCATATACCTACACATCTGATAGATTTACTCAGCATTTCTACCAAACACCGTTATGCATCGTTTTAGTTATCTGTTGTCACCTCACATAAATAAGCCGCGCAAAAAAGCCAGGGGGGGAGATGAGGAGAAATTGTTTTTACGCAGCGAGTTGTTATAATCTGGAATGCACTGCCTGAAAGGGCGGTGGAAGCAGATTCAATAATAACTTTCAAAAGGGAATTGGAAATATACTTAAAAAGGAACAGTTTGCAGGGCTCCGGGGAATCAGCGGGGGGAGTGGGACTAATTAGATAGCTCTTTCAGAGACCCACCACAGGCACAATGGGCCGAATGGCCTCCTTTTGTGCTGTATGATTCTATGAAGAATGCTTTAAAATCCTGTCATAAAAGACAAGACCATAGAGGGTTAAACTGCTTTTTAGCTCTGTGGAAAGAAGAGGGTCGAGCTGACACCAAAAGCAACATCGCTGAGGCATATTTTAAAAAGAGAGGCTTTTAAACGTTTGTAGCATTATTAATGTTAAGCAAACAGCAAATTTACTGTTTTCTGACTCGCGGGCTAATTGACACCCCGCTAATCTTCCTTCTTAGTCTCCACTGAGGGGATGTCACATTCCAGACATATTGGTCTGAGACAAGCCACTGTGGTTTCGCACTAGTTCGAGCTCGAAGCTCCATGTTTGTTAAGTTGATAGGATTGGGGCATGGCCACCAGTCATTGTTTTTTAAAATTTATTCATGGGATGTGGGCGTCGCTGAAAAGGCCAGCATTTATTGCCCATCCCGAATTGCCCTTGAGAAGGTGGTGGTGAGCCGCATTCGTGAACCGCTGCAGTCCGTGTGGTGAAGGTTCTCCCACAGTGCTGTTAGGAAGGGAGTTCCAGGATTTTGACCCAACAACGATGAAGGAACGGCACGTTCCCCTCCAAGTCGGGATGGTGTGTGACTTGGAGGGGAACGTGCAGGTGGTGTTGTTCCCATGTGCCTGCTGCCCTTGTCCTTCTAGGTGGTAGAGGTCGTGGGTTTGGGAGGTGCTGTCGAAGAAGCCTTGGCAAGTTGCTGCAGTGCATCCTGTGGATGGTACACACTGCAGCCACAGTGCGCCGGTGGTGAAGGGAGTGAATGTTTAGGGTGGTGGATGGGGTGCCAATCAAGCAGGCTCCTTTTCTCAATGGTGTCGAGCTTCTTGAGTGTTGTTGGAGCTGCACTCATCCAGGCAAGTGGAGAGTCTTCCATCACACTCCTAACTTGTAACTTGTGGATGGTGGAAAGGCTTTGGTGAGTCAGGAGGTGAGTCACTCATCACAGAATACTCAGCCTCTGACCTGCTCTTGTAGCTACAGTATTTATGTGGGTGGTCCAGTTAAGTTTCTGGTCAATGGTAACCCCCAGGATGTTGATGGTGGGGATTTGGCGATGGTAATGCTGTTGAATGTCAAGGGGAGGTGGTTAGACTCTCTCTTGTCGGAGTCATCTGCACTTTCTATTGTTATAAGTCTCATGCTGGCCACATTACCCTTCACTTCGGGTCCATTGTATCGTTTTAGCTGATTTGAATGAACGCAGTGATTGTGGGATCGACAGGTTAGGTCCTTGACAGTGTATTTTGTTTATCTGTGGAATTAATTTGTCGATAATGGGATACGGGCTGTCAAATTTTGGTTTCCATTTCCCCTCATACCTGTTAAGGCGGACCATCACTTGGTTGCCTATCTCATACCCTTCTGAGGTGGTCTGAGTCTGGTTTGCAGATAGTTGCACTTGTTGTAAGTGCCGTTGTAACTGTTGCATCCGGATGTCCATTTTTTTACAACCTCTAGCTGAAGTCCTGATAAATGACCTGCCATCCACACTTCAGGGAGGCGCATCTTTCTACCGCTCATTATTTCGAGCGGGCTGTACCCCGTGCTTTTAGAAGGGGTGCCTCGAATGGCCATTAGAAGGAGGGGTATTGCTTTCCTGAATCGGAGAGGGACTTGGCTAATCTACTCTTTATGGTTCTATTTATTTGATCCACTATTCCTGCGGCTTGAGGATTATGTGACATGTGGAATCGCTGCTGGATTCCTAATAATCGCGATGTTTCTTGCATAATTTCCCCAGCGAAATGGGTTCCTCTATCCGATTCAGTAGTATCTGGCAACCCTCACCGGGTGAATACATGTTCAATCAGGATCCTCGCTGTTTGATAGACGGTGTTTCTTACTGGGAAGGCCTCTACCCATTTCGAGAAACAGTCTACCATGACCAGGGCATATTCCTTTGCTCGCGCAGTGCGGGGCAAGGGCCCAATGTAATCAATCTGCAGGCATTTCCATGGCCCTGATGTGGCTTTACCATGTCTCGGTGGAATTTCAATTTTTGGACCAGAGTCATATTGGGCACAAGTGATACATTGGTTTACCACTTCCCCAATAATGTCGCCCATTGCGGCCACCATATATTCTGGAGTAGCCTCTGAATCAGGCCATCTCACTTTTGATGTCCACTGGACATATGAGTCCACCGGACAATTTACGTACGTAAGGGGGTGGGAATTATCACTCGTTCTTGGTCATGTACCAAGCCATCTGGGCTTACTGTGAGTCCCTCACCATTTTTAGGGGCTTCAGAAGGCCACGAGGCCGTGCCCGTAATGACCTCTTTAATCTGTGTGATAGTGTGTAATATATTATGACGCGTAGCCATATTTCCTACGGTTAGGCCTGTTTCCACTATTTCCCCTTTCCGCCTCCTCCAAATCCTCCTAATTCTATAAATCCTTTAAAACCAAACTGTCTCTCCACAGACACGTGTGAGGTGACCCGGTGCCGACTGGTAATACTCTGGGACAGCCTCCTACCCAAGTGTCTACATGGGGTCAACCATGGGGATCCATTGTAATCGACTAAAGGATCCCTCTAACAGCGAGGCCCAGGATTGTCAACTTGCCTGCTGGCCGTGATCATCCATATTGAATGGTTGGGTGCTATCTATCCGGCCCCCTTTTCCAGAATCTTTTTCCAGACTTTCCTTCCTTACTATTTCCGTTTGGGCAAGCTATGCCCTCACCGAAACTCATGCCCACCCAGGGACGCCAGAAATGTTGGAAATGTGTTATTATTAATGTACCAAGGGTTGTTAATCCTTCTTGATAATAACTTCCTGATTTGGGCCCGAGTGTGACCTAACATGCAAGCTTTATTATAGACACAAGAACAACATTCCAATGCAGCTATACCAAACAACAAGTATTTATATAACAAAGTTCTAATACAGTTATATCAAATAAATGAATATTGCACAACCTGTTTTTCCTGAGGAGATGTCAGGCTGATCAGACCTGGTTCGTAGGGTCCATGGACCTCCGCTGTCCTGAAAAGCTGCTTCTGACTTTTAGTGGGATAGTGCCCCAGTTTTTAAATCTTTCTGAAGCATATTTGCTTCTAGTAGCTTAACAATATTAGCCCCATGATGTTAACTGTCCCAGACATCTTCCCCCCAGGGTTCCCATTGTTCCAGACATCTTTCGGATATCGATTCTATGGTGTTAACTGTTTGTCCATCACCTTTTCTATGGGGGTAACTGTTGTCAATTCTATCTAGTTTATGGGGGTGGGACATGCCCTTATCTTTCTGTGTAGGCATGTCCACAATCTTAATTTGGATTGTTCGGATGCAGACATTTAAGATGTCTCATCCTGTGTATGCCAATCATGAAGGTTACCTAATTATCTGAACAAAAAGCTCCTGCAATCAACATAACCGGATTAGTTTGTGTCGATTTTCTGAGCTTTTGATAATGCCTTGGCACTTCTGAAATCTGTTTCTGACAATTGGTCTTCAATGTGTTTGTTTCACGTTTCTATTGTCTCTGCAATTTTTCCAATCACTTTGCCTGATGTCAGACTCATCAATTCCTGTGGAATGTTGGCTCCCTTTGTATTTTCACAGACACACAGGGTCTGCATTTCCCACAACATCACTTTTTAGCCAAGTGCCTGAAGCTTTACAGAATGGGATACATGATTATGATTTGGTCTAGAAATTGTATTTCTTACATTAACGTAGACCAATGGGCGTGGGAGCCTCCTTATCTCCTGAAGCTGCTGACTCTTGCTTGGATTCAGTGGGTAGCAATTGCCCTCCATTACCAGTTGCTCTCCGGTCCTTAATCTTCTATACTCGAGGGAATACAAACTTAGTCTATGCCACTCAATTGACCACTGGGGGCTGAGCAGCGATCCTACCTGTGCGTACTCATGTCAGTAAGTGCTGGTATCCAAAACTCTGCTGCCCGTATCCTAACTCGCACCAAGTCCCGTTCACTCATCACCCCTGTGCTCGCTGATCTACATTGGCTCCCGGTTTGGCAATGCCTCGATTTTAAAATTCTGATCCTTGTTTTCAAATCCCTCCATGCCTCATCCCTCCTTAACTCTGCAGCCTCCTCAAGCCCTACAACCCTCCGAGATCTCTGCATTCCTCCAATTATGGCCTCTTGCGCATTCCTGATTTTCCTCACTCCACCATTGGCGGCCGTGCCTTCAGCTGTCTAGGCCCTAAGCTCTGGAATTCCCTCCCTAAAGCTCTGCGCCTCTCTCTCCTCCTTCAAGATGCCCCTTAAAATCTACCTCTTTGACCAAGCTTTTGGTCACCTGTCCTAATACTTCCTTATGTGGCTTGGTGTCAAAATTTTATTTAATAATCGCTCCTGTCAAGCACCTTGGGACGTTTTACTACGTGAGAAGGTGTTAGGATAGGTGACCAAAAGCTTGGTGAAAGAGGTGGGTTTTAAGGAGTGTCTTAAAGGGGAGGGGGGGGAGAGAGAAGAGGAGCGGTAGAGAGGTTTAGGGTGGGAAATCCAGAGCTTAGGACCTGGACAGCTGAAGGCACCGCCGGCAATGGTGGAGCGAAGGAATTCGGGGATGCACAAGAGGCCAGAATTTGAGGAAAGCCAACTTCTCGGGAACGATGTAGGGCTGGAGGAGGTTACAGAGATAGGGACTTGAACTCTCAATGACTAGGCTTGCACGTGCAAAATCATCTCTGGGGTGTAGTCCCAGAAGGGTAGGATAAGAAGAAAGTAAATTGGTGAGAAAACTTTTTTAAAAAAAATAATAAAGACATTTCGGGTAAGTGTGTGACTGGAGTGTTGGACAGTGAGAGCAGCTTTCTGAATTTGTTTCTTACAGCTGATTATTTTTCTTGGTTTTGTCTCCGCAGCCGAGCCTTGTGTTCTTCTCTCTCGATTGGGTGAAAGTGAGACTCAGATATACGATGAACAGCCACTGTCAGGTGAGAACAAAAGAAATAGGAGCAGGAGTAGGCCAATCGGCCCCTCGAACCTTTTCCGCCATTCAATAAGATCATGGCTGATCTGATCCTAACCTCAAATTTAAATTCATGTCCAATTTCCTGCCCGCTCCCCGTAACCCCTAATTCCCTTTACTTTTAGGAAACTGTCTATTTCTGTTTTAAATTTATTTAATGATGTAGCTTCCACAGCTTCCTGGGGCAGCAAATTCCACAGACCTACTACCCTCTGAGTGAAGAAATTTCTCCTCATCTCAGTTTTGAACGAGCAGCCCCTTATTCTAAGATTATGCCCTCTAGTTCTAGTTTCACCCATCCTTGGGAACATCCTTACCGCATCCACCCGATCAAGCCCCCTTCACAATCTTATATGTTTCAATAAGATCGCCTCTCATTCTTCTGAACTCCAATGAGTAGAGTCCCAATCTACTCAACCTCTCCTCATATGTCCGCCCCCTCATCCCCGGGATTAACCGAGTGAACCTTCTTTGTACTGCCTCGAGAGCAAGTATGTCTTTTCTTAAGTATGGAGGGATTCAATTTATTTTGACTGGACTCAGGGGAATCTTCCCTTCCTGTTGCTTCAGGTTTGTAGCTTTTGTTTCTCCTTTATTTGTTCTTCTCTCCTGCTGCTGGCCCCGCAAGGAAACAGAAAAAAAAGATTAAAAATCACTTGCCCTTTCTAGACCTCTTCTGATCCAGGAACCCCAGGTTGGCCTGGCGGGGAGGACACGACGGTTTCCCCACACGGGGGGGGGGGGGGGGGGGGGCCTTGGGTTAAAATTGCAGTCGGGCCCCGACGACGTCACCGGAGCCCAATCTGTTCAAAGAAGGACCCCGCTACCTTCTGTTGGGCATTCCTCTCACCTGCTCAAAGGAACAGGTTAAAATAGCAACCCGCGGGATCGGAGCAGTTAAGTTGCCGCGGCCATTTTAACTGCCCGCCCGGTTTATCTGGCCTCTGACAAGCAAGCAGAGGAGACCACAAGCTGGATTTTCTCCATACTGCATTTTGCCGACAATAATCGAGCGGGCGGGAAAACCGTCACCTGTTTCAGCGCCCGCCCGATTTTTTTTTGCCAATTGCCAGAAGTGTCTGCTCAAATCTGGCTGCCCTTCTACTGCGCCTAGGCTGTATTGTGGCTGGCCATCACCCCTCAGTCCCAAACAGGGCCCTGCTACTCTGAGGAATTACATAAAAGACCCTAGCTGAGGTAAAAGGAAGTTGCTGGCTGCTTCCTTTTACAGATCGCTCAGCTCCTACCCCCTAGTTTCTATGGGCAGCTTTAGTACCAGGTGTCTGCCCAAAGGTATCCCTGGAAAATTACCGGGAAGGTGACTCTTCCCCATCTTTTAAATGGGATTAAAACGCTCCCGTCTGATTCAGGCCAGAGATTCCCATGCATCTCAGCAGGGCCAAGTCAGGTGCAAACAAGGCAGACACACCCAACAAGACGGGTCTCCATTCCTAGATCCTGTCCCTAGCACTCTGGCAACTGGGCAGTAGGAACAGGAAAATTGGGCCCAAAATATCCATCGTGGTGTCAATGTGTTTGGCCTAATGGCGCCCATCAGTAGTTCAAATCTGTAGCTGGGTCCTGCTGGGGATGATGTTTACACTGTGGTTCACTGTAAGATTTGAAACACATTGCCATATGAACAAAATTGGAGTGATTGGACGATGCAATGTCCTTTGACCTCTGGGGCTTGAGTTGAGTTGCTGCCCAGACTGATGGAATAAAAGTTTCCTCACTCCCCTGGATATAAGAATGAGTTTGGGCAGTCTCACTCCAGTTCCTAGCCGGAGTGGGCCAACAGCAAAAGCTGCCTCAGATGATTGCCTCACCCAGAGAGGTCACAGAAATAGCTGGGATGGGAAATGCAAACATCACACCGGTGAGGTTGGGACACCTTGTTGGTGCAGAGTACACCACTTTACTCTAGTTAGATATGGAGTAAAGCTTCCTCTACACTGCCCCATCAAACACTCCCAGAGCAGGTACAGCACGGGTTAGATACAGAGTAAAGCTCCCTCTACACTGTCCCATCAAACACTCCCAGGGCAGGTACAGCATGGGTGAGATACAGAGTAAAGCTCCCTCTACACTGTCCCATCAAACACTCCCAGAGCAGGTACAGCACGGGTTAGATACAGAGTAAAGCTCCCTCTACACTGCCCCATCAAATACTCCCAGAGCAGGTACAGCACGGGTTAGATACAGAGTAAAGCTCCCTCTACACTGCCCCATCAAATACTCCCAGGGCAGGTACAGCACGGGTTAGATACAGAGTAAAGCTCCCTCTACACTGTCCCATCAAACACTCCCAGGGCAGGTACAGCATGGGTGAGATACAGAGTAAAGCTCCCTCTACACTGTCCCATCAAACACTCCCAGAGCAGGTACAGCACGGGTTAGATACAGAGTAAAGCTCCCTCTACACTGCCCCATCAAATACTCCCAGAGCAGGTACAAGCACAGGTTAGGTACAGAGTAAAGCTCCCTCTACACTGTCCTATCAAACACTCCCAGCTTTACTCTGTATCCAACCCGTGCTGTACCTGCCCTGGGAGTGTTTGATGGGACAGTGTAGAGGGAGCTTTACTCTGTATCTAACCCGTGCTGTACCTGCCCTGGGAGTGTTTGATGGGACAGTGTAGAGGGAGCTTTACTCTGTATCTAACCCATGCTGTACCTGCCCTGGGAGTATTTGATGGGACAGTGTAGAGGGAGCTTTACTCTGTATCTAACCCATCTGTACCTGCCCTGGGAGTATTTGATGGGACTGTGTAGAACGAACTTTACTCTGTGAAGCTTTATGTTCATTAAAGACATTTCAGGTATCTCTGCTGGACATAGCAAGGGTCGGATCTGTAGCTGGGAGAAACACCAGGTTTGTCTCTTCATGGCAATGGAGTCAGGCCTAAAAAGTTTTTTGTATTTGGAGTGCATCGTGCTCTTGGACTGGCAATATTCAAAGTTTCACTGGTTAACTGGCCAAATTATTTAAAAATCCGAATGTTAAAATAATGATTTTACTGTTGGAAAGGTGTGAGAGCTGGGCTGCGATCGGTAAGTGTTCTCCTCTCGTCACTCGTGTTGATCCGAAATATTAGAACCTCCTTTACTCTTTTCAGAATCAAGGGTCCTCGTTTCTGCGTAAGAAGGAGGGGAACATTGTGAGAGAAGAATCTGATCAAATAGCCACAGCTTCAGCTCGGGTGAAAGACACCCGTCGTAAGTTATTATCCAGAGCAGAAAATGAAGTTTTGTTTTATTCAAGCTTAGGTCAGATATTTCTCGTGTTTCTGAGGTGAATTGAAGTACTAAAAAAAAACCCGAGAGAAATAGCAGAGGATAGCAAGCGGGAGGTGGAATGAGAGAGAAGGAGAGAAACAGACACTCGCAAATCGCAGAGAGTAGCAAGAGGGAGAGAGACACACACAAGAGGAAGGTGGAATGAGAGAGAGAGAGACACACACACAAATTGCAGGGGGTAGAAAGAGGGAGGTGGAATGAGAGAGAGACACACACACACATCGCAAAGAGTGGCAAGAGGGAGGTGGAATGAAAGAGACACACACACAAATCGCAAAGAGTAGCAAGAGGAAGGTGGAATGTGAGAGAGAGAGACACACACATCGCAGGGGGTAGAAAGAGGGAGGTGGAATGAGCATGAACACACACACACACACACACGCACATATCGCAGAGGGTAACAAGAGGGAGTTGGAAGTGCCTTGTGACGTTTTACTATGTTAAAGGCGCTTTATAAATGCAAGGTGTTAAATTTTATTTTTAGTTTCTGTGGCTATCGAGTGAATATTGCACAGTTAATTCATGAGGTTGTGAATCACCAGGTTACAGACAGACACATTATAGGACGAGGTTCCATTCTCTTTGTCTCTGGGGCCATGAATATTTCTGCTTTGACGTGATCTTTTGTGTTTCAGGCCTTGCTCTGTTGTCTGTCTGCCTGCCAGTTCTTGTCTTGTACTTGCTGAACAAGTGCAAGAATGAAGATGGGAGTAAGATGCTCTCTTTCTTTACACTATGGGATTTGAATTCATTTTTCATTCTCATCGGTTTTGTGCTTTTCCAGATGATGCTGTACCTCTTACCCATAGGAAAGGTAAAGTCACACTGGAAATTATAAATTAAACCATGAATGAATGACTGACCTCTGACCTGACCCGACCTGTTCGCCCTCCCCCCAGTTGACAGGAACACTCCCTCCCCCGTTCCTCCAATTTACCCCCTGCATCTAATTTAAACACCTTGCCACCATGCTAACTATCCTGCCTGCCAACACCACTACCCCACTTTTGTTTAGGTGGATCCCATCCAGTCTGTATAGGCTCCTCCTATTCCATGTGGTGTTCCACTGTTTGAGGAACCGAAACCCTGATTTCCCACACCAAAACCTTAGCTATGAGTTGGTGCCTCTGTGTCTCTTCACTACCACGTGGCACGGATAGTATTTCAGAGGAGCAATCAACAAAACGAATGCAACTTTGAACTACATATTCAAAACGGCAGAATACAAGTCAGTGGAAATCGTGATCAAACTGTACAATGTTCTGGTTAGACTGCACCTTGAGCACTGGGTCCAGTTCTGGTTGTCAAGAGACAAGGGAGATCTTCAAACACTGAAGGCAGAGCTCAAAGATCTGAGTTATGAGAAAAGCCTGGAGATGTTAACTTGTTGGATTCTCTGGTTACTTACGTAGAATTACATAGAATTTACAGCATAAAAACAGGCCATTCAGCCCAACTGGTCCATGCCAGCGTTTATGCTCCACACGAGCCTCCTCCCTCTCCTCTTTGTGTAACCTTATCAGCATAGCCTTCTATTCCTTTCTCCTTCATGTGTTTATCTAGCTTTCCCTTAAATGCATCTATGCTATTTGCTTCAACTGCTTCTTGTGGTAGCATGTTCCACATTCTAACCACTCTCTGGGTGAAGACGTTCCTCCTGAATTTCCTATTGGATTTATTAGTGACTATCTTATATTTATATTTGGACTCCCCCACAAGTGGAAACATCTTCTCTACGTCTACCCTATCGAACCCTTTCATAATCTTAAAGACCTCTGTCAGGTCACCCCTCAGCTTTCTGTTTTCTAGGAAAAAATAGCCCCAGCCCGTTCAATCTTTCCTGATAGTTGTACCTTCACCGTTGTGACCGGGGACTGGTTTGTTTGATGATGCAAAGGTAGGTAGGAAAGTAAGTTGTGAAGAGGACATAAGGAGTCTGCAAAGGGATGTAGATAGGTGAAGTGAGTGGGCAAAAATTTGGCAGATGGAGTATAATGTGGGAAAATATGAACTTGTCCACTTTGGCAGGAGGAATAGAAAAGCACTATATTTAAATGGAGAGAGATTGCAGAACTCTGAGGTACAGAGGGATCTGGGTGTCCTAGTACATGAATCACAAAAAGTTAGTATGCAGGTACAGCAAGTGATCAGGAAGGCAAATGGAATGTTGTCATTTATTGCAAGGGGAATGGACTATAAAAGTAGAGATGTTTTGCTACAGTTGTACAGGGCATTGGTGAGACCACATCTAGAATACAGTGTGCAGTTTTGGTCTCCTTATTTAAGAAAGGACATAATTGCTTTGGAGGTGGTTCAGGGAAGGTTCACTCAACTGATTCCTGGGATGAGGGGGTTATCTTATGAGGAAAGGTTGGACAAGTTGGGCCTGTATACACTGGAGTTTAGAAGAATGAGAGGTGATCTTATTGAAACATGTAAGATCCTGAGGGGACTTGAAGGGGTAGGTGCTGAGGGATGTTTCCTCTTGTGGGAGAGACTAGAACTAGGGGTCACTGTTTAAAAATAAGGGGTCTCCCATTTAAGACAGAGATGAGGAGAATTTTTTTCTCTGAGGGTTGTGAGTCTGTGGAACTCCCTTCCCCAGAGAGCGGTGGAGGCAGGGTCATTGAATATTTTTAAGGCTGAGTTAGATAGATTCCTGATTAACAAGGGAGTCAAAGGTTATAGTAGGTAGACGGGAAAGTAGGGTTGAGGTCGCAATCAGATCAGCCATGATCTTATCAAATGGCAGAGCAGGCTCGAGGGGCCGAATGGCCTACTCCTGCTCTTAATTCATATGTTTGTATGACCGGGGAGTAACCAGAGAGTAACCGGGGACCGGAGAGTAACCGGTGATGGAGGGCAACTGCTGTCCACTGAACCCAAGCAAGAGTCATCAGCTTGAAAGGATGGGGAGGGGAGAAAAAGGGTGAAGAAAAAAGAGAAAATATGATGCCTTTCTTTAAGAAGCAATGGCTCCTCATGAAACGGATTGTTACCATCGATCCCTGAGGCAGTTTCCCCCTTCTACACAACTCAAAATGAAGACTTTCAGTCAGATGCTGACATTTTTATGGACGTGCTCTGCCCCGATTGGCCTCTGGGCCTATTGGTCTTTGTAAGCTACAGTTCTCCTTGCTCCTTTTTGTATAGTCGCACATGAAAAAGCCCAATCATCTCCACGTCTACCCTATCAAACCCTTTCATAATCTTAAAGACCTCTATCAGGTCACCCCTCTAGAGAAAAGAGCCCCAGCCTGTTCAGTCTTTCCTGATAGTTGTAGCCTCTCAGTTGTAGTATCATCCTTGTAAATCTTTTTTTGCACTTTCTCCAGAAAATGGTCTCTTAGAATGGTTATAATGTAACTGTGATAAATCTTTCTCAGGTGTCAGGATTTCAGTTCAGCCCCAGTGAACCTAAGTGTGAGGTATTACATTTTGGTAGGAAGAATAAGGAGGCCACTAACTGCTTGGATAATAAGAGTCAAAATGGGGTAGAGGAGCAGAGGGATCTGGGAGTACAGATACACAAATCACTAAAAGTAGTGATGAAGGTTAATAAGGCCATAAACAAAGCAAAGCACTGGGGTTCATTTCTAGAGGGATAGAATTGAAAAGCGGAGAAGTTATGTTAAACTTGTATTGAACCTTGGTTAGACCACAGTTGGAGTATTGTGAACAATTCTGGTCCCCATATTATATATAGAGGTTGTGGAGAGGGTGCAAAAAAGATTTACTCGGATGATACCAGAAATGAGAGGTTATACCTATCAGGAAAGATTGAACAGGCTGAGGCTCTTTTCTCTAGAAAAGAGAAGGCTGAGGGGTGACCTGATAGAGGTCTTTAAGATTATGAAAGGATTTGATAGGGTAGACGTAGAGATGATGTTTCCACTTGCGGGGGAGACCAGAACTAGGGGCCATGAATATAAGATAGTCACTAGTAAATCCAATAGGGAATTTAGGAAAAACTTCTTTGCCCAGAGAGTGGTGAGAATGTGGAACTCGCTACAAGGAGTAGTTGACGCGAATAGCATAGATGCATTTAACGGGATGCTAGATAAACGCATGAGGGAGAAAGGAACATAAGGATATGCTGATAGGGTTTGATGAAGAGGGAGGATTGTGTGGAACGTAATCACTGGCATGGACCAGTTGGGCCGAATGGCCCGTTTCTGTGCTGTACATTCTATGAAATTCTATGTAACCTGGATTTTAGTGGTGCTTTTTTCATCAATGCTTGTGACCCATAGTACAGCTTCAATATGGAGAGAAACAGCAGTGAAGACCTGTGGGGCTAAATGGCCTCCCTCGCTGTAACATTCGATGATTCAGTGGGATTATATTTGTCTGTTGTGTGTTCGATGCAGGTTGTCAAGGGAAAGCGAACAACCACTGGGGAACAAGATCATTACCACATCAATGGTAAGAAAATGTTCTTAACTTCTAAATACTGCTGCTCTGACGAGCACTGAGATTGGAAATTAATACTCTTTCTTATTATTCTCAGGCTTTTATGCCATCCTGATCACCATTGTGGTTCTTGGGAGCCTCTGGTTCTTTGGCCTGGCTGATGTCACCATTGGCCATGATAAGTGTTTACAGATTGCTTTCTCTGGAATCTCAGTGTCAGTGTTTCTTAGTATCGTGTGGTTTCTGAAATCCTTCACCGTCACCAAAGAACAGCTCAAGAACTATGGGGAGAAAGGTGAGTTAACAGTTTACAGAATTACTTTGTTACGCATTTGCTGTAAGTAATATCAGACATGGTCATTGGCGGGGAGAGCGTTCTTGGTAATTCTAAAATCAAAATGAGTTAAATTACTGTTGTGGCAACTTTATGGCAGATTGGAACATTGAACAGGCATCTCTAATGCTAATTTATGGTAAAGCTTAAGGATCATTACACATCCAGCAAACTTTTATGGTGTCAATCGTGGCTCAGTGGGTAGCACTCTCGCCTCTGAGTCAGAAGGTTGTGGGTTCAATCCCCACTCCAGAGAGTTGAGCACATAATCTAGGCTGACACTCCCAGTGAAGTACAGTCTTTCGAATGAGACGTTAAACCGAGGCCCTGCGCTCTCATATCCAAGCACCCCCAGCACATTACTCCTGTTTTACACGGGATTTATTCCGGAGATCCTCCAATGGATATGCAAATAGGTTGATCCATGAACTTCTGGCAGATTCAGTTCTGCTGTTCAACCTCAGATACATTGGTGCAAATCTGCCGCAGCTCACTGGGTGGAAATTAGGGGCTGATTTGTCTTGTAGAAGAGCTTTTGTTCAATGAATGGATGATCTTTTAAATACAGGAAACTTCATCCAAGATTTTTGTATGGGTCGAGAGTTAAACCCCAAGTTTGGAAAATTAAACATAAAGTTTTTCTCCATGCTACGGATCGGCTTTATTGGCTGGGTAAGTTTAAGAATCTCTACTGCGTTACCATAAGAGATAGGAGCAGGAATAGGCCATTCGGCCCCTCGATCCTGCTCCTCCATTCAATGAGATTGTGGCTGATCTGATTTTTACCTCAACTCCACATTCCTGCCTTTTCCCCATATCCTTTGACTCCCTTGCTGATCAAAAATTTGTCTAACTCAGCCTTGAATATATTCAATGACTCAGCCTCCACAGCTTTTTGGGGTAAAGAATTTCAAAGATTCACGACCCTCTGGGTGAAGAAATTCCTCCTCATTTCCATCTTAAACGGGTGACCCCTTATTCTGAGACTATGCCCCTTAGTTTGAGATTCCCCCATGAGGGGTAACATCCTCTCAACATCTACCCTATCGAGTTCCCTCAGAATCTTGTATGTTTCAATAAGATCTCCTCTCATTCTTCTAAACTCCAGTGAGTATAGACCCAACCTGTTCAATCTTTCCTCATAAGACAACCCTTCCATACCCGGAATCAATCTAGTGAACCTTCTCTGAACTGCCTCCAATGCAAGTGTGTCCTTCCTTAAATAAGGGCACCAGAACTGTACGCAGTACTCCAGGTGAGGTCTCACCAGCACCCTGTACAGTTGTAGCATGACTTCCCTGCTTTTATACTCTATGCCCCAAGAAATAAAGGCCAATATTCCGTTTGCCTTCCGGATTACCTGCTGCACCTGTATGTTGATTTTTTGTGTTTCATGTATGAGGACACCCAGATCCCTCTGTACCGCAGCATTTTGTAGTATTTCTCCATTCAAATAATATTTTGCTTTTTTATTTTTCCTCTCAAAGTGGATGACTTCACATTTTCCCACATTATATTCCATCTGCCAAATTTTTGCCCATTCGCTTAACCTGTCAATATCCCTTTGCAGACACTTTGTGTCCTCATCACAACTTGCTTTTCCACCTATCTTTGTATCATCAGCAAATTTAGCCACAAGACACTCTGTTCCTTCGTCCAAGTCATTGATATATATTGTAAATAGTTGAGGCCCCAGCACTGATCCCTGCGGCACCCCACTAGTTACAGATTGCCATTTTGAAAATGACCCTTTTATCCCGACTCTTTATTTTCTGTTAGTTAGCCAATCCTCTATCCATGCCAGTATATTACCCCCAACACCATGAGCTCTTATCTTGTGCAGTAATCTTTTGTGTGGCACCTTATCGAATGCCTTTTGGAAATCCAAATATACTGCATCCATTGGTTCCCCTTTATCCACCCTGCCCGTTACTTCCTCAAAGAACTCTAATAAATTTGTCAGACACGATTTCCCCTTCATAAAACCATGTTGACTCTCCTTGATTGTATTATGAGTCTCCAAATGTCCTGCTACTACTTCCTTAATAATGGATTCTAGCATTTTCCCAATGACAGATGTTAGACTAACTGGTCTATAGTTACCTGCTTTATGTCTGCTTTCTTGAATTGGGGTGTTATGTTTGCGGTTTTCCAATCCGCTGGGACCTTTCCAGAATCTAGTGAATTCTGGAAGATTACAACCAATGCCTCCACTATCTCTGTAGCCACTTCCTTTAAGACCCTCGGATGCAAGCCATCAGGTCCAGGGGACTTGTCAGCCTTTAGACCCATTAGTTTACCTAGTACTTTTTCTCCAGTGATAGTGATTGTTTTTAGTTCCTCCCTCCCCTTTGCCCCTTGATTTTCTACTATTATTGGTATATTATTAGTGTCTTCTACTGTGAAGACAGATACAAAATATCTGTTCAATTACTCTGCCATTTCCTTGTTTTCCATTATTATTTCCCCAGTCTCATGCTCTAAGGGACCAATGTTTACTTTAGCTACTGTCTTCCTTTTTATATACTTGTAGAAGCTTTTACTGTCAGTTTTTATATTTCTTGCTAGTTTATTCTCATAATTTATTCTTTTAGTCATCCTTTGCTGGTTTTTAAATTTTTCCCAATGTTCGGGCTTACCAGTAATCTTTGCCATGTTGTATGCTTTTTCTTTTAACCTGATACCATCCTTTACTTCCTTAGTTAGCCATGGTTGGTTCACCCTTTTTGTGGAGTCTTTCCTCCTCACAGGGATATATTTTTGTTGCGAGTCATAAAATATCTTTTTAAATTTTTGCCACTGCTTATCCACCATCATACCATCTAATCTGTTTACCCAGTCCACTTTAGCCAATTCCACCCTCATTCCTTTATAATTGCCCTTATTTAAGTTTAATATAGTAGTTTCAGACCCAAGATCCCCGCTGTCAAACTGATGTGAAATTCTATCATGTTATGATCACTGCTTCCAAGATCCAAGGGATCTTTTGCTTTGAGATCATTAATTAATCCTGTTTCGTTACCCATTACCAGATCCAAAATGGCCTGTTCCCTGGTTGGTTCCCCGACGTATTGGTCTAAGAAACAGTCCCTAAGAGCAAGTTATTATCTTAATGGCGAGAAACTGGAAAGTACTGCAGTACAAAGGGATCTGGGGGTCCTAGTGCAAGAAAATCAAAAAGTTAGTATGCAGGTGCAGCAGGCGATCAAGAAGGCCAACGGAATGTTGGCGTTCATTGCTAGGGGGATAGAATATAAAAACAGCGAGGTATTGCTGCAGTTATATAAGGTATTGGTGAGACCGCACCTGGAATACTGCATATAGTTTTGGTCTCCATACTTAAGAAAAGACATACTTGCTCTCGAGGCAGTACAAAGAAGGTTCACTCGGTTAATCCCGGGGATGAGGGGGTGGACATATGAGGAGAGGTTGAGTAGATTGGGACTCTACTCATTGGAGTTCAGAAGAATGAGAGGCGATCTTATTGAAACATATAAGATTGTGAAGGGGCTTGATCGGGTGGATGCGGTAAGGATGTTCCCAAGGATGGGTGAAACTAGAACTAGGGGGCATAATCTTAGAATAAGGGGCTGCTCTTTCAAAACCGAGATGAGGAGAAACTTCTTCACTCAGAGGGTAGTAGGTCTGTGGAATTTGCTGCCCCAGGAAGCTGTGGAAGCTACATCATTAAATAAATTTAAAACAGAAATAGACAGTTTCCTAAAAGTAATAGGAATTAGGGGTTACGGGGAGCGGGCAGGAAATTGGACATGAATTTAGATTTGAGGTTAGGATCAGATCAGCCATGATCTTATTGAATGGCGGAGCAGGCTTGAGGGGCTGATTGGCCTACTCCTGCTCCTATTTCTTATGTTCTTATTAATACACTCTATGAACTCCTCCTCAGAGCTATTTTTGCCAATTTGATTTGTCCAATCTATGTGAAAGTTAAAATCGCCCATGATTATCGCATTACCTTTTTTACAAGCCCCCCTTATTTCCTGATTAATATTTTGCCCTACAGTGTAGCTACTGTTAGGGGGCCTATATAATACTCCCACCAGTGATTTCTTTCCCTTGATATTTCTTACCTCCACCCAAATCGATTCGACATCTGGATCTCTTGAGCCAAGATCATTTCTCACTATTATACCAATTTCATCCTTTATTAACAGAGCTACCCCACCACCTTTACCTTTTTTCCTATCCTTCCGAAATGTTAAATAACCCTGAATATTTAGCTCCCAACCTTGGTCACCTTGCAACCAAGTCTCTGTAATGGCCACGAGATCATACCCATTTGTTTCTATTTGTGCCATCGGTCTAACTCATCAGGATGCCTACTGACTGCAGCTAAGTTTAGCAATTACATTCATTGTCAGGATAAATTCTCATACTTTCCTTTTTATGCAACTTAAGTGTCAGCCCTGGCTCAGCGGGTAGCACTTTTGCCTCTGAGTCAGAAGTCGCGGGTTCAAGTCCCACTCCAGAGACTTGAGCACGTAATCCAGGCTGACGCTTCAGTGCAGTACTGAGAGAGTGCCGCGCTGTCGGAGGTGCCATCTTTTGGACAAGACGTTAAACCGAGGCCTGTCTGCCCCCTCAGGTGGATGTAAAAGATCCCATGGCGCTATTTCGAAGAAGAGCAGGGGAGTTATCCCCGGTGTCTTGGTCAATATTTATCCCTCAACCAACCTCACTAAAACAGATTATCTGGTCATTATCTCATTGCTGTTTGTGGGACCTTGCTGTGCACAAATTGGCTGCCGCGTTTCCTACATTACAACACTTTAAAAGTACTTAATTAGTTGTAAAGCACTTTGGGATGTCCCAAGGTCGTGAAAGGCGCTATTTAAATGCAAGTCTTTCTTTCTTTCTACTTGTGGGCTCGAATGGATCCATGGACTTCCCTTGTCTGTGTTCTTCATGTGACTTTATGATGTCGATGTTAAGTGTTAGGATGTTGATGTATGCCTATGATTCACCTTACACATATGAACATACAAAAAAGACAATGAGAAAAGATCAGGCCCGTCAATGATCTTCAAACCCATTAGAATATCAATCCATGATTCACTGCCTGTACTACCCCATCTAACAGTGTATACTGGTTTATCATCCACTGCCTGTACTACCCCATCTAACAGTGTGTACTGGTTTATCATCCACTGCCTGTACTACCCCATCTAACAGTGTATACTGGTTTATCATCCACTGCCTGTACTACCCCATCTAACAGTGTGTACTGGTTTATCATCCACTGCCTGTACTACCCCATCTAACAGTGTGTACTGGTTTATCATCCACTGCCTGTACTACCCCATCTAACAGTGTATACTGGTTTATCATCCACTGCCTGTACTACCCCATCTAACAGTGTATACTGGTTTATCATCCACTGCCTGTACTACCCCATCTAACAGTGTGTACTGGTTTATCATCCACTGCCTGTACTACCCCATCTAACAGTGTGTACTGGTTTATCATCCACTGCCTGTACTACCCCATCTAACACTGCATGTCAAACCATCATTTTCTGTCTGTACTACCCATCTAACAGTGTATACCAATCCATCATTTACTGCCTGTATTATCCCATCTAACAGTGTATACTGATCCATCATTTACTGTCTGTACTGCTTCATCTAACAAAGTATACCAATCCAAAGAGAATAGTTTATGGCTCGGAATGAGGCCATTTGGCCTGTTGTGTTAGTGCCAGTTCATTCTCAGAGCAATTCAAAATTAATCTCAATGCCCTGCTCTCTCCTGAAAATCCTGAATCTTCGTCTGCTTCAGAAATGCATCCACTTTCCTTTACAACAAGCCGTGGTCTCTGTCTGATCTACTCACTGTTTCACAGCATTCCATGCTGCAACAATCCTTTGCCTGAAGAAATTTCAGTCTCTTTGTGACGGTTTTAAATTGATGACTATTTTGTCACTGACTCCCTAAGCAGAGGAAGTTGTCTGTTCCTTGTCACTCTATCAAACCGCTTCATAATTTTAAAAACCTCTAGTAAATCTCTTAGCCTTCTCTATTCCAGTAGAAACAGTCCCAGTATCTCAAGTTTCTCCTCATGACTATTGTTGTCTGGCCTTTTCTCTCGTTACATCAGCAGCTAAGCAGTTTCCCAAAAAAAAAAATCAACTTGGACCACTGTTGAACCTTTACAAATACTCAAATGCAGAGCCACGATGGCACAATTCTGTGAGTTGGCCATCCTCTTAGCTGGAATATGGTGTGAGTTTTGGCAAGATAGATGGAGCTCTAACTGTGTAGGGTGCCAGAGATACCTTCAAAGACTTACTCAAGTAATGTCCAATTGTCCTCAATTTGATATTTCAAATTTGCTAAATTTAAAGTTTGGAATACTGGTTTATTTATCATTACAGGCACTGTTCAACTTATCGATTCTGGCTGAAGATATTGAGCAGAATGGAAGAGCATCTCTAGCCCTGGGCCTTGTTGTTGGTTTTCAGCTTCTTTACATTCTGGAAGCACTATATGATGAGGTGGTTATACAATGCAGGGCAAGAATTCATAAGTTAAATCTGTCAGTAAACGGCAAATTCATTTCAGCTCTTTTACAGGAATCAGTTGTGTTTACAAAGGAAATAACCAGTGACATGTTTGGATATATTATGACTTTTGGTGAAATAGTTTGGATTCCTTTTACGTCAAGTCTGCAGGCGATCTACCTCCTCCATCACCCACAGGAGCTCACTTATTTGCAAGTCGCCATCATCGTTCTGATTTACGGTAAGCAGGGTGAAGTGAAGCACGGACTGCAGCGGTTCAAGAAGGCGGCTCACCACCACCTTCTCAAGGGCAATTAGGGATGGGCAATAAATGCCGGCCTCGCCAGCAACCCATGAACGAGTTTTTTTTTAAAAAAGTGAAAGGGGTAATTTTCTGACTTTGTGCTGCCGCTGGGGAGCTTCACCAGCTGACAGTGCCTATTGGAAATATGGGGACATGTTGGAAATGTTGGCACATACTGTGCAGAATTTTCCAACCAAATGCTTGAAAAATCGTTGATCATGGGTGCCAGAATTCCTGACTCCCTTTCGGTAGTGCAAATTTGGAAAATTACCCTAGTAAAGTGAATAATCTTCAAGCATTGCCTAAGCAGAAGGGTAGAGTGCAGCCATAAGATGGCCAGTAGACTTGTTTTAACATTCTATTCTCTCTATTATTTAATTAGAGGAACCAGTGGTTTGCATATTACCCACTCAGTTTGAACTCTGTTGATGCTGGGAAATTGAAGTCTATTGGCCTCTTTGCTGCCCATTGTGTTCTTTTTTTGTAGTGTATTGAAAGTCTTGCATAGAGGCGGAGCAGAATAGTTCAACTGAGATTCAAGCAGATAAAGAATATAAACTTAAAACTTGAAACTATAATGTTACCATTTATAGCAAGACTGGCAGCTCAGAAAGGGGCAGGGATATGTGGTTCCTGCCAGATGTGGGAGTTTTGAGTGGCTCATGATAACTCAGATAAACCGTCTGTGGGCGGTGTCTCCAACTGAAATTAGCTGAAGATCTGAGATGTTGAGGCGGAGTTGGAGACAATCTGACATATCATTTTTACGCAGCGAGTGGTTAAGATCTGCAGTGCGCCGCCCGAAAGGGCGGTGGATGCAAATTCAGTCGTAGCTTTCAAAAAGGAATTGGATAAATTACTTGAAGGGAAAAAATTTGCAGGGCTACGAGGAAAGAGTGGGGGAATGGGACTAACTGGATTGCTCTTGCAAAAAGAGCTGGCACGGGCTCGACGGGCCGAATGGCCTCCTTCTGTGCTGTAACAATTCTATGATCAGGTGGGAGAGGTTTCTGGGGTAAGAGTTTCAGTGGATAGTCACCCCGTTGAGAGACTGAGACCTGGCAGTGATAGAGGAAGTAGTGGTGACTATCCACAGGGAAAGTGAGGAGGATGACAGGCGAGAGCAGGGAACAACCAGAGCAGTAATAGGCGACTCGATAGTTAGAGGGGTGGACACTCTCTTTTGCGGTCCAGACTGAGAGTCCTGTATGTTTTGTTGCCTCCCAGGTGCTAGGGTAAGGGGTGTTTCAGAAAGACTGGAAAAGATTATGGGAGGAGAGGGAGAGGAGCCAGTCACCATGATCGACGTGGGAGCCAATTACATAGGAAAGGAAAGGCCTGAAGTCGTGCAAAAGGAGTTTAGGATATTAGCTTGCAAGGTTTAGCAGCGGGACTTCAAGGATGGCGATTTCCCTCAGCCACATGCTGGAATGGGCAAGTATTGAGAACTCCACACGTGACTAAAGAGGCAGGAAGAAAGTTTCCATTTTATGGGGCATTGGCACCAGTTCTGGGGGAGATGGGGAGCTGTTCTGCAAGGGCTGCATCTGAACAGAAAGGGAGATAATGAACTGGCAAAATAAAATAAACAGCAAATAATATTTTCCGAAACAAAAGCGGGAAATGCTGATAACGCTCAGCAAGTCGGGCAGCATCTGTAAAGAAAATGTGGACACTTCAGGTGAAACCCTTCTTCACAGCCTGAAACGTCAGTGTTTTCCTTTCTTTACAGATGTTGCCTGACTTGCCGAGTGTTTCTAGCATTTCCTACTTTTGTTTCAGATTTGCAGTATTTTGTTTTTAAAAAAAATTAAAATGTTGGACCAGAATTTGGTGTCAAAATAACGGTGAGGCTAACGACTCTCGCCGTTATTTATGCGCAAACGCTCCAGCAACTTCAGGCGAGGGGCAGATGCGCGGTTAAATGCGGATATCCAAAAGTTGCTATCTGAGATGCTTCGCGAAAGCGGCATCTCGTTGTCTTGCCTCACCATTGAAATGCATTAAATGGCGTGAAGTTGCTGTATCGGCACGGTAGACATGAACTATACTCGCCACAGAAGGCCCATTTCAGTCTAAGTACCCTTTTAATGACACGATGAGTGTTAATTACGACCAGTCAACCTCTCTGGCACTGAAAATTAACTATTACAAGTGTGGAGTCTCATTCCTTCAGGTTTTAATTTTTGTTGGAGATTTTATACATTTAAAATTTATACATTTTTAAAAAACATTTCCTTTCTGCCTCTTTTTATCTCTCTCAATCCAATCTCTTTTTCCCTTTATTTCTTTTTGTACCTGATTTGACATTGAATTCACCCACTCTAATTTATACTTCCTTCTCAGTCCTTGCACTGTTAATTTCACTATCCTTCAATTTGATTGGTGAAGGAGATACCTGGTTGCTTGCCCTGTTCACTCAGGTCCCAGATGCCCTGTTTCCCTCACTAGTGCGACATTATCAGCTCGCACTTTCAGCAACTTGCCACGCAAAAAATGTAAAAACCTAAATGTGCAAGGACAAGTCTAACTAAGGGCAGAAGCTGTTAGATGTCCTGACACAGCAAGTTATGGCCCCTTATGTTTTGATTCTGAGTTGTAATTTCTATGATTTAATCAGCGGAGTCAAGATTTGCTTACTGATACCTCCACTGGCAAAAATGACGAGCAACAGCTAGATTGATGTAAAAAATACTCAATTGGAGGAGGGCCAATTTCAGTGGGATGAGAACAGATCTGGCCCGGGTGAATTGCAATCAAAGATTGGCAGGTAAAATTGTAATTGAACATTGGGCGGCCTTTAAGGAGGAGATGGTTCAGGTACAGTCTAAGTACATTCCCACGCAGGAGAAAGGTAGAGCAACTAAAGCCAGAGCTCCCTGAATGACAAAAGAGATAGTGAATAAGATGAAGCAGAAAAGGGGGGCATTTGACAGATGTCAGGTTGATAACACAAGTGAGAACCAGGCAGAATATAGAAAGTTCAGAGAGAAGTGAAAAAGGAAATAAGAGGGGCAAAGAGAGAGTATGAGAATAGACTGGTGGCCAACATAAAAGGGAATCTAAAAGTCTTCTACAGGCATGTAAAACAGTGAACGGTAGTAAGAGGAGGGGTGGGGCTGACTAGGGACCTTAAAGGAGATCTACTCATGGAGGCAGAGGGTATGGGCGAGGTACTGATAAAAAAGTACTTTGCATCTGTCTTTACCAAGGAAGAAGATGCTGCCAGAGTCTCAGTAAAGGAAGATATAGTTGAGATACTGGATGTGCTAAAAATTGATAGAGGTACTAGAAAGGCTGGCTGTACTTAAAGTAGATAAGTCACCCGGTCCAGATGGGATGCATCCTAGGTTGCTCTGGGAAGTAAGGGTGGAAATTGCGGAGGTACTGGCCATAATCTTCCAAACATCCTTAGATACGGGGGTGGTACCGGAGGACTGGAGGATTGCAAATGTTACACCCTTGTTCAAAAAAGGGTGTAAGGATAAACCCAGAAACTACAGGCCAGTCAGTTTAACCACGGTGGTGGGGAAACTTTTAGAAACAATAATCCGGGACAGAATTAACAGTCACTTGGACGAGTGTGGATTGATTAGGGAAAGCCAGCACGGATTTGTTAAAGGCAAATCGTGTTTAACTAATTTGATAGAGTTTTTTGATGAGGTAACAGAGGGGGTAAATGAGGGCAATGCAGTTGATGTGTATATGGACTATCAAAAGGCATTTGATTACGTGCCGCATGATAGGCTTGTCACCAAGATTGTGGCTCGTGGAATAAAGAGGGCAGTAGCAACATGAATGCAGAATTGGCTAAGTGACAAGAAACAAAGAGTAGTGGTGAACAGTTGTTTTTTGGACTAGGTGGAGGTGTACTGTGGTTTCCCCGGGGTCAGTGCTGGGACCACTGCTTTTCTTGATATATATTAATGACTTGGACTTGGGTGTACAGGGCACAATTTCAAAATTTGCAGATGACACAAAACTTGGAAGGGTAGTGAACAGTGAGGAGAATAATGATAGACTTCAAGAGGATGTAGACAGGCTGATGGAATGGGCGGACACGTGGCAGATGAAATTTAACAGAAAAATGCGAAGTGATACATATCGGTAGGAAGAACGAGGAGAGGCAATATAAACTAGAGGGCACAACTCTAAAAGGGGTACAGGAACAGAGAGATCTGGGGGTATATGTGCACAAATCGTTGAAGGTGGCAGGGCAGGTTGAGAAAGTGGTTAAAAAAGCATACGGGATCCTGGGCTTTATAAATAGAGGCATAGAGTACAAAAGCAAGGAAGTTAAGTTGAACCTTTATAAAACACTGTTTCGGCCACAACTGGAGTATTGTGTCCAGTTCTGGGCACCGCACTTTAGGAAAGATGTGAAGGCCATAGAGAGGGTGCAGAAAAGATTTACTAGAATGATTCCAGGGATGAGGGACTTTAGTTATGTGGATAGACTGGAGAAGCTGGGGTTGTTCTCCTTGGAACAGAGAAGGTTGCGAGGAGATTTGACAGAGGTATTCAAAATCATGAAGGGTCTAGACAGAGTAGAGAGAAACTGTTCCCATTGGCGGAAGGGTCAAGGACCAGAGGGCATAGATTTAAGGTGATTGGCAAAAGAACCAAAGGTGACATGAGGAAAAACTTTTTTACGCAGCGAGTGGTTAGGATCTGGAATGCACTGCCCGAGGGGGCAGATTCAATCATGGCCTTCAAAAGGGAACTGGATAAGTACTTGAAAGGAAAAAATTTGCAGGGCTGCGGGGATAGGACGGGGGAGTGGGACTAGCTGGATTGCTCTTGCATAGAGCCGGCATGGAATCGATGGGCTGAATGGCCTCCTTCCGTGCTGTAACCTTTCTATGATAACTATTTGAAGAGTTAGCAACATCACCGGCACAAAAGTCTCCTCCTGCATTGTAATAATAAAAAAAAATTTAAAACTGCAAGTGATGGAAATCTGAAATAAAAACAGAAATGCTATAAATACACAACTGGCCAGTCAGCATCTGAAAAGAGAAAACATGGGTTTTAGGTGCATACGTTGCTTCTTTCATGTGTTGACAGAGCCGCTGAGTGTTTTACAGCACTTTGTGTTTTTTCCTCCTTGCTTGTAATTTCTCTAAATATTAGTACAAAGGTCGTCAACAACCAACTGTTCTGCTGTCTGTTTCTCTTCTGTGATGTTGTATTTTATTTATAAACTGTAACCTTACCCCCCACAGCCGTTGGATTTTTCATTTACAATAGGTCCAATGATCAGAAAAATAAATTCCGCAGTCATCCTCAAGACGTAGCTTTTGCCGGTGAGTATCCATCAGATTTTATATCAAAACTCAGATAATGAAGCAGTCCGTGCCCGCATGCAGCAAGACCTGGACAATGTCGAGGCTTGGGCTGATATGTGGCAAGTAACATTCGCACCAGGCTATGACCATCTCCAACAAGAGAGAATCTAACCACCTCCCCTTGGCATTCAACGGCATTACCATCGCCGAATCCCCCACCATCAACATCCTGGGAGTCACCATTGACCATAAACTTAACTGGACCAGCCATATAAATACTGTGGCTACAAGAGCAGTTCAGAAGCTGGGTATTCTGCGGCGAATGGCTCGCCTCCTGACTCCCCAAAGCCTTTCCATCATCTACAAGGCACAAGTCAGGAGTGCGGTGGAATACTCTCCACTTGCCTGGATGAGTGCAGCTCCAACAACACTCGAGAAGCTCGACACCATCCAGGACAAAGCAGCCCACTTGATTGGCACTCCATCCACCACCCTAAACATTCACTCCCTTCACCACCGGCACACCATGGTTACACTGTGTACCATCCACAGGATGCACTGCAGCAATTCGCCAAGGCTTCGTCGACAGCACCTCCCAAACCTGCGACCTCAACCACCTAGAAGGACAAGTGTAAACAATTTTACAACACCAAGTTATAGTCCAGCAATTTTATTTTAAATTCACAAGCTTTCGGAGGCTTCCTCCTTCCTCAGGTAAATGTTCAGGAGCTCCTCGAAGCCTACGCATTTATACATATAGAACAATACATGGTGTTTACAGAATGCCCCTGCAACTGCCCGTTGCCAAGGCAATCACCGTGTTCAGACAGAGAGGTGTCACCTGCAGAACCCCCGAATACACATTCAACAAAAAAACAAACAGGAAAAAAAACAGAGAGAGGCAGAAACATCCGGAAGGCAGAGAAAGCCAGCAAATGACCCATTATATTAAAAACAGATAACATTTGTTCGCTGGTGGGGTAACGTGTAGCGTGACATGAACCCAAGATCCCGGTTGAGGCCGTCCTCATGGGTGCGGAACTTGGCTATCAATTTCTGCTCGACGATTTTGCGTTGTCGTGTGTCTCGAAGGCTGCCTTGGAGTACGCTTACCCGAAGGTCGGTGGATGAATGACAAGGGCAGGGCAAGGCACATGGGAACAACACCACCTGCACGTTCCCCTCCAAGTCACACACCATCCCGACTTAGAAATATATCGCCATTCCTTCATCGTCGCTGGGTCAAAATTCTGGAACTCCCTTCCTAACAGCACTGTGGGAGAAGCTTCACCACACGGACTGCAGAGGTTCAAGAAGGCGGCTCACCACCACCTTCTCAAGGGCAATTAGGGATGGGCAATAAATGCCGGCCTCGCCAGCGATGCCCACATCCCATGAACGAATTAAAAAAAAACTGAAATGCAGTCCATTTCTAATAGATTGAGAAATGATGGGATGACGGTAATGGTGAAGTTAGGCCTTTAATTTATAATACGTTTCTGTTGTCAGCACTGGTTCAGGATTGTTAAGGAGATATTTAATTACATCTTGCATACCAGCAGCTTTAAAACCGGTTAAGGGATAAAAATTAAATATGTAGGTAAAGGAATACTTATATATAAAATGTCAAGATCACTCATTTATAGTTTTCCAAGAATACTGGAGGCATGGAATTCAATCCCAAAACACCAATAATTTAATTAAAATGGAATATGATTGATCCAGTCACTGTCGTTCAATGACCCTGATATAATTTGCAGTGCATAATCCCCTCACCCCATTGTTATAAAAGAGCAACTCACTATGAGTGATAGCATGGGTGATCTAATAACATAATTCAATAACTTTAAAATAATATATTATACTAGTCGATTGCCTGTGGCATTACAAACGGGAAATCAAGATCAAGTGTAGTTTTCTGGTGAAGTGGGGTTAGAGGGCAGGACATAATTGGAGCAGGACACATGGATATAATTCAGTTCTCATTTTAAAGTCGTACATTCTGACCTTATTTTGTATAATACTTTAATTTAAATGAATAAAGAGCTTGAATTTATAGAGTGCCTTTCACGACCTCAGGATGGCCCAAAGCGCTTTACAGCCAATGAAGTATTTTTGACATGTAGTCACTGTTCTAATGTAGGAAACGCAGCAGCCAATTTACATACGGCAAGCTCCCACAAACAGCAATGTGATGATGATCAGATCATTTGTTTTAGTGATGTTGGTTGAGGGATAAATATTGGCCCAGGACATAGGGGAGAATTCCCCCTGCTCTTCTTTGAAATAGTGTCATGGGATCTTTTACATCCACCTAAGAGGGGAGATGGGGGCCTCAGTTTAACGCTCCATCCAAAAGATGGCAACTCCGACAGTGCAGCAACCCCTCAGTACAGCACAGAGTGTGTCAACCTGGATTTTGTACTCAAGTCTCTGGAGTGGGACTTGAACCTTCAGACTCAGGCGAGAGTGCTACCCACTGAGGGCCACGGCTTACACCACAAATAATGATAATTTATAGTTTAATACCTAAAAACTTATGGTAATTTTGGAATTAGGGAGTTGAGGAGTTTATGTACAGTACAGGTTGTTGATTTGGGAGGTGATCAACCGAGGTGCTACAGTGCTACCATTGGCAGGAGGGCTAAATTACAGCGTGACAAGTTTACATAGGCGGTTTCCACTATAAATGTGGATGGAGGAATTTATAATGGGAAAAGTTGACCAGAAGTAAAGTTTTTTAGATAGGAAGTATGCCCAGACATATGATTTTAATATATTACAGATACAATAAACAGGAATATTACAATATAAAATCATACTATAACATAATATCCAAACAGTAACATGGCAATTTTTTTTATTTCAATGGCGTCCCCCCCCCCCCCCCCATCCCCGACCACAGCTAATTCTCTGCCTGACTGTCCCAGATCCACCCGACACTGATGGAATGGGAGCTGACGCTTCTGCCTTATATCAGGAGACAGTCCATCGTTGAGGGTTCTATAACAAGGGGACATAGATTCAAGGTAAAAGGCGGGAGGTTTAGAGGGGATTTGAGAAAGAACTTTTTCACCCAGAGGGTGGTTGGAGTCTGGAACTCACTGTCTGAAAGGGTTGTGGAGGCAGGAACCCTCACAACATTCAAGAAGCATTTGGATGAGCACTTGAAATGCCATAGCATACAAGGCTACGGACCAAATGCTGGAATATGGGATTAGAGTAGACAGGGCTTGATGGCCGGCACGGACACGATGGGCTGAAGGGCCTCTATCCGTGCTGTATAACTCTATGACTCTATGACTTGCACCACTGCCAGTATCAGATGGTTCTATACGTAAGAGTACACACAATGATATTTTCCTTTTTTTCCTCTTTGAAGGCCTGGAGACCATTGATACAAATACAGGAACGAAGCTGCTGGTTTCTGAATGGTGGGGTTGGCTGCGACATCCCAATTATCTGGGGGACATCGTAGTCCACTTAGCCTGGTCTCTGCCCTGTGGTAAGGAGCACTCTTACTAAGATGGCTGAAAAATCGGTGTAGATTTACATGGAATTTACAGAACAGAAACAGGCCATTCGGCCCAATTGGTCTATGCCAGTGTTCATGCTCCACACGAATCTCCTCCCACCCTAGTTCACCTCACCCTATCAACAAATGCTTTTATTCCTTTCTCCCTCGTGTACTTATCTAGCTTCCCCTTAAATGCATCTACGTTATTCGCCTCAACCACTCCATGTGGTAGCAAGTTCCACATTCTCACCACACTCTGGATAAAAGTTTCTCCTGAATTCCCTATTGGATTTATTCGTGACTTGCTTATATTTATGACCCCCTAGTTTTGGTCTCCTCCAAAAGTGGAAACATCTTCTCTACATCTACTTTATCAAAGCCCTTCATAACTTTAAAGACCTCTATTAGGTCACCCCTATTTAGATTCAACTAGAATTAGATGGACAGCTAACAACAACTTGCATTTATATAGCACCTTTAACGTAGTAAAACGTCCCAAGGCATTTCACAGCAGCGTTATCAAACAAAATTTGACACAAAAGCTTGGTCAAAGAGGTAGGTTTTAAGGAGCGACTGAGGGGTGGAGATTCCAGAGGGGATTAAGGAGGAGATTCCAGAGCTTAGGGCCCAGGCAGATGAAGGCACAGCCACCAATGGTGGTGCGATTAAAATGGGCGGAAGAGGCAAAAATTGGAGGAGCACAGAGATTTCGGAGGATTGAAGGTCTGGAGGAGGTTACAGAGATAGGGAGGCCATGGAGGGATTTGAAAACAGATGCGAATTTTAAAATCGAGGCGTTCCCGGACTGGGAGCCAACGTAGGTCAGCGAGCACTAGGGTGATGGGTGAATGGGACTTGGTGCGAGTTAGGATACGGGCGGCAGAGTTTTAGATGAGCTCAAGTTTATGGAGTAATTCACTAGCATCGAACAAGCAGCAATAACTACTAAACTATCTTCCTTAGTGTTGGAATTTCCTTGCTCCATGGATGCTGAAGGGACTTCTGTTGTTTTCTTGTTTCCAGCACCAGCTTTCTGCACGTTTATCCACATTACGTTTTCTTTTTGCGGTTGCGCTATTTTTCAGATTGTCCATCCCGGTGCTGCTGAATAAACAGATCCTATTTAATTGCCCTCACAGATGGACATAAAAGATCCCATGGCACTATTTCACAGAAAAGCAGGACAGTTCTCCACGGTGTCCTGGTCAATATTTATCCTTCCACAAACATCCCTAAAACAGATTATCGGGTCTCTATCACATTGCTGTTTGTGGGAGCTTGCTGTATGCAAGTTGGTTACCGCGTTTCCTACATTACAACAGTGCTTAATTGGCTGTAAAGCCCTTTGGGACGTCTTGAGGTTGTGAAAGGCGCTATATAAATGCAAGTCTTTTCTTTTACTGGAATCAGAAGCTGCAGTATAGCTGAATCTGAAGGTTCTAGGAGAAACTACGAGATCTCTGAACCACTTAACTACATTCCAAAGGAAGTGGAAATTCCATAGATCAGGCATTTTCAGGAATTTCTTGCTCTTATCCATTATTGGACTTGGTTCCTTTGGTATTTAAAAACTGCTGAGAGCAGAGCACTGTTACACTTACAGTTCCTGATCCTCTTTTGTGTTATTGTAATTTACACTAATATTTTTTCCATTTCTTCCCCTCAATCTCAGGGTTTTCTCATATCATTCCATACTTACAGTTGCTCTTTTGTATCCACATTCTCACTAAACGAACAATAGAAATTGAGGAAGATTGTCACAGGAGATATGGAGCAGCCTGGGAAGAATATTGCAGACGTGTAAAATATCGAATGTTACCATATATTTATTGAATACTGTTCCAATAAATTTGTTTACAGATTAGAATATCTTGCAATGGCACTAATACCTCACTCCCCGGAACGGTGCTGTCTAACTCTCGCTGTGCTGACCAATCCCCACAATATTGACCATCTGACTCCCAATATACAGACTGCCTGAGTCTCATTTTACTGTCTGACTCCTTCCATTATGTTGACTGGTTTCCATTATATTGACTGGTTTCCACTATACTGACTGAACTGCTTCCAATATGTTGACTGGCTCCCACTATACTGACTGACTGAACTCCTTCCATTATATTGACTGATTCCCACTATATTGACTGAACTCCTTCCATTATATTGACTGGCTCCCAATATACTGACTGACTTCCTCTATTATATTGATTGACTCCCATTCTCTTTATGAAATAAAACATCCTGTTGAAAAATGAGTGCACGTTTCAAATTAAATCTGGTCGGCAACGGCTAATGGTTTGAATCCACCTTTAAAAGTTCCCGCCTCTGATTTATTTCACTATGAAGGATGTTATGTTTTTGCTTATTTTGCTTGGACTCAGTGCCAATCTCCACTCCTGTAGGTGACCCTTCACTCCCTATTTATCTGTCCAATTTGTAGGTAACTGTAGTGAACCCAGGGTGCCACTGAATTTGGTTTATTGGATATATTCTGTGTCCTCACATGATCATCTTGACTTTGTAAAGTGATAGAATAAACCTTGTTATCAGAGTGTGAACTGGGCAACAAACCACTAAACAAACTTATTAATAAATAGATAGGCAAACAGTACTTGGACCAAACCAGAAGCTTTTCAGTAATATACAGAAATCTATTCTAGCTCAGATTTTAGTCAATTCTGTCACGTCATCTGGGCTAAAACTAGAGCTAAAATGAAGGGCAGAATTTTGATCTAGAGCCTGGAAGACAGCAGGGGCGGGGCGGGGCGGGGGGGGTGGGGGTGGGGGGGAACGAGGGTGAAGATTTTTGGGTGCGAAACCCGGAAGCTAGGTTGGCGGGTCGCTGAGATTGCGACCTTAATGAGGTCAACAAATTTTACTTCCGGGCTTTGCACACGGCAGCCAGCCTGATTGACAGGCTGGGTGGCTGTCGGGCAGGAAGGCCTACGGTCGCAGGCCACAGCAGGGGATCGGAGGGAGGGAGGACGTCAGATGGGCCGGAGTGGAGATCGGGGGGGGCAGGGGAGAAGATCGGAGGTGAGGGGGGCACAGGGAGAAGATCGCGGGCCTGGGACTTGGAGATTGGAGGTTGCTGGAGGTCGGGTGAAGAGTCAGAGGTAGTTGGGGAGGCCACCATGGGACCATGGAGGGGGGGGTCCCCCATCGGTGGGTGGATGGGGACGGCTGATCGTGGGGGTCCTGTCGGTCGGGTGAGCTTGTTGGGCCTGGATGAAGCATTCCTGCTCCTCCGGGCCCACAAGCAGTGCAATAAAGGCCCTCACTCATCTCATGGATCCGGCCCTTCCCACCTGCTTTCACCTGACATGAATCTGAAGCGATGGGAACCTGAACAGGTAAGGTTAATTTCATTGTTAAGTTTTCCAATACACAAAGAATTAAGTACCTCAAGTATCCCAATGAGGTACATTGCCCTGGATACGGTCCCGCTGCAAAATGCTGTTACTTTAATCTCCCACCCGCCCCCAACCCACCTGTTCTTGGGGGTTAAAATTCCCCAAAATCTCTGATTGAAACTTTACATGAAGCTTGTGTGCAAACCTTCCCTGAAGCCCACTGCCTCCCTCTCCCGAATAGTTTCAGAAGGAATGCCAAATTGGGGCAAGCCTGTGCGACACATCGCGGCTGCCCCAGGACTTGGCAATACCACGGACAGAAAGAAGGAAACTCTGCCTCGAAACCCTGCTCCCAAGGAACAGGCAGAGTTAACACGGCTTTGTGAAAGGGAAATCGTGTTTGACTAATTTATTAGAGTTCTTTGAGGAAGTAACAAGCAACGTGGATAAAGGGGATCCTGTGAATGTGGTGTACTTGGATTTCCAGAAGGCTTTTGACAAGGTGCCACGTCAAAGGCTACTGCACAAAATAACAGCTCGTGGTGTAGGGGGTAACATATTAGCTAACCAATCCTTTATCCATGCTAACAGGAAACAGAGAGTAGTCATAATTGGGTCATTTTCAGGTTGGCAAGATGTAACAAGTGGGGTGCCACAGGGATCAGTGCTGGGGCCTCAACTATTTACAATCTATATCAATACCTTGGATGAAGGGACCGAATGTATGGTTGCTAAATTTGCTGATGACACAAAGGTAGGTAGGAAAGTAAGTTGTGAAGAGGACATAAGGAGACTGCAAAGGGATATAGATAGGTTAAGAGAGTGGGCAAAAATTTGGCAGATGGAGTATCATGTGGGAAAATGTGAACTTGTCCACTTTGGCAGGAGGAATAGAAAAGCACTATATTATTTAAATGGAGAGAGATTGCAGAACTCTGAGGTACAGAGGGATCTGGATGTCCTAGTACATGAATCACAAAAAGTTAGTATGCAGGTACAGCAAGTGATGAGGAAGGCAAATGGAATGTTGTCATTTATTGCAAGGGGAATGGAATACAAAAGTAGAGCTGTTTTGCTACAGCTGCACAGGGCATTGGTGAGACCACATCTAGAATACTGTATGCAATTTTGGTCTCCGTATTTAAGAGGCGGTTCAGGGAAGGTTCACTCAAATGATTCCTGGGATGAGGGGGTTATCTTATGAGGAAAGGTTGGACAAGTTGGGCCTGTATACATTGGAGTTTAGAAGAATGAGAGGTGATCTTATTGAAACATATAAGATCCTGAGGGGACTAGAAGGGGCAGATACTGAGGGGATATTTCCCCTTGAGGGAGAGACTAGAACTAGGGGTCACAGTTTAAAAATAAGGGGTCTCCCATTTAAGATGGAGATGAGGAGAATTTTTTTCTTTTAGAGGGTCGTGAGTCTGTTGAACTCCCTTCCCCAGAGAGCGGTGGAGGCAGGGTCATTGAATATTTTTAAGGCTGAGTTAGATAGATTCCTGATTAACAAGGGAGTCAAAGGTTATAGTAGGTAGATGGGAAAGTTGGTTTGAGGTCGCAATCAGATCAGCCACGATCTTATCAAATGGCAGAGCAGGCTCGAGGGGCCAAATAGCCTACTCCTGCTCTTAGTTCATATGTTTGTAGGATCATGGCGGGCATTTCCCCCCAGGCTGTTGCCCTGATCTCCCTTTGTCTGTGTGCCCATTCTCACTCCTTTCTCTACCCCTTCCCCCCATCCTTTTTCTCCCTCCCTCGCCTCTCCTGCCTCCCTTTTTCTACTCCTCCTTCGCCCCTCCCCATTTCCCCTCACCCTTGCCTTGCCCCTTTTCTCCATTCCCTCCCCTTTTTCTTGATCCCCACCCTCCCCTGGCCCCGCCCCCTCGCCCCCTTTTCTATCCCTCGCCCCTCTTCTATCCCTCGCCCCTCCCCATTTCCCTCGCCCCACCCCTTCGCCCCCTTTTCTATCCCTCGCCCCTCCCCATTTCCCTCGCCCCACCCCTTCGCCCCCTTTTCTATCCCTCGCCCCTCCCCATTTCCCTCGCCCCACCCCTTCGCCCCCTTTTCTGTCCCTCGCCCCTCCCCTTGCCCCGCCCCTTTTCTGTCCCTCGCCCCTCCCCATTTCCCTCGGCCCGCCCCTTTTTCTGTATCCCCGCCCTCCCCTTGCCCCGCCCCCTCCTTCCACTTTTCTCCGCCCCTCGTGCTCGTGATTGGACCATGGGAAGTAGGCGTGGGCTTCCGATCATCCAACCAAAATTGGCCCTGGGGCTGTGGGCGGGCCGCTCGAACATTCCAGACTCGGGCAGCGCGAGAACAACGGCCGCAAGGATTTAAATCGCTGTGGAGACCAGTCGCCCCCCCCATTAAAGCGGAGGCCCCGTACGGCGTATGGGAGCCGGATCGTACCCGTGTCACAGAGCGGAGGCCTGGCTGAAATGGAGGCGGACTCGTACCGTGTGGTGTCGGCGGCGGGTGTCAACGTGCCGATCAGCAGCTCGTTGACCTCGTTTGTCTCGGAGGAAAGATTCAACCGCGGCGTCACCCCGTGTCCGAGCTGAAAGTGAGTGAATGAGGGGCCGGGGCCGGAATAAAACCCAGGAGCCGGACGGTGAAGGCCCGCGGATGGGTTGTGGGCGGAGTCGAGGGGAGTCGAGGGGGGGCGGGACCGGGTGGGCGGAGTCGAGGGGTGGGCGGAGTCGAGGGGTGGGCGGGACCGGGTGGGCGGGGTCGAGGGGGGCGGGACCGGGTGGGCGGAGTCGAGGGGGGCGGGACCGGGTGGGCGGAGTCGAGGGGGGCGGGGTCGAGGGGGGCGGGACCGGGTGGGCGGGGTCGAGGGGGGCGGGACCGGGTGGGCGGGGTCGAGGGGGGCGGGACCGGGTGGGCGGGGTCGAGGGGGCGGGACCGGGTGGGTGGAGTCGAGGGGGGAACGGGACAGAGTGGGCGGGGTCGAATGGCCCAGGGCGGGGACGAGGGACGGAGTGCATGTGCATGTGCGCGTGCGCGGACCCGGATGGGACAGGAGCGCACGGGTGGGATTTCTACGCTCTTTGAACTTGCTGTAATTGACGGAGAATGTGATAAACCGGCGCTGACAGCTGTCTAGGAATCTGCAGCAGGCAGCTAGAGCCGGTAAGTGCTTACCTGCAGCTTTTTTTGCCTTGCAGTTAATGGATTCACTTCACTTTTAAAATGTAGTTTTGCATGCATCAAGTTAGGGATGCCCTATGAAATGGGACCTTTTTTTCCACTTGGGTTAATTATATGTCCAGGTTATGTGCAGAGTTAAGATCCATCTATCCTACCTGCCTCAGCAATGTATTTCAAGCTGTACCTCTGCAGAAAATCGCAGACATTTTATGCGAAGTATCTTCCTTAAATCACTGGAGCTCCAGTTGATCTGGGAAGAAATAGGGGGACAAACCATTGGCCTGGGCCCACCTTGAATACCGTGTACAGCTCCGGGCACTGTAGCACAGGGGGGACATTCTGGCCTCGGACTAGAAAAATGGTCAAGTTGATTATTGCTATTGGGCATTTGTGCTCTGAGAAAGGATTTGGAGGGAAGCATCAAAATTTTAATATAGATATGGGGGGGGTGGTAAAGATTGATGTAGAGAAGGTAGGACTTTTACAGAAGCAATGTGAGTTAGTAAATTGACAGGCAAGGCACCAATTGATGGGAAATTAAGGAGGTAGAAGCAGCTTATTTTTATATTAGTTTCAGGAGTATTACTGAAAGCAAGAATCCAGCTTGATGGGTATGATGTGGTAGTAATTGGAAACCAGTCTAGCTGGAGTGATTGGAAGTTAAAGATATCAGAATATAGGACAAGTGGTATCCCACAGGGATCAGCATTGGGGTCCTCGCCTTTCAATTAATACATATATTTTAAAGGGGGTGCAGGAACAGAGAGACATGCGGGAGTATGTACACAAATCTTTGAAGGTGGCAGGGCAAGTTGAGAAGGCTGTTAAAAAGGCATACAGGACCCATGGCTTTATAAATAGAGGCATGGAGTACAAAAGCAAGGAAGCTATGCTAATCCTTCATAAAACACTGGTTAGGCCTCAGCTGGCGTATTGTGTCCAATTCTGGAACCACACTTTAGAAAGGATGTCAGGGCCTTGAAGAGGGTACAGAGGAGATTTACTGGAATGGGATGTGGGATTTCAGTTATGTGGAGAGACTGGAGAAGCTGGGATTGTTCTTCTTGGAGCGGAGAAGGTTAATGGGAGATTTAATAGAGGTGTTCAGAATCATGAATAGTTTTGAGTAAATAAAGAAAAACTGTTTCTAGTGGCAGAAGGGTCGGTAACCAGAGGACCCAGATTTAAGGTGATTGGCAAGAGAACCAGAGGCGAGGGGGGAAAAAAAAGCAGCGAGTTGTAATGATCTGGAATTCACTGCCTGAAAGGGCGGTGGAAGCAGATTCAAAAGTAACTTTCAAAAGGGAATTGGATAAATACTTGATGGGGAAAAATTTGCAAGTCTATGGGAAAAGAGCAGGGAAATGGGCCTAATTGGATAGCTCTTTCAAAGAGCTGGCACAGGCATGATGGGCCGAATGGTACTGTGTGATTCTGTGATTCTAAATGACCTGGGTTTGGGAATAGAATAGGGTATTTCAGGAGGATGTCATTGTTTTGGAAAGTCTTTGATCTTTTTATTTTGGCTGTGAAATGGAGAAAAGACAAACAGGAACACACAGGCTGGCTGTCATGTTAAAACAGAAGGCTGCTAGAAGGTTACAATGAAGAGAGTAATTAGAAATTAGTTTGCGCAGGCAGGTGGCTGATGTAAGGAAGCATTGCATTTTTGTTGTTTTTATACTACTCTACAAAGAAAAATTGTACTGATTTAAAATAAGACTAAGCTGTGAGAACCCAGCGTCCAGTTCCCATTTAAATCCTAGGTATGTAGTAATGAGCCTGTTTTTTGAAACCTTGCTCAAAAGCAAAATACTGCAGATGCTGGAAATCTGAAATAAAAACAGAAAATGCTGAAAAAAGTGAGGCAGCATCTGTGGAGAAAGAAACCGAGTTAGCGTTTCAGGTCAAAGACCTTTCGTCAGAACTGGAAGATGTTAAAGGCACTGTAGCACAGGGGGACATTCTGGCCTCGGACTAGAAAGACAGTCAAGCTGATTATTGGCATTGGGCACTTGTGCTATGAGAAAGGATTACAGGCATCTGGAGGGAAGCATCAAAATTTTAAAATAGATGTTATGGGGGGAGTAAAGATTGGAATAGAGAAGGTAGGACTTTAACAGAAGCAATGCAAGATAGTAAATTGACATCTTACAGTTCTGACGAAAGATCTTCAACCTGAAATGTTAACTCTATTTCTTTCTCCACAGATGCTGCCTCCCTCGCTGAGCTTTTCCAGCATTTTCTGTTTTTATTTGAAACCTTGCTGTTCCTTTTTATAATAGTGCAAACTGGAACTAATTGTGCGCTTTCCTGCCCCCTGCATGGAGTTGCAGCTGTTCAGCACAGATGACAAATTTATTGGCTCACTGAACCAAGATGAGGCACTGTTTGGATTATAATCTGTTGATGGTGCTGCCGGATACAAGTGAGCTTAATGTGATCATATAACTCCTTTCAATAATGTTCGTTGAATGTAAACCTCCAACTGTTTAGGTTGCAACTAGAATTTATATGGTTCAGTAAAGGTACAAAATAAATGTGAATAGATTGGTAACTGTACATAACCAGACTACAGGCCCAAAATTCCTCTTAATGGAAAATTGAAGAATATTTTTCTCTATAAATAAATATCCCACTAACAAAATCACAAATGTGCTTTGAAACGTGCGGTTTCTGATAATGGGATTTTTGTTAAAGGATCAAAAAATTGGAGAATGCCTCTTTTTGTTTAATTCTCATTAAGAGGAAATTCACTTCCTGGAATCTAAAAGGATGAAACTAAGTGTCCCCCTTTTTACAAATATTACTACAGTCTTTGAAGTGGAGTGAAGTCACTATGACAGAGTGAATTCATTGGGCCCCATCGTCGCTGCTGAGCTGACGGACAGGAACTTAATCGTAGTCGTATTACAGTCTTTAAAATGTTAATAATCCTACATTTGGTAAATGAAAAAGCTTCACTAAATTACCAGAAGGCCACATGGTTGTAGATGGGCAAGTTTGGTTGATAAGTACAGATTGAAGTTATATGGGAAGTATATTTTGGCACAGTACTGAAACAGTGTGCTTGATGAAAATTGGCTTGGGTTTCTGGGGCAGACTACTAGTTTGTCTTTACCATACTGGTACTGTGCAGAATGGTTACTGCGTGGTTATTTCAAGTGTTTGTTTTGTAGGTACTAGACAAAATTGGAGTGAAGATAGGAGAGTTTGAGGATGTGTCTAAAGTTATAAAATATGAAATGGCCAATGAAGCATATGAAAAGAGAACAGGTAAGATTTTTATTTGCAAGAAATGTCATGTACTGGTTGATCTTGTCAAAATTCTTTCATGTTTGTACTACAACTATGGGGTGTCGAGTCTGCATTCTATGCTGCGTAGAAGCCTAGACTTGCTTTTTTTAAATAACTGAGAATATTTTGCCCCATTTTTGATTTCATTTCATTTCTTGCTTAACCATTAGTTAGCTGAGATGGCTAGGCAAGCAACTGGCTATCAGACTGCTCTTGAGCCAGGCACTGAGAAGTGGACAGGTATCTCCTGAGGTGATGTACTTTCAGAGAATTGCAGGGCTGAAGCTTGCTACAATTTGGGCTTCTTCCTAATACTTTCTTTGTAGTTGGTGCAAGAGGCAGATTTCTCAGGAAATCCACACTTCCTGTGATGTGAAACTAATCTTTAAGACGTGACAGCTTGGATAGCATCGAACAGTGAATCCTTAAACTACTGGGGTGGGCACCAGAAATATGGCCTGTCCACTGTGTCCCCCAGATCTCTGAGGTAGTGAAAGCACCCTTCTGACAGACCATGTTTGGCTCAGGCTAAAAGCTACTCATGACGTTTATTTTTTACTTCTGTAAAATATTACTTATTATAATCAATTTTGATAGCATATTTTGCCTAACTTTGCACTGACTGTTCCAATACAACAGTTTAGAAGTTTACAGTTCTCTTCAGTAACTTTTGAATGACTCAGTGATGAAAAGCTTTGTGAGACCTGATCCTCATGGAGCCCCTATTAATCGCCCATCTTGTATAACAGCAGAGTGAAATAGGGAATGGAGAGAATGGGCACCAGCCCAGTTAAATGTCTTTGTCTAAGCTGGCAGTGTTAAAATGGCAGCATTCCATGTTGATGAGTAATATTGCCTAGTATTTACTGAGTAAATGGGAATGTTGACAAAATGCAACATCATCGTACTGTTTTCCCATATCTGATTAACTATCATGTCAAACAGTCTGGCCTGCTTTCCCTCAAATAGTTTGACCTCATTCCCAGCTTTGGGTTTCCATTTTTAACAGTCGAAAGTTCAGGAAAAAAATCACACTCTCCATCTACATCTGTGTAAAGGAAGAAATACAAAACACAATTTTGTAGTTTGAAACAGGATGGGTCGAGATCCATCACTTATTCTCTTCCACCCAAAAAGGGGGCTAGGGAGAGGGTTAATTGGTGCATTTTGGAGAAAATAAATCTTTACATCTGTGTGCTGAGTAATATGAAATTGAATTCTTACAATAGAATGTATAAAAACATTCAGTAAAGCCAGAGGGTGAGAGAATTCCATGTCTCAAGGGTGCCACTTGCTTAATTCAAGTACTGGGCTAGAGTTACTAACAGCCAATAGGTGAAGTTCAATGTGTGACCCTGGTCAGTGAATAGTTTCCGGTTTTTGTTCAGGACCCATTTGTTCAGTTAACATTTGCACTAAGGTGTTGAAGTATATAGCTCCAGTTTGCTGGCGTGATGTTGGCTGAAAGTGCATCTGGCTGTTTGCAACAGAACAATTAACTGGTTTCTGTTTCAGATTCCTGAATTTATTCCTGAAGCACAGTAAAGCAGAAAGCAAAGGTAGAGACCGAGCTCGAGCTGTGGGAACAAGAGGAAAAGGCCTTGGCAGATGTCATCCCAGTCGGTTCAGGATGTGAGGTTCTAATATCGGGGCAGCCAACCAAATAAGGCACTGTAATGTAAGTTGGTTGTGACTTGGGGGCAGAATCCATGGTGATAACGTTTGAAGAAAGCTGATATAGTGGGCACTGTAGTTTAAAAAAAAATCTGTTTTATAATGGGGGGGGGAATACATTACCAGCTACATACTTGGAGACACAAAGTTACAATTTGGGCTGTAATCCAGGAAAGCAGCTGATCTCTTGAATCAGCACAGTTGCTCACAGAGTCCGTGGTTAATGTGAGCTAAGCATAAATTGTTAAACAACCAGAAATTTTGAGGGCAGCTGTGGGTTCTGCTAGTAATGAATTTTTCTAACAGAAGTTTGTGAATTTGGCTGCCCTAAAAAGGGATAGTTCTACATTTAAAGTATCTGTCCCTTCTCCCTTTGAAAAGAGTGATGTACCTTTATTGTGTTTTCTTTTTCTTTAATGAGATGCCTCCCTCATCCCTGTACAGATTCCTTTGTGTTGTATGTTTTGTTGAATGAAAGGACAACTAGAATGTTAAACTAGCTCCATCAGAGCTGACTAGATACATTTGTGGCCCACCAAAATGAGGAGGCCACTGTTAGGCTGCTAGCATTAATGGAACCAGCTTCATTGTAGTTTTGGTCCCTGGTCATTATTGCTGATCATAAATTTCTCACTGGGTTTTAAATTTTAACATTTAAGGTACATTCTTGGAGGACTGTATAGTCACCGCCTGCCAAGAGGGCTTCATTTGCACGAGGTAAAGTGGTGAGTATGGGAGGCACGGGGACTGACGCTTAACTCTCAATAGTTTTTCTTGTACAAATGTTTTTTTTTAAAAATGTTAACAATTTGTGTTTGACAATTGGCTGCACTATTAAGATTTCCCCTGCAGCCAAGTCCTGGCACATGTACATCAATGTGTTTTTTGATGAGATGTAAGACAGTGCTGACACATGGTTATGGAGAAATAAAGTATCATTGCCTCATGGCAGCTTTTCATTTCATTCTGGTATTCGTTCTTGAGTTGGCCATTTGCTGTGTAAACTTCATTTTTGTTTTGAAGGTTGTAATTGATTTTTGACATGCAGCAAAGCACTCATCAGAACTCGCCCAGTGATTCCATCACCTCTAACCAGTTTTAGACATGGTGGGGGGAAAACGTGATGCTCCTTCATAAGAGATGAAAGTGCAGAGAAGCATTGACTATAGTAGTATGTGGGTAAAATAGATAGAAGGAAGGTTGCCCTACACGGAGGCTTGAGAGGTGAGAAAGAGCGGACATCGGATTGCGTCTTTTGTAGGTGGTGCTACTTTGCTTGGAGGAATAGAACAAATTTATTGATCTGCGCAGTAGAGCCGTGCAGTGCTGCGCTGAGGGGAGCAAGTGGGTGGTTATCAGCTACCTTAAAGGAGCAAGCCTGAGAGGCCAGCCTAAGCACTGGGAGGAGAGGGGCTCTGAGGGTGGTGGGGACACTATGCTGGGAGGAGCGGGCACTGGTGGTGGTGGTGGGGAGGGGAGGGTGGGGGGCTGTGCTGGAAGGAGCGGAGTGCTTGGGGTGGGGGGTGGTGCTATCCTGAGAGGAGCGGGGCACTGAGGGTGGACGAGGTGCCCCTTACTGGAGCCTCTGGTATGTAAAGAGATCGCACACGAGAGATTGACGGTGTTGATATTCTTGGAGGACTGTATAGTCACCGCCTGCCGAGAAGGCTTCATTTGCACGTGGGCGCGGCCAGGTAAAGTGGTGAGTATGGGAGGCACGGGGACTGTCCAGAGTCGTCAGTCAATTGGGAATAAGCCGCAATTGTTTGCAGTTGCAAAGTGTTGTTCACAAAGGGGATTCGACAACGTTCCAGCAGAGTTCTGGAAAACCACGCCACAAGTGACACTGGTTCTTGGTGCAGTTTAGACCCACATGTAATCTCCCCATCTTTGTAACCTCCTCTGGCTCTACAACCTTCCGAGATCTCTGCGTTCCTCCAATTCTGGCCTCTTGCGCATCCCCAATTTTCTTCTCCCCACCACTGGTGGCCGTGCCTACAGCTGCCTGGTCCCTAAGCTCTAGAATTCCCTCCCTGAACCTCTCTACCTCTCTCTCCTTTTAAGACACTCCTTAAAACCTACCTCTTCGACCAAGCTTTTGGTCACCTGTCCTAATATGGCTCGATGTTAAATTTTGTCTGATAATGCCCCTGCGAAGTGCCTTGGGATGTTTTACTACGTTAAAGGCGCTATGTAAAAGAAAAGAAAGACTTGCATTTATATAGCGCTTTACAGCTAATTAAGTATTTTTGAAGTTGTAGTGTAGGAAACACGGCAGCCAATTTGTACACAGCAAGATCCCACAAACAGCAATTTGATAATGACCAGATAATTTTTTTTTAGTGATGGTTGAGAGATAAATATTGGCCAGGACACTGGGGATAACTCCCCTGCTCCTCTTCGACGGATCTTTTACGTCTGCCTGAGAGGGCAGGTGGGACCTTGGTTTAACGTCTCATCGGAAGGACAGACTCCAACAATGCAGCACTCCCTCAGAACTGCAGTGGAGCGTCAGTCTAGTTTTTGTGCTCAAGTCTCTGGAGTGGAACTTGAACCCATGACCTTCTGATTCAGAGGCGAGAGTGCTACGCACTGAGCCACAGCTGACACTGTAAATGCAAGTTGTTGTGCATCTCCGATCCTGCAGGAGGGGTAATAACAAATGTATCACTTCCCACAGATGGCAGGATTCTGAACTCAAATAAATATGCAAGCGTCTGAGGGGAGGGGAGGGGAGATGTACCAGTCTTTATTTGGGTTCTTGACTCATTGTTGTGCTGTGTGCTGAATTAAATCTAATTCTGCTCTGGTTCCCTCCCCCTTGCTCCATCTCTCGACATTTGCTCGGGGATTTTTTTTTTCATTTGCTACTCCCCTTCCTCTCCTGAAGGCGCTGACCCTTGCTGGTACAGTTCCCTGGCACCGGTCATCTCTCTGGTACTTCACCCATAGCTATTTTTAAAGGGTAAACCTAAACAGTGTGAGTTGACAGGCTGGCTGTCTGTGGAGGTGTCTGACCCTCTCCTCCTGAGGTCCTCTCACTCGCCAGCAGGGGTCACTGGATCGTCATCAGGGCAGGGACCCTGGCTGGTACTTTTCCATCCTATGCCCAGGGTGATTAGCATCAGCTAACTCGGCACAGACCAGGGTTTAAATCTGTGTCATTCGTGGTGAGTGTGGCTTAGTTACTTACTGAGTATGTTCACCGAACAATTGAAGTCAAATAAAGTGAAATGGGGTCAAAAGAATTCAAGTGAAATGGGGTCAAATGAAGTCACCCCCTCTCAGACACCTGCCCCCCTCCTCCTCTCCCCCCTCCCCCCCCCCCCCCCCCCCCCCAGACAACAGCCCTTCCCTCAGACCCCGAGTGGACCCCTCAGACACTGACGCACCCGCTAAGACCCTGGCCTGTCACTTCAGACCCCAGCTTGTCCCCTTAGACCCTGGCCCATCCCACCAGAGCCTGGCTCGTCCCCTCAGAGAACAGCCTGTCCCCATAGACCCTCAGAGGACCCCTCGGGCCCTGGCCCCTCTTGCCTCTCCTTTAAAATCCTTGACCTCTACATTCAAATCCCACACCAGGTTTCTCACCAAGATATCTACACTGCTTTCCTCCCTCAGCCTCATCATGGTGATTTCAACCTCCATCTCAACTTACCTCGCCCTTTCTCCTCTAAGTTCACAGCCCTCTTGTTCTTGTCTGATCTCCCCCTCCATATAAATTTTCCTACCCATATTCAAGGCCACCCTCTCGACCTTGCCATCTCACGTGTCCTCTCTCCTCCCATCGTCTCAATCACCATCAAGGCCATTTCTGATCACTTCCTTGTATCCCTCACCAGTCACATGCCCCTGCCACCCCCACTTCCTTCAGTGTACACCCCAGGAAAACTCGCCCCCCAAGTCATTTACAACGGCACTTTCAAATTCTCAACTGTCTAGCCTTTGGCCCTCCATTAGCTGCAATACTTCTGCAGCTACTGATCTGCTCAATCACACCCTCACCTCCACCTTTGATGCCCTTGTCCCCAATGAAACCCTTCCTCTCTCTCACCCTGATTGTTCTCCTTGATACGGCCCCCATCACCGCTCCCTTAAGTTCAAGGGACACAGATTTGAACGGATATGGCACACAGCTGGTTTAGCCATTTGTTGCTAGATTTGGCTGGACCATAAGTATTATTGAGCCCTGCTGTCCTCTGCCAAAACTGCTCACTGCTCCAGGATCATCTTGGAATGCAAAGATAACCCCCATTTTTTTTCCCCCCATTACCAACCATCTCTGTAAACCCCACTACCCTGCCCCCTCCACCCTCAGCTCAAATAACAAGTGTGAGGAGCTCATGGGCTTGTTTGTCAATAGAAATGAGACCATCTATTCAGCTGCCTCTGCAGCATCCCTCACTTCCCCACCAAGCCAACCTCCCCTCTGCCCTAGCACTGAATTCGCATCTTTCTCTAGTTTCTCTCATCTCCCCTCACGCCCTCCGAGCTCATCTTGTCCATGACATCCGCCTCCTGCTCTCTCTCTCTCGAGCCTATTCCCACCAAAATGCTGACCAACCAACCCAACCCATGCTAGATGATATTGTAAACAGTTCCCTCTCCTCGGGTACCGTCCCCTCGCTTTGAAATCTACCATCAACTACCTCCTCAAAAAAGCCACCCATCACCCCTCTGTCCTTGCAAACTGCTGCATCTCCAACTTCCCTTTCCTCTCCAAAGTCCTTGAACATGTTGTTGTCTCCCAAATCCGTGCCCATCTTTCCTGCAACTCCATGTTTGAACCTCTCCAATCAGGTTTCCATCCCTGCCATAGCAGTGAAACGGTCCTAATCAAGGTCACAAATGACACTCTCCGACTGTGACCGTGGTGCACTATCCCTCCTCATCCTTCTCGACCAGTCTCCATTTACCTTTGACACTATTGACCACACTATCCTCCTCCAACACCTCTTCTCTGTTATCCAGCTGAGTGGGACTACCCTCGCCTGGCTCTTACCTACCCAATCATGGCCAGACAATCTCCTGCAATGGCTTCTCTTTCTCGCCCTTGTACTGTTACGTCTGGAATCCCTCAAGGATCTATCCTTGGCCCCCTCCTATTTCCCACCTATACCCTGCCCCATGACGACAACATCAGGTTCCACATGTATGCTGACAACACCCAGCCCTACCTCACCACCACCTCAGTATCGTCAGACTGCTTGTCCGATCTCCAGTCCTGGATGAACTGAAATTTCCTCCAATTAAATATTGGGAAGACCGAAGCCCCCACTAACTCCGTTCTCTAGCCACCAATTTCATATCCCTCCCTGGCCACTGTCTCAGGCTGAACCAGACTGTTTGTAATCTTGGCATCCTATTAGACCTGGAGTTGAGCTTCCAACTCCATGTCCTCTCTATCTCTCCATCACAAAGACCGCCTACTTCCACCTCCGTAATCTCACCTATCTCCACCCCTGCCTCAGCTCATCCAGGCTTTTGTTACTTCCAGACTCGACTATTCTAATGCTCTCCTGGCTGGCCTCCCATCTTCCACCCTCTGTAAACTAGAGCTCATCCAAAACTCTGCTGCCCGAAACCTAACTCAAACCAAGTCCCAATCACCCATCACCCCTTTGCTCGCTGACCTACATGGACTCCCAGTCCACCAATGCCTCGATTTTAAAATTCTCATCCCCATGTTCAAATCCCTCCATGGCCTCACCACTCCCCATCTCTGTAACCTCCTCCGTCCCTACAACCCTCAGAGAACTCTGCGTTCCTCCAACACTGGCATCTTGTGCATTCCCTTCGCCCCACCATTGGCGGCCATGCCTTCTGCCATATGGGCCCCAAGTTCTAAAATTCCATCCCAAAACCTCTCCGCCTCTTCAAGACCCTCCTTAAAACTGAGCTTTTGGTCATCTGACCTAATATCAACTTTGGCTCAGTGTTAATTTATGTCTGATTATGCTCCTGTGAAGTGCCTTAGGATGTTTTCCCACATAAAAGGCACTATATAAATGCAAGTTGTTGTTGGTGACGTAGTACAACAGGCAGTGCTCCTCCATACTGAGACGGGAGGGGCACTTTGGGCCAGTATCACTGATAAGTACTTAACTATGTCGAGCAAAGATCAGTTAGGGAGCATACCCATTGCACCTCTGTTCACATCACAAGAAAATGTCACAACAATATTTCACGGTCCAGGACACCAGTGAACAATATAATTGATATACCAAAATTAAACAGTGCAGTATAAAAAAGACAAAATATTACACGTTATACAGAAGCATATAAACAAAGTTGACCGTGTGTACCCAAACACAGTGTCCCAGAGGAAGAAGTGCATGTGCCACCTCTGGTGATGCGCCGTTACAGCAAATTACAATTCAGCTGCATTCCAGAGCCTCCTTCAAATGGCTACCTGGCATCCGTTGTGGCCATTGTGGATCTACGTCCAGGTAATGCTGCATGCTCATGTCAAAGCATGCAAATGCATAGCCTTCTGTCTGTTTTTAAAAAAAAAACACACACAAGCCCCTTTTAACAAAGGTGTAACAGCAACCTTATATGCTGGCCAATAGAGCTTGTCACACGGCCTCAGTGTGGCACAGCACTGGGCCCCCAGCTAGTACACGTGGCACCATTATAAGTGGATCTTATCCAGCGGTTCGCACGCTGCTCCACGAGGTTGGCAGAGGCTGCTGTTACGGGGAAGCACAGGACAGCAAAATTCCTCACTGCTTTTTCCTACCAGAGACTTGCTGGCCTAACTAGTGCCTGTTATCCCACCTCAATAACATAATGCACAATAAACATTGGACAATTTATTTATAATTTTAAAAGCATAATCACAAGGCTCAGAATGCCAGTGTCTCAGCTTCTTCATTTTGACTCATTAGATGCCAGTGAAAGATTTACTCTGTGCCTCTCAGTTGGTTGATTCACTGTGGAGGAAGAAGGGAAAATAAATGTGAATTATGAACCCCAAAATAGTGATCATCTCAAGTTCAGTGCAGGTTATTTAAGAGGAAGACCGTTTAAGAATTGGTGGTAGGATCAGATGGAAACTGTGACAAAAGGAATCCTTCTGTTAATCTCTGGAAAGTCCCACTTGCTCCTCAAAAGGACATGAGTGGATCTGGCACCAGTATCAGCTGTTCAGGGTCTTGAGGTGTAGGTCAGTGCCTCAACTCCTCTCCCTCATGCCCCAATCTCTCTGTATTCTGCCGCATCCAGGCCGTTCAGTTTCTCTCTTTCTCTGTTCGTTTTATCCATTTTCTCCCGGGTCAGCAGCTTGGAGATGGCCCTGTTTCCCTTCAGGGCTTTGACATCCTCCCCCACATCTGGCAGGATAAGCCCCAGGTTTTTCTCTGCTCCGAGGTGCTGTGCCTTGCAGGTCAGCCCTTTTGCAGCACTGAGGGTTTTGTAGCCGTACTCGGGATCCCCATCGATGCTGCAGGGTTTGGGCAGGTTCTGGATGAGGTTGAGGGTCACTCTCTGGTTGTTGACATACTCGCTGGGAGGCAAGTGTGCTCTCTCTTTTCTCCTCCTTCGCTTTACGAAGAGGTAGATGCAGACAGATACAATGAGGATTACCACGACAACAAGCAGCACAAGGATGAGGTGAAAATTTCTTCCTGTAAATGTAAAACAAATGCTATTCTTTATCTATCCTTATTTTACCAGCTGTTATTCCCACTAATTGCTTTCCTGTGGCAAAGCCATGGTGAAAGAGGGGGCTGCAGTCAGAGGAATCTTGACTTCAACCAGCTGAAGCATCAGGTGAAAGGTAGGCAGGGCCTCAGCTCACTGTCTCACCCAGAAGAATGCACCTGTGGCAATGCAGCACTCCCTCAGCAGTGCACTGGAATGTCAGCCACAATTATGTACCTAAATGCTGCAGTGGGGCTTGGACCCATGATGATCTGACCCAGAGGTGAGTGTGTTACCAACTGAGCCAAGCCAAGAAGTTAAGATCATAACGTCCCCCATTTCTTTTAATGTTCAAACACATTTAGGTGTTGCAATAATGGCAACTACCAGCACTCATTTCAACTTGACAGGGGCATCAATTTTAAGAGTGTCTTTCCCCCTTCTCTCCAGAAGGCACCAACTCTTCGAGGCATCATTCATTCTAGAGCCTCATCCCTGTAACCAGCAGGTCCCAAGTTCATTCTCTGGTCTGTGCTGAGTTGGCTGAGTTCCCATTGGCCTCAGTATCCCTGGATTAAGGACTGGATGGGGGCGGCGGGGAAACCCATCAGCCATGGTTTCTGGTCCTGATCAGTATCCAGCTGGAAAGCAAGAGTGTGCGCGGACATTGGGTTCAGGCTTGGCCACAATGCCAACAACCAAATAGTCTCCCGACACCCAGTGTCTAAACTCACATGGAGAACCTCCATTTGGACAAGACATTCGAAGTGCCATAGTGTTTGGACTTCAGGAGCAGAGGGGAAATACTGGAAAAGCAAGAGGTATCCAATTCTACCCCCAGCCACACACACATACCTCGAAGCCAACATCAACGTTACTTTCCTCGTCCACATCCCTCCCCACCTTTTGCAAAAAACTACAGCTGAATTGTCCTGATTTCTGGCCCAATTCCTCCAGAGGTCACTCTAGTTTCTTGATAGCCCCAAAATCTCACGAATCCCTCTATAGATGTGAGCACTGAGTCTCGAATTTCCAAGTCACACACCATCCCGACTTGGAAATATATCGCCGTTCCTTCATTGTCGCTGGGTCAAAATCCTGGAACTCCCTTCCTAACAGCACTGTGGGAGAACCGTCACCACACGGACTGCAGCGGTTCAAGAAGGCGGCTCACCACCACCTTCTCAAGGGCAATTAGGGATGGGCAATAAATGCCGGCCTTGCCAGCGACGCCCACATCCCGTGAACGAATAAAAAAAAAAAAAAAATTCAAGAATTCTCCGACAAATGGCAACCGCAATTGGCAGCTGCTCGATCAGGTCAGATGGCGGAGGCCCATAATGCAACGGTAGGTGGTCAATTGGGCGCCTGAGTATTAAGAGTGGAAGCCTGAGACCTACAAATGCACCCAGTGTACCTCAGGACCAGCAGCCTACATACAAGCCGCGCACTAGAGTCATTAGCCCAATTTTCATTTAATGCCCGACCTAAGGAAGTCAAGGATGGTATCAGGTTAAAAGAAAAAGCATGGCAGAGATTACTGGTAAGCCCGAAGATTAGGAAAAATTTAAAAACCAGCAAAGGATGACTAAAAGAATAATAAAGAGGGAGAAAATAAATTATGAGAGTAAACTAGCAAGAAATATAAAAACTGACAGTAAAAGCTTCTACAAGTATATAAAAAGGAAGAGGGTAGCTAAAGTAAACATTGGTCCCTTAGAGCATGAGACTGGGGAAATAATAATGGAAAACAAGGAAATGGCAGAGGAATTGAACAGATGTTTTGTATCTGTCTTCACGGTAGAAGACACTAATAATATACCAATAGCACTAGAAAATCAAGGGGCAAAGGGGAGGAACTAAAAACAATCACTATCACTAGAGAAAAAGTACTAGGTAAACTAATGGGTCTAAAGGCTGACAAGTCCCCTGGACCTGATGGCTTGCATCCGAGGGTCTTAAAGGAAGTGGCTACAGAGATAGTGGATGCATTGGTTGTAATCTTCCAGAATTCACTAGATTCTGGAAAGGTCCCAGTGGATTGGAAAACCACAAACGTAACATCCCTATTCAAGAAGGGAGTGAGACAGAAAGCAGGTAACTATAGACCAGTTAGCCTAACATTTGTCATTGGGAAAATGCTAGAATCCATTATTAAGGAAGTAGTAGCAGGACATTTGGAGACTCATAATACAATCAAGGAGAGTCAACATGGTTTTTTGAAGGGGAAATCATGTCTGACAAATTTATTAGAGTTCTTTGAGGAAGTAACGGTCAGGGTGGATAAAGGGGAACCAATGGATGCAGTATATTTGGATTTCCGATAAGGTGCCACACAAAAGATTACTGCACAAGATAAGAGCTCATGGTGTTGGGGGAAGATACTGGCATGGATAGAGGATTGGCTAACTAACAGAAAACAAAGAGTCGGGATAAAAGGGTCATTTTCAAAATGGCAATCTGTAACTAATGGGGTGCTGCAGGGATCAGTGCTGGGGCCTCAACTATTTACAATATATATCAATGACTTGGATGAAGGTACAGAATGACTTGTGGCCAAATTTACTGATGATATAAAGATAGGTGGAAAAGCAAGTTGTGATGAGGACACAAAGTGTCTGCAAAGGGATATTGACAGGTTAAGCAAATGAGCAAAAATTTGGCAGATGGAATATAACGTGGGAAAATGTGAAGTCATCCACTTTGGGAAGAAAAATAAAAAAGCAAAATATTATTTGAATGGAGAAATACTACAAAATACTACGGTACAGAGGGATCTGGGTGTCCTTGTACATGAAACACAAAAAGTCAACATACAGGTGCAGCAGGTAATCCAGGAGGCAAATGGAATAATGGCCTTTATTTCTAGGGGGGGTGGAGTATAAAAGCAGGGAAGTCATGCTACAACTGTACAGGATGCTAGTGAGACCTCACCTGGAGTACTGGGTACAGTTCTGGTGCCCTTATTTAAGGAAAGACACACTTGCATTGGAGGCAGTTCAGAGAAGGTTCACTAGGTTGATTCTGGATATGGAAGGGTTGTCTTATGAGGAAAGATTGAACAGGTTGGGTCTATACTCACTGGAGTTTAGAAGAATGAGAGGAGATCTTATTGAAACATACAAGATTCTGAGGGGACTCGATAGGGTAGATGTTGAGAGGATGTTACCCCTCATGGGGGAATCTCAAACTAGGGGGCATAGTCTCAGAATAAGGGGTCGCCCATTTAAGACGGAAATGAGGAGGAATTTCTTCTCCCAGTGGGTCGTGAATCTTTGGAATTCTTTACCCCAAAGAGCTGTGGAGGCTGAGTCATTGAATACATTCAAGACCGAGTTAGACACATTTTTGATCAGCAAGGGAGTCAAAGGATATGGGGAAAGGGCGGGAAAGTGGAGTTGAGGTAAAAATCAGATCAGTCATGATCTCATTAAATGGCGGAGCAGGCTCGAGGGGCCGAATGGTCTACTCCTGCTCCTATCTCTTATGGTCTTATGGACCTGTGCTCCAGTTGAACATCACCCGTTTAGAATGTGCACTGAAGGGAAGGCTGCGGAATAAGAAACAAAATAGTTCCCAGCCACCCCTGTCCAATGGCCACAGTACCCTGCCCCCTTGCCTAGAGTACCCCCGCTTCCTTCACCTCTCCCCACGCCCCCCCCTACACATCAGAAAATCTCCTGGCAAGAAACAGGCAACCTGCAGCCCTTTACTGGCTGCTCGTACCTATCCTTTCAGTCTTGGCGTATTCAGAGGCATTAAGTGACCCTCCCAGAATGCCAGACAACAATGCAGATGAGCTGATCAGACGTTATCCAGCGAGGTCAGCTCATGTGAGTGCAGCCTCTCGCAACCTCTGCATGGCAGCGGGGAGATAACTTTTAACCCAGCGATTCACTCCAGGAAGTGTAGTGACTGTGGTTATGTCACTGCAGGCCCCAGTGCAGAATCCGACACAAGAGCACGAATAAAATTGAGGTGAAAAGCACAGACCTTGACACGTGGCACCGCGACAGCGATCGGGGACGTGGGAGCAGTTCTTGCCTTCGTACCCGTCAGGACAGGAGCAGAAGTAACCGCGCTCCGTACTGTAACACGTGGCTCCGTGCTGACACTGACCGTCTCCACACTGCCCAGCAACAACCTGCGGGCAAAATCCAGGTTCAACTTCAACATACAGAGGACAGAAATCAACCACAGCACAATACTATACAGTATACAATATATACGCACGCAAACCACCTACAATAAACAGAAAATGCTAGGTTCATCTGAATTTTAAAGACAAGTTAATATTAGGATGTAGACTCATCTGACCTGCCTTCTCGACTTGTGCCTTTGACTTCACCTTCAGACAGGAATAGGGTTGCCAACTCTGGTTGGAGACATTCCTGGAGGTTTGATCACGCGATATCCGTAAATGTTACTTATTTACTTTTACCCGCAGGGTCCCCTGCGGCTGAGTACCTCTGCTCGTGGGTTCACGCCAGCAGTTCTTGTGCGAGAAGTTCCAAGAACCAGGAGGCCACCTGTAAGCGGGCGAAGAAGGGAAAGCGAAAGGTCGGGGAGCGATTCGCAGAGGGGAAAGCGAAGGTGGGAGGAACTTTGATTCCACTAGTAACTCACTGAAATTGCACTGATAACTAATAGTAATACTGGTGACGCTCAGATTCCCCTCACAACCAAAAGTAATACAATAACTCACAGATAGGCCTTGGAGAGGGTGCAGGGGAGATTTGCTAGAATGGTACCAGGGATGAGGAACTTCAGTTATGTGGAGAGATTAGAGAAGAAGGGATTGTTCTTAGAACAGAGAAGGTTAAGGCAAGATTTAATAGAGGTGTTAATTGGACAACTCTTTCAAAGAGCCGGCACAGGCACGATGGGCCGAATGGCCTCCCTCTGTGCTGTATCATTCTTTATGTAACTGCTAATAATAGCTGTAACATCCCAATATCCTACCTGTAACTAGTAGTAATCCTGAAACCCACTGATATTTACCCTGAAACTACAGCCAGAATCCCTCTGCACTGTAAGGTGCGGTCAGGCTCTTCAGTCACTTTCAATAGGATCAACCTCTCTCCTTATTTCCTTGGACTCTGGTTGAGTGAAGTTGCCAACTCTGAGCTAGGAACCTCAGTCAGAGCCGATCTGTACTTCAAATTCACACGTCAAAACGGGCTGGCACAGACTGACCCGAACCAAACCGAGAGATCGCACAAAGGGCTGTGGGCTCAGTGTTTCGGGCATTTCTCACAGGGCATGTCGTCCTAAACTCAGCTCAGCACCAACACTTCTAAACCATTCCCTGAGCTCGGACTCGATAAAAGGAGAGTTTTCATAGAATGATAACAATTACAGCACAGGAGGAGGCCATTCGGCCCCCGGTGCTGGCTCTCTCTCTTGTAACCTCATCCCCACCCCTCCCCGGATCCTTTTATATTCCTCCTTTTCAAATATTTATCCCATTCCCTTTTAAAATGATGTTCTAGTCTTTGCCTCAATAGCCACTTGTGGTGAAGAATCCAACAACTTGCATTTATAAAGCACATTTAGCAAAGTAAAAACATCCGTAGGCACTTCACAGGAGCGTAATCAGTCAAAAATTGACATCAAGCCAGATAAAGAGATACTAGGACAGGTGACCACAAGCTTGTTCAAAGAGGTAGGTCTTCTTGGGTAATTTAAAAGGAGGAGAGAGGGACAGAGAAGTGCCCCAAACACCAAGCCCATTGCCCTTTGTGTGATCTCTCAGTTTGGTTCAGGTTGGTCTGTGCCAGCCGGTTTTGATGTGTGAACCCCATGGACTAATAGCCCTCAGTTCAAGAACCTCCCTTCTCCCTGTTTGACTGACAGTCAAGAATCATTCAAATCGGGTAACAAAGAGCCAATTGCTTTCCAATTGGCATAGCAAGGCGGGGTGCCATGAGGATGGACATGTCGGGCAACCAATGGCAGGAGTGTGGGGGCAGGGCAGTTTGAGACAGGAGGTCATGTGATGACATCTCCAGGAATATGTCCAACCAGAGTTGGCAACCCTAGTGTCAGGGTTCAGGGTTAAACCTTTAGAGCAGGAATTTAGTGTTCACTTCTCCCTGTTATAGGGCTTCGAGTGAGAATTTAGGACCAGGCCTCGTGTTATAGCTGAGGGTTCAACCTGGTGTTAGGACTCAAGATTAGGGCTTATTGGGTTAGATACAAGCCAGGTTCAATTCCCAATCTGCACTGAATTAGCTGGCCTCTGCTGTGCGGGCACTACACTTGGCCTAAGCACACCAGAGCTTTGGGATCAGATAAAAATCAGCCAAGGATTCCTGCTCCCAAATATTACCAGGTGAGTCCTGGAGAGGGTCGGTGCAAGGAGGTTGGGAGAGGGCAGGATCAGGCTCCAATAACCTGCTGCTGAAAGGCCAGTTGAACTCAAGTGTCCAATCTACTTTGGGAAGCACCTTTCTGTACTTCAACGCCATTTTACTGGGAAAGCAGCTACTGTCCTCACTACCAGAACGCTAATCTGCCTTTCTCTTTTCAGTCACAGTTCTGCTGTGCACTCCCACTTTTTCAATTGGATTTCCAGCTATTGCAGTATTTTCTTTTAATATCATATTAAATGCCCACGTTGTTCTATAAACAGTTCTTACGTTTTTATACAATTTCATGATGTACACGGGGCGGGGGAAGAGGAAGAGGACGATTCATGATTCAGCGCTCGTGTCGCGAAGCTTGGCCTGATGGGGTGCTTGTCGGGGAATTTGAGTGCAAAGGTCACAGAACCCGATTGACGGATTCGATTTTCGGTCCATTTAGTGAGTCACAGTGCTGAGATTTACAGTACGATGTACAGGTATATTGTGATGCGTACTGGGGAGACAGGACTGCAGTGCAGGATCCCGCAGGGCTGCAGCATCTCGAGGGCAGTTATCATAACGGTTTTGTGCAGGAGTCAATTAATCCAAAAGTGGGAACTTAAAAAAAAATCAAGTTAGATACACCTCAAATGGCTCAGCTGGAAACTGCATCACCCAGTGTGGTAGTGAGCCGGGCACAGCAGGACAGGCCAAGGGTTAGATACAGGCCAGGTTCAATCCCTAGTCAGTGTAGAATTAGCTGATCTCAGGACTATAGTTGGCCTCAGATCTGGGCATGGCAGCAGATAAAAATCAGTCAAGGGTCCCCGCTGTAAAAAAGCTTGACTGGGGATGACAGGGTGCGAGTCCGATTACCTTGGTGTATGCAGGAATAGAAAATGACGACACCAACCTCACAGCGGTCTCCCGAGAATCCCGGAGGGCACTGACAAAAAAACCCATCGATGGCGTGTACACAACGGGCTCCATTCAGACAGGGGTAACTGGTACAGCCTTCCTCTTTGGTCTCACAGTAATTTCCTGTGTAGCCTCCTGGGCAGCTGCACTGATAAGTATCGGCCAACCTCTGAGGGGAAAAGGAAAATTTATCCCATCCTTGTCGCCAATTGTTACGTCCGATAAACATGCGAGTTGGTAATGTGAAGGCTGCTTTTCAGATTCTGCAACATTCTCTTTTGATATAATAGGAGACCCTGGAGTGCAATTGCTGCCGTTTGCTTCCTTCCATCCGGGCGCCCTCCAGTGTTAACAATATGCAAGTACAATACCTATCACTTATCAATATTAATGAACGGTTAGTAATTATTATTCTGGGTGTCAGAAATTTGAGTTGTGAGGAAAGGTTAAGTCAGATTTGTTTCCCTTCTGGGGAAAAGAGACTTCAAGGTGACTGAATTGAGCTTTCCAAGAATACGAGGGAATTGACGCAGTTGATCCAGGCAAATTGTTCCCTGTGGTGAAGGGTTCAAATCCCAGGGAAAATTCGCAAGTTAAGTGTGAGAAGGGACATCAGGGTAATCAAGTTGGAGAATAAAGTGGGGGGGGGGGGTGGGCGGAAGGTCATTGAAGCAGACAGTATAAATGGGGTCAAGGGACAAGTGCATTTCTGAAGGTGGGGCCGAGGGACCGGGCGAGGAGGCGGGGCCGAGGGACCGGGCGAGGAGGCGGGGCCGAGGGACCGGGCGAGGAGGCGGGACCGGGCGAGGAGGCGGGGCCGAGGGACCGGGCGAGGAGGCGGGGCCGAGGGACCGGGCGAGGAGGCGGGGCCGAGGGACCGGGCGAGGAGGCGGGGCCGAGGGACCGGGCGAGGAGGCGGGGCCGAGGGACCGGGCGAGGAGGTGGATAGGTGGGCTGAGGGACAGGTTTGGTGGTGATCCAAAATGCTCTTATTCCTGTTTTTATTAATATTTTGTATGAATAAGGCAGTTCTTGAATGGTGATTGGGTAATACTGTTCCACGGCGCCAAATCATTTGGCTTACATCAGGGATAATGGATTACACGGCCTGTCCTGTGATTGGCTCATGGTTACATCATACCTGACAAATGCCGCCATTTTGACACGGTGTGGGGCAGTCAATTGTACCTGGAACAGAGGGCAAAAAAAATTACATAAGGACAGTAATTTGGCCAAACAGAGGACTCCAGAGATATAGGACGGAACACTCCCCTAACAGCAACAGGCTGTAAATAGTGCACCACTCACCATAAACAGGTCCCAGGCTACCTACAAATCTTCAGGCCGCAATCCCCATCACCGACCTATCCACCATCTACACAACATTTGATTCACCAGAGAACAATTGCAATAACAGCAAAAAACAGAAAGGAGCTCCAGGACCGATGGAACTGTGCTGTGGAGGACGTGGTCACAACGGTGCTGTCACCCCACGTGGCTGCTGCGGTCAGTGCAGGAGTGGGAGTGACCCTAACCCCAATGCAACATTAATCAGACATCAAAACTGGCCGCCCCAACCCTTGAAAAGTTTGGAACAAAAAAAACGAGACGTTCCGCTCAACTACATGATTACAGATGGTGAGGGAATGAGGCAAGTGTCGAAACTAAAACTCGGTCATTGAGGCAAAGGGCTCAGGGCACACAGGTTTACAAATTGGGAAGTTAGAATCATAGAATGGTTAAAGCACAAAGGGAGGCCATTCGGCCCGTTAAGCTGTGCTGGCTTTTTGTAAAGTTGGGGGGTCGCGCAGGGGGAGCGACATGGATGGTAAATGGCATTATTAGGAAGAAGAACCTGTGGGCAAGAATATAAAGACATTTCATATCTGTCCAATTTCAAACCCCCATCTCCAAACTTGTGCACTTCCTGTTCTTAATACCCTGCACCCCTCGCTGTAACACTCCGATATACCCCGCGCCCCTTGCTGTAACACTCTGATATACCCCGCACCCCTCACTGTAACACTCCAATATACCTCGCACCCCTCGCTGTAACACTCCGATATACCCTGCACCCCTCACTGTAACACTCTGATATACCCCGCACCCCTCACTGTAACACTCTGATATACCCCGCACCCCTCGCTGTAACACTCCGATATACCCTGCACCCCTCACTGTAACACTCCGATATACCCCGCGCTCCTTGCTGTAACACTCCGATATACCCTGCACCCCTCACTGTAACACTCTGATATACCCTGCACCCCTCACTGTAACACTCTGATATACCCTGCACCCCTCACTGTAACACTCTGATATACCCTGCACCCCTCACTGTAACACTCTGATATACCCCGCACCCCTCACTGTAACACTCTGATATACCCCGCGCCCCTTGCTGTAACACTCCGATATACCCTGCACCCCTCACTGTAACACTCTGATATACCCTGCACCCCTCACTGTAACACTCTGATATACCCCGCACCCCTCGCTGTAACACTCCGATACACCCCGCACCCCTCACTGTAACACTCCGATATACCCCGCACCCCTCACTGTAACACTCTGATATACCCCGCACCCCTCGCTGTAACACTCCGATACACCCCGCACCCCTCACTGTAACACTCCGATATACCCCGCACCCCTCACTGTAACACTCCGATATACCCTGCACCCCTCACTGTAACACTCTGATATACCCCGCACCCCTCGCTGTAACACTCCGATACACCCCGCACCCCTCGCTGTAACACTCCGATATACCCCGCACCCCTCACTGTAACACTCCGATATACCCCGCACCCCTCACTGTAACACTCCGATATACCCCGCACCCCTCGCGGTAACACTCCAATATACCCGCACCCTTCACTGTAACACTCTGATATACTCCGCACCCCTCGCTGTAACACTCCGATACACCCCGCACCCCTCACTGTAACACTCCGATATACCCCGCACCCCTCACTGTAACACTCCGATATACCCCGCACCCCTCACTGTAACACTCCGATATACCCCGCACCCCTCGCTGTAACACTCCAATATACCCGCACCCTTCACTGTAACACTCTGATATACCCCACACCCCTCACCCATAATACAGATATATCCCACACCCCTCACTGATATCATATAGTAGGTACAGCATAGGAGGAGGCCATTCAGCCCATCGTGCCTGTCCGGCTCTTTGAAAGCTATCCAATTATTCTCATCCCCTGCTCTTTCCCCATCGCCCTGTAAATTTTTCCCCTTCAAGTATTTATCCAATTCCCTTTTGAAAGTTACTATTGAATCTGCTTCCACCGCCCTTTCAGGCAGCGCATTCCAGATCATAACAACTGCATTCTAGATCATTACAAATGTTGTCATGATTTTTGACCATGCTTTTATATCAAAATCAATATTGCCCATGGAAACATTTAGAATGGAATCCTGTAAGCAAATAGTTGTCTGAAACAATGTAACTCCGCTCTGACCAGTAAGTGGGGCTGTGAAGCAAGTTTCTGAACTCCATTGCAATACATAAGCTTTTATTCATCAACTGACTATGGGCAATTTATTAGTGAATATTTAGCAATGAACTTTCCAATATCAAGCGACTTGGGGCTGCTCCCAGAAGTAGTTTATTGTGCTTACTCTTTACTGTGATTCACCCTCTCCCTGAGCAGTGCCCTGTTCTCTATGCCCATTCGCAGGCAGACACTCACCAGCATCACAGTTCTGCCCACCAAAGCCCTCTGCACAAATGCACTGGAACTCGTTGGGCTCCGGATTCACGCACGTCCCCCCATTTCGGCAGGGCTGGTGAGTCCCGCAGTAATTCAGATCTATGTAGAGCACAAATAAGAAAAAGGTGAGTTCTCAGTGACAGTATGGTGATCTCATTAGAGGTTGGCATAAGCCTGATTACCACGGTACGGTGCCACCCGAACAGAGGGTTCAGTGAGGTGTACCACCCAGTGTGGTACAGAGCTATTCAGACCAGAAGCTGGAGGTTTCACCCTCAGTCTGTACTAAGCTACAGATCTTAGCCTGGGGGAGCTGTACGGGTAATACAATTGGCCTGAGCATCCTGGACTAGAATGGGGGAAAATGGCCTGGAGTTCAGGCTCCCGATCACTATGGTGACTCCTGTTGGAAAGCGTACACATCAGGAGAGGGCAGGATCTGGCCGAGCTGCGATATCCCCCAAGCTCTTCTTCGATTAGTGCCGTGGAATCTTTTACATCCACCCGAGAGGGCAGACGGGGCCTCGGTATAACGTCTCATCTGAAAGACGGCACCTCCGACAGTGCAGCACTCCCTCACTACCACACTGGGAGTGTCAGCCTGGATTTTGTGCTCATGTCTCTGGAGTGGGACTTGAACCCACGACCTCCTGACTCAGGGAGGAGAGAGAGTGCTACGCACTGAGCCACGGCTGATAAAAAAATGGCCACTTGAGCACCAGAGGGGACCAATACTAATGGACCAGAATCGGGTAGGAATCAAGAGCCTGGGGGGAGGGGGGTGGGAATTGGACAGATATGAAATGTCTTTACATTCTTGTTGACAGATTCCTCCTAATAATGACATTTACCATCCATGTAGCTCCCCACATACCCCCAGCACCAAAGCCCCCTGCTCTCCACCCCCACCCCCCCCCCCCCTCCTGGTAGTGCTGTAGCCACCAGCCCTCTCCTGTTCTCTATTGCTGGCACCGTGCAGGATTTACAGCAATAGGCAAATGCCACTGGCATCTCTCTCATTTTTCTTTTACTTACTACAGATGGCTTCATGCCAGCAAACCATTTAGCGAGACTCACTCCAATCTGCTAATGTCTGATTACGTTTATGAGGTGATGTATCCCTTAACCCTCGCAAGGGTCTGCAGCAAAAATCAAAGCTGGAACCAGCTTCTAGTTTGGAAAAGTTTACCCTCAGAATACCGCGGACAGTGGGACACGGCTCGAGCCCGACTGGCGCACATTCACCCACTTACAAAGCTGCAGGGGTCAGGTTTTCTGACCTGATCTGTAAGACGACAGACATTTTTTCCCCCCCCCCCCCAAAGATGAAGCAGAGTTTGAGTCACTAAAGGGTCAATTCTTTATGTGCTCAATCCAATGAGGGCTGGCAGCACCGGGGGAAGGGAGTGTTTCTCAGCAGTAAGAAGCTTTTAAATCCTCAATACCACAAGCACTGCCTTTTCACATGTTCTCTCCTGTCTCACTCCCACCCATCACCACCATCTCCCCCCCTCCAAGTTTTTCCCCCCCCCCCCGTCTCCCCTGTAAATGCCAACTCTCACTGGGATACAAGTCCACAGACGCCAGCACCTCTCCCAAGTGGACGTTCTTCAGATTTGAGCCTAGACAGCCAGCTATCTGACTGTGGGGTGCATCACCACACATCCACAGACGAGCCCTTTCCAGCAGGAGTCACTGGATTGTGACCGGGAGGAGGAAGGCTGGCTGAATCTCTCACTTCCCCATACCAGGGCAATTCCCCATGTGTCCCCCAACTACAGTGGGCTGTTCCCAGCCCCTGAGCTCTAGCAATGGGCCTCAAAGCCAAGGCAATTCAGTTCTTTTTACCCCTAGGCTCTGGAATTCCCTCCCTAAACCTTTGTGTCTCTCCACCTCTCCTCCTTTAACACCCTCTGTAAAAGCCACCTCTTTGACCAAGCTTTTTGCCACCCCTCCTAATATCTCCTACACTCCTGTGAAGTGCCTTGGGACGGTTTCCTAGATTAAAGGCGCTATATAAATGCAAGTTGCTGCTGTATTTCTTTATTGTCCTGCTTGAATTTTATGAGCATGGAGGTTTGCAAGAGCTGTTCTTGACACTGCTGCCTGAGTGGGTAAATCCTCCAATCAGTCCATTCGGTCCATTATCTGTTAGTATCAGCAACTGCAGGTATCTGCGAATTACTGGGGCACCTCATCGCCATAGTTACTGCCTGCTGAGATCAACCAACTCAGCACAGGGCCACAAATGGAACTTGGGAGCTTGTTGGCCTACGGAGCTCACACCACACCAAATGGTGCAGTCAAGCAGTGACCTTCAGTGGACAGGTCACTGGCTAAACACATTTTCTTCCCCACTACCCCCCCCCCTACCATGGTCCGTACGTGTCTCCCCACATCAGGAGGTTGTACCTTTGTCACAGAGAAGGCCGCCCCAGTTGGTCTCGCAGTCACACTTCCAGGGCTCGGAGCACGTTCCATGGACACAGCCTGGGAACAGAATGCACTTGTCGCAGAGTAGCCCCTGCCAGCCGTATTGGCACCTGCAAGAGGAAAGAGGAACTACATGTAAGAAGCAGAGTGCAAACTCCACTCAACAGGATAGCCCACAGGCCAAAAATAAGCGTAATTAAAGAAAACAACTTCTTATAAATTGTCTCGCTGAAGCAGTCGGATATTGTACTAACTGGAGCGGGGACTGGGTGGGTCGGACGCTGACCTTTCACCTCAGGAATCTGGCTTCAAATCCCACACTGATCACTGGGATGTAAGGGTTCCATGTGAAATGAGTTTGGGGGCAGTGCCAACTCAGTTTCAGGGACCATAGGGCGGTTCCTGTCACTCTTAGTGCCTGAAGGGTTGATGTGGCCGTGTGCGTGTCTCTGAACTTTCCTCACACATTTCCCACTGTGTTAGGATCAAGCCTTTCAATCTTTTACTCAAATTCATTCCTTCCCTCAGGACCACAACACTGTGGAAGTCCTCACCCCACCCACATCTTCCCTTCCTCCGATAAACACACACTTTTAAAAACCCAAACTTGGCACCTTACTTACTGAATTACCTCATCTTCACTAACTCGGCAATGTGAGTGGTCTCCTACATTGTGGTTCTTGGCCCTTCCATATAAATCCACCAAACCAACTCCCTCCCAACTTTACAGCAAAACACTGATCAGTAGCGGGTGTGAGTGAGAGGGGCAAGAGTGCCAATGGAATCAGCTCACTGTGCACTCCTTCATTTGTAGTTCTTAGTACCCAGTGTTGCCTGAAACATGGGAGCAGGGCTTCTGCCTGACCTCCCAGAAAACAGAAAGAGAGAGAGAGAGAGACACACACAGACAGACAGATGAGAGAGAGAGACAGACAGACGAGAGAGACAGACAGACAGATGAGACAGACAGACAGACAGACAGAGGGACACAGACACATACAGAGGGACACAGACACATACAGAGAGATACAGACACATACAGAGAGAGAGAGAGAGAGAGAGACACACATACAGAGAGAGAGACAGACAGAGAGAGAGAGAGAGAGACAGACAGACACATATACAGAGAGAGACACAGAGAGACAGACAGACACGGATACAGAGAGAGAGACAGACAGAGAGAGACAGACAGACAAACATACAGAGACAGAGAGACACAGCGAGAGAGAGAGACAGAGACAGACAGAGAGAGCGCAAGAGAGACAGATGCAGAGAGAAAGAAACACTTTAATAAAAGATCGATTTTCTTTGTGTAACTGGTTGGCAAGCTGGTTCTATTGTGGCTCTCAGACAATCAGACATGGGCAGTCCCAGGCTCTAACCCTGGCCTGTGCCAGGCAGCAGTGGGAGGCAATAGAATTGCCTGCAGTGCTCCTGGGTGGGGTGTGGTGGGGTGACTAAATTCAAGGATGGATGAATTAGGAATGGTTTTCTTCATCGGTAATTATCTTGTGAACTTTAACCCAATCTGAGAATTGCTCCAGAGCTGCTCAATGCTGGGAATCCAGCACAGATTGGGGCACACATGGGTATTCTCAGAATTGACAGCACTGAAGCAGCCAATCAGTTTCCACGTCAGCACGGAAACTGGCATGATTTTAAAATATGGAGAAAAGGCCGGTAAATGGAGCTGAGGTACAGATCAGCTGTGGTCTAATGGAATGGTGGAATAGGCTCGAGGGGCTGATTGACCTCTCCCTGTTCCTACACAAATCACTAAAAGTAACGACGCAGGTTAATAAGGCCATAAAAAGCAGCAAACAAAACACTGGGGTTAATTTCTAGAGGGATAGAATTGAAAAGCTGAGAAGTTATGTTAAACTTGTACCGAACCTTGGTTAGACCACACTTGGGAGTGCTGTGCACTGTTCTGGTCTCCATATTACAAAAAGGATATAGAGGCAGTGGAGAAGTGAAATAAAGATTCAAAAGGATGATACCAGAACTGAGAGGATAAACTTATCAAGATAGATTGAACAGGCTGGGGCTCTTTTCTCTAGAAAAGAGGGAGCTGAGGGGTGACCTGATAGAAATCTTTAACATCGTGAAAGGGTTGGATAGGGTAGACGTACATGTTTCCACTTGTGGGGGAGTCCAAAACTAGGGGGCCATAAATATAAGATAGTCACCAATAAATCCAATAGGGAATTCAGGAGAAACTTCTTTACCCAGAGAGTGGTGAGAATATAGAACTCGCTCCCACAAGGAGTTGTTGAGGTGAAAAGCAGAGATGCATTTAAGAGGAAGCTAGATAAACACATGAAGGAGAAAGGAATAGAAGGTTATGCTGATAGGGTTAGATGAAGTAGGGTGGGAGGAGGCTCGTGTGGAGCATAAATGCCGGCATAGTCCAGTTGGGCCGAATGGCCTGGTTCTGTGCTGTAAATTCTGTCATTCGTATGTGTGGAGTTCAGGGGCGATCAGGATGGCCTCAGCTCTGATGCCTTCCACGATTGAATATCCTCCTGACACGTGAATAATGACCACTTGTGCAATTCCCGGAACTGTCCCCTGGCATGAGTCAGTGCCTTTAGGAGGAAAGGGGAAAATTTACAGGGTGCGAACAGTGTCTGGTGAACAATTCGGGGAGACGGAGGAACCAGAAAAACTGGGAATTATTTTAATCGTCCTGACATAAAGTGAGCTACACAAGGGCACGTCTCACTGCAATCCCGGCATTGGACTGTGCACTGACAAATACAAGAAGATCTGTCGGTCGGTTTGCAAGAAATAGATTGAAAAGAAAAGAAAAATTTAAAAACTGGTTGAATACAGAATAAAATAACGAAGGATAAACAGGCGTCCAGGGGCCTGTGAAATGTGTGGCGGATGTGACTCACATTGCAATACGACTGGGCTGCAGTATCTCTAACTAGGGCTGTCCAAACAATGCAGGGGGCTGGAGGAACTGAAACCAGTGAATTATTGAGGGTCTTATCCCACCAGGGGCGACCACTACAACAGAGAGGAAATCTCTGGCAATTCAGTTCCAAACCCATTTCCTCTCAGAGTGGATGGAGACTTGGCTTCGGTCCAGAAACAACACCATTGCTGGCATCATTGTCCCCATCGTCTCCAGTTTCACACTCTAACCTATGGCTTGGCTCCATTATGCTTCCCTTTCTCCCCTCCGAACAGCAATTCCTGTCCAGACCACAGATCTCGCTGATAGGAAGAAATGAAAAAAAAAATGAAAACATTCCACAGGTCCCCAGGAGAGAGAAAAAGAGAAAGAGAAAGGAGAGCGGGGGAAAGGAGACTGGGGGAAAGGAGAGCGGGGGAAAGGAGAGCGGGGGAAAGGAGACTGGGGGAAAGGAGAGCGGGGGAAAGGAGAGCGGGGGAAAGGAGAGCGGGGGAAAGGCGAGCGGGGGAAAGGAGAGTGGGGGAAAGGAGAGCGGGGGAAAGGCGAGCGGGGGAAAGGAGAGCGGGGGAAAGGAGAGCGGGGGAAAGGAGAGCGGGGGAAAGGGAAAGGCATCCAGAGCTCCACCGTCAGTGCCCTAACCCGTACTAAATCGTGTTCACCGTCACCTCTGTACTCGTTGGCTTCCTGTCACTCAGCTCATCAATTTCAAGTTCCGAGTCTTCCCTTAGAAATCCCTTCATGGTTTCACTTCCCCCGACCTCTGCAACTTCCAAACCTACCTCTGCACTCACATGCTTCCTGTGCTTGCCCCTGCCCTGTACCGCCATTGGTGGCACAGTATTCAGCTACCACTCTCCCACACTCTGGAATTCTCTCCCTAAAACCCTCTCTGTGCCATAGCTCTTACTTTAAATATGTAAATCCATGATCATGCCTTTAACCACCGCCCCCAACCCTTCTTCCAACTCCTGAAGGTGCTGGGTCACACCTAATAGTGGAAGGGAAATAGAGGGTGAAATCTGTAGGCAGGTCTATGAAATGTGTAAAAGGCATAGAATAATAATCATGAGAAATTTCAACTACCCCCAAATAAACTGGCAAGAGCTAGGGAAATGGAGTTTTTAAAACAGTATGTATATGACCCCTTTCTTACCCAGTACGTAAGAAGCTCAACAAGAGAGGAATCACTGCTAGATTTAGTAATGGGAAATAAACCAGAGCAGATAAGAGAATTGATCGTAGGGGAACATCTAGGCAATGGCGATCACAACATAATAAGGTTTAGATAATGATCGAAAAAGACACAAGAAAGAAAGTAATAGATTGGAAAAAAAATAATTTTGAGGGAATGAGAATGGAACTAGAAATGATAAACTGGAAAAAATATTGACAAAGAGATGGAACACCAGTGGGAAATATTTAGAAAGGTGATCAATATAGTTCAGGAGAAATATATTGCGCTAAAAAACAAATGCAAACTAGCCAATAATCAAACACCGTGGATGAATAAAGAGATAAGGGCAAAGTTGAAACTAAAGAAAAAGGCATACTCTAAGTACATAGACAATAAAGGAGAGGATGACAAAAGGGAATACAAAGAGGTTAGGAAAGAAGTCAAAAACACAATTAGGAAGGCAAAGAGGAACTAAAAAATTAAATTATCAAGGAATATCAAAAGAAACATTAAAGTATTCTACAGACACAAATATCAAAAAGGAAAATCAGGATAGAGATAGGGCCACTTGGGGATGTGCAAGATAAACTCACAGGTAATGACAGCGAAGTGGCAGAAATATTGAATAATTACTTTGCCTCAGTATTTACCAGGGAGACTTATAGGATAGAGGTCAAAAAAAGATATCAAGACATTTAAGATAGAAAGTTGAGATGGGAGGGGGGGGGGAGGAGAAGACAATGGATAAATTAGTCAAACTTAGACAGGATTAAACCCTGGTCCGGATGGATTGCATCCGTGCATATTAAAAGAAGCAAGGGAAAAGATAGCAGAGGCACTATTACATATGTATAAAAATTCATTAGAAAAGGGAATAGTGCCAGAGGACTGGTGGACAGATAACATTATTCCTATATTCAAAAAGGGAAATAGAACAAATCCAGGGAACTTTAAATCAGTTGGCCTAATGTTGGTGGTAGGAAAGATAATGGAATCTTTACTCAAAGGTGTAATAGAAAAACATCTGGAAACCAAAACTATAATAAAGAATAGTCAGCACAGATTTCAAAAGGGATAGTCGTGCTTGACCAACCTTATTGAATTCTTTGAAGAAGTAAAAGAAAGAGTGGATAAGGGTCGTGTAATATACTTGGATTTTCAAATGGCCTTCGATAAAGTACCGCATTGTAGACTCATGACTAAGATCGGAGCACGTGGAGTCAGGGGACAAGTAATATAGTGGATAGCAAGCTGGCTACAAAACAGAAAACAGAGGTTAGGGGTTAAGGTTAGTTACTCAGGCTGGCCAAAGGTGGGAAGTGTTGTTCCACAGGGATCGGTGCTGGGACCACTGTTGTTCACCATTTACATAAATAATTTGGACTCGGGAATCAGAAGTACAATTTCAAAATTTGCGGAAGATTTGGGGGGTATATGTTAATTGTATCCATGTGATTTATATCAATTAGTGTTAAATGTATTCAGATGGTGCGCGTCAATTGGGGGCTCTCTCGTATCCATTTATATGAGAGCTTATCTAGGGTGTGGAGTGGGTAATGTGGATCTCTGAGAATAAAGGCTTGGAAGCAACTGAAGACCAGGCTCTAGTATTCTATCCTTCACCACCTGGCTATCCAATTTATTACAGTATAGTTAATACTGAGGAAGACTGTGACAAAATACAAAACAACATTAATAAACGTGTAGAATGGGCGTGTAATTGGCAAATGAATTTCAACATAGCTAAGTGTAAGTGTGAAATGGTGGATTTTGGTAGGAGGAATAAGAAGGCCACATACTCCTTGGAAAATAAGAGTCTAAATGGGGTAGAGGAGCAAAGGATTTAGGGGTACAGATTCACAAATCATTAAAAGTAGCAACGCAGGTTAACAAGTCCATAAAAAAGCAAACCGAGTACTGGCTTTCATTTCTAGAGGGATGTAATTGAAGAGCATAGAAGTCATGTTAAACTTGTATCGAACCTTGGTTAGACCCCACTTGGAGTACTGTGCACAGTTCTGGTCTCCATATTACAAAAAGGATATAGAGGCACTGGAGAAGGTGCAAAGAAGATTTCCAAGAATGATACCAGAATTGAGAGATTATAACTATCAGGATAGACTAAACAAGCTGGGGCTCTCCTCTAGAAAAGAGAAGACTGAGGGTTTACTGGATAGAGGTCTTTAAAATTATGAAGGGTTTTGATAGGGTAAACGTAGAGAAAATGTTTTCACTTGGAGTCCAAAACTAGGGGCCATAAATATACGATCGTCACTAATAAATCCAATAAGGAATTCAGGAGAAGCCTCTTTACTCAGAGAATGGTTAGAATGTGGAATGTGCTACCATAAGGAGTAGTTGAGGCGAATAGCATAGATGCATTTAAGGAGAAGCTAGATAAGTACACAAGGGAGAAAGGTATAGCAGCGTATCCTGATAGGATGAGATGAAGTAGGGTGGGAGGAGACTTGTGTGGAGCATAAAGGCCGGCATAGACCAATTGGGCCGAATGGCCTGTTTCTGTGCTATAAATATGATGTAATTTAAAGGTGTAGGTGAAGAATGAATACTCAGGTTGAGGCACTGGAAGCCAGCACAGCTCAGCACCTTCAGCAGAGCAAACCAGAGACCTGTTTGTGACTCTTAGCTTTGTCAAGGGAGGGAATAGTGGCAAAAAAGATCAAAATTGGAAAAACCTCCTTACTTGCATTGTCCGGGTACCTCACAGTAGCCACGCCTCCCATGGCAGCCCTGTTTACACACGGCTAGAAAAAAGGAATCAAGGTTAGTGATCAATAGCAATAGCCATAGAGTACCGGCTCGCTGAGAGTGTATTCGCAGGCTTACTCTAATCCAGCGTTCTACACACCGCACATCAGCACCAGCTAGAACTTGTTTTTTAAGGGTCACTATCCCAACTACCTTGCTGCTCAAGAGCTACTCAGGAATACTGCACAGAGTCTGTGCTCAGTGATCTCCTCATTTCAATCCTGCTGCTAACTGGAGGCTGAACACTCCCTCACAGGAAGGAGGAAAAATACAACAGGCCCAATATTTCTATGAAGTATTTCTAATTTAATGGGTCCTCTCACCCCGGGTAGGAGTTTGGATAATCAGGCTTCTAATACCATTCCTTTGCTTTCCTGGAGCCTGGGCCCCGTGGTGGCACTCTCTCCTCTGAGTTAGAAGGTTGTGGGTGCAAGTACATAATCCAGGCGGTACGGAGTGGGTGCTGCATTGTCGGAGGTGCCGTCTTTTGGATGAAATGTTAAACCGAGGCCCTCTCAGGGGGATGCGAAAAATTTCATGGTACTATTCCAAGAGGAGGAGGAGAGTTCTCTTGGTGTCCGGGCCAATATTCCTCCCTCATCCAAACACCCAAAAAAAGACCTTGCTGTGTGCAAATTGGCTGCTGCATTTGCCTACAAAAACAGTGACTACGCATCAAAAGTAATTCATTGGCAACGAAGCACTTTAGGTCGTCCTGAGGATGTGAAGGGGCTGCATGAATGCATGCGACAGGAGGCTCAGAGCCATATGGAGCAGTGAGCCTGCCACCGACCACAAACCAAAGGGAGGCCGGCCATCAATCCCCCCTAGACTGCATTATTATTCCTGCTTAAAAAGATTACATAAAGTTCTCATACCCTGAGAAACTGCAGTCACACGGCTAAGGAAACCTACAGCTTGTCCCAACTACACCAGTGTCCAATTAAAATGTGTTTACTTTCTTTTCTAAAACACGACAACAAAAAAAAAATCCAGATAAGGTTGCTGGATATTAGTAGAGCTGCAGGCTCTCGTACCCAAGACAACGAACAATAAATCAGCACTCATCTCTGCTCATCACTGCTCGTCTGAGACAAGCAGCCGAGGGTTGGTATTGATTTCGGCCGACTTCTCCTAGCCTGAGCTATCAATGGACAAATCTCCAGCATGAGATGAGTTGTGTGCAAGAGGCATTGACTTGTGCCAAAGAGCAGAGACAGCATTGCTGTATTAAAGGTGGCAAACGGGTCGACACTAAAAATCTTAACCAGTTTTCAATAAGGTGCCACATAAAATGTTACTGCACAAGGTAAGAGCTCATGGTGTTGGGGGTAATATATTGGTTAGCCAAACCCGTATCCATGCTAACAGATAACAGAGAGTTGGGATAAAGGGGTCATTTTCAGGATGGCAATCTGTAACTAGTGGGGTGCCGCAGGGATCAGTGCTGCGGCCTCAACTATTTACAATCTATATCAATGACTTGGATGAAGGAAGCGAGTGTACTGTGGCCAAATTTGCTGATCTTACAAATATAGGTGGAAAAGTAAGTTTTGAGGAGGACACAAAGTGTCTGCAAAGGGATATTGACAGGTTAAGCAAGTGAGCAAAAATTTGGCAGATGAAGTATAATGTGGGAAAATGTGAAGTCATCCACTTTGGTAGGAAGAATAAAAAAGCAAAATATTATATAAATGGAGAAAGACAACAGAATGCTGCGGTACAGAGGGATTTGGGCGGCCTCCTACATGAAACACAAAAAGTTAGCACACAGGTGCAGCAGGTAATTGGGAAGGGAAATGGTATATTGGCCTTTATTTCAAGGGGGATGGAGTGTAAAAGCAGGGAAGTCTTGCTACAACTGTACAGGGTGCTAGTGAGACCACACCTGGAGTAATGTGTACAGTTTTGGTCCCCTTATTTAAGAAGGATATACTTGCATTGGAGGCAGCTCAGAGAAGGTTCACTAGGTTGATTCCGGGTATGGAAGGGTTTTCTTATGAGGAAAGATTGAGCAGGTTGGGCCTATACTCACTGGAGCTTAGAAGAATGAGAGGAGATCTTATTGAAACATACAAGATTCTGAGGGGGTTTGACAGGGTAAATGCTGAGAGGATGTTTCCCCTCATGGGGGAATCTAAAACTAGGGGACATAGTCTCAGAATAAGGGGTCGCCCATTTAAGATGGAGATGAGGAGAAACAACTTCTCTCAGAGGGCTGTGAACCTTCAGAATTCTTTGCCCCAAAGAGTGTTGGAGGCTGAGTCATTGAATATATTCAAGGCTGAGTTAGACAAATTTTTGATCAGCAAGGGAGTCAAAGGATATGGGGAACAGGCAGGAAAGTGGAGTTGAGGTAAAAATCAGATCAGCCATGATCTCATTGAATGGCAGAGCAGGCTCGAAGGGCCAAATGGCCTACTCCTGCTCCTATCTCTTATGTTCTTATATGTTCTAATGTTCCCTTTTGGTTTGACACTAGTTGATCTCCTGATCAGCACAGACAGCGGAAACCAACTGTAATCTTCAGGTGAAGTGGGGGTAGAGGGAGATAATTGGATCAGAGCATGCAGACCGAATTCAGTCTCCATTTTAAAGTCATATTTTCATTCCTTATTTTATACAACACTTTCATTTTATATTATTATACATAATCTATGCTGACAGTCTGAGCGCAGTACTGAGGGAGCGCTGCACTGTCGGAGGTGCCGTCTTTCAGGTGAGACGTTAAACCGAGGCCCCGTCTGCCCTCTCAGGTGGACGTAAATGATCTCATGGCCGCTATTTAAAGAAGAGCAGCGGAGCTCTCCTTGGTGTCCTGGCCAATATTTATCCCGCAACTAATGTCACTAAAAAAAAAACAAATTGTCTGGTCGTTTATCTCATTGCTGTTTGTGGGATCTTGCTGTGCGTAAATTGGCTGCTGCGTCTCACCACATTACAACAATAACTCCACTTCAAAAGTGCTTGATTGGCTGTAAAGTGCTCTGGGATGTCCTGAGGTCATGAAAGGTGCGACATAAATCATGCATAAATAAAAATCAAGTTCTTTCTTGAAAGGGGGTGACTGAAAGGGAGGGCTTGGAGAAGTTTACAAACTATGAAATGGAATATATTAGGTTAATCTGCGGCCCTATTTCATGTTCTATCAGTGTAATAGAACAGGGGACGTGATCAGAAACTGGTGACAGGTCAACTGTCAAGAGAACATTCCTCGCAGAAAGAGTGATTGACACTTGGAGGTCGGGTAGAGGAGGCAAAACACAAACTTATTTAAGAGTCAGATACAGTGATGGAGGAATAGGAACCTAGAAAATAGGAGCAGGAGTAGGCCATTCAGCCCTTCGAGCCTGCTCCGCCATTCAGTATAATCATGGCTGATCCTCTATCTCAATACCATATTCCCGCTCTCTCCCCATACCCCTTGATGCCTTTTGTGTCTAGAAATCTATCTAGCTCCTTCTTAAATATATTTAGTGACTTGGCCTCCACAGCCTTCTGTGGCAGAGAATTCCAGAGGTTCACCAACCTCTGAGTGAAGAAATTTCTCCTCATCTCAGTCCTAAATGTCCTACCCCGTATCCTGAGACTGTTCTAGACCCCCCCCAGCCAGGGGAAACATCCTCCCTGCATCCAGTCTGCCTGGCCCTGTCAGAATTTTAAACGTTTCGATGAGATATGTAGGTCTTGTACTTTGGCTGATTGAATGGCTTGCCTCATCTGTAATTATCTTGTGATCTGGAAGTATGATACTTACCTGGCAGGGGAAGAGACCTTGATCAAGGAGGTTCTCCCTGGACGAGCAAGTAGAATCAGCTATAACCAATTTGAGCTATGCTGACATCGAGGTGGAGCCTAATGCTGGCCGGAGACCGGTCTAACACCTTTTTCCAGTAGGGTGAAAACTAATTTTTTTGCAGTGGACATGGTGACCAGAGCTTCCTGGGCACGGAGTGCGAAACACCATCAGGCTGACCGCAAGGACGGGCGAAGGACCCTCGCCGTGGCAACGAAACATCTTTGTGAAGAAGGTTCTCCTCGAAGCTGGTGGATTCAAGGCCGCGGACATCTTCTGCCTGCAGGGCTTCCCGAGGAGCGGATACTTTGATGTGACGTTCAGGGATAGCGCCGGATGCCTAAAGATGCTCCAGGCCTTCAAGGAGAAGGGGAAGGAAGCGCCGTTGTCGCGACGCATCGCGGAGCCGCTCTTCACGCTGTCGCGAGGAGAAGGAACGGACGCTGACGGTCCACACATTCAACCCGCACGTGCCAGTCACGGATGTGCTGATGTTCCTCAAGAGATATGTGGATGGAGCGGTTCGGAGCATCGACATCGTGGATGTTCAGGATCTGGACCAGCAAGAGTAGCACCAAGGCGACGCTGAGGGTGGATGGTGAGGGAAACATTGCTCACCTCCAGTCAAGCTTCACCATTGGGACGAGTCGTGGGGACGTGGTGTACCAGGGGCAGCCCAGAGCGCGTCAATCCTGTGGCAAACCCAGGCATGAGGCGGCCTCCTGCACGGCGGTGATCGGCAGGAACTGCAGGAAGGAGGGCCACCAGACACTGGACTGACAGGAGGCCAAGTGCTGCAAGCTGCGGGTAGAGGCTGGTCACCTGTACAAGACCTGCCCAAACCGCAGACTCGGCTACGCACAGGCAGCAAGAGGCGAGGCGACGCAGGAGAAGAGAGCAGTAGTCGTGGCTGCCCCAAAGGAGGCCAGGCCCCTTCCCCTCGCCCCCGTGAAAGAGCCAGCGACCAGGAGGAGGACAAAGAGCAGGAAGGGAGAGTCGAGAAAACCAGCCAAACCCCAACCCCCAACTCCGAGACTTCCCTTGAGTCGACGGAAAGTGACCCGGGGGTGGAAGGCGGAAGGGCCACACAGAGAAAGAAAAAGAGGAAGTCCTGTAGGATCAGAGGATCGAGCGTCAAAAGGTGGGAGCAGCAGCATGAGGAGCTTAGAGTCCCCAACGGACAACAGCGACCACTCCCCGACTGACGGACAGGGAAAAGGGGGGGGTCCCCACCTTCATCAAAGGAAGTGGCAAAACAAGACAGTGACCAGTAACACAGACAGCATGCTTCAGCACTAGGAACTTGGGAGCAGCAACAACCAGCTCCGGGAAACCGGGAGCAGCGACTTGGAGAGCGAGGCCCCCCATCTCCGGGACACCGGGAGCAGCACAACGGTCATGGACAGCGAACCAGCAGCGAAGGCCGAGAAGCAGGACCTGGTCGTGGATCTCACGGACACATCACCCCACGAGACCCCGCCGAAGCCCCCCGAGTGCGGACCCTCCCCCAGTGGAGGAGAGGCCTCGTTCCTCAGCCCAAGGACCGTCCAGCAGTTCGGGCACACCACACAAGTGAAGAATCTGGACCAAGGGATGGAAATGGAGGGTAACGTAGAACCCGGATTGATGTAATAGCAAGATCTTAATGTTTGTCCTTTTTGGTTTTTAAAATGGCTGTAAAAATTCCATCAATAAACGTGTGTGGTGTTAAAGCAACTGAGCGATGTGCTGCGACCCTGAGCTACCTGTCAGGGGTCATGGGGAACATGCTGTTCTTGCAGGAGTGCGGGATCCCACACCTCAACAACTACCGGCATTTGGGCAGTCGATCTGGTCGGGAGGCAACGATAGTCGTTCCTCAGGCCTGGGGATTCTGCTGCGAGGAGGCCAATTCGCCATCTGAGATTAAGGAGGTGGTGGGGGGGCCGCCTGCTCATAGGAGATGTTCTGTATAAGAATGCCCCGCTCCGATTGATCAATGTGTATGCCCCGACCCTCAGGAGTCAGTGGCTGGAGGTCTTCCAGCATTTCCCAAAGCTGCTGGCAACCTCCAGGTCCGGTCGTTCTCACTGGAGACTTCAACTGCATCATCGATATGGCGGGACGATCCAGCAGGGGCGGCAGAATACCGGACACCACGCCCAAACTCCTAATGGAAGCGGTGAAAGACACATAGCTTTGCGACGTCTTCAGCAACCCTGCAGACGGAGCGCCGCAGAGATAACACCTGGCCCAAGCCAGACGGGTCTGTCCGGTCCAGGATAGACATCCTAATTGTGTCCCCAACGCTCAAGGTCTGATCCACCGAAGTCCAGCCGGTGTTCTTCTCTGACCACTGCCTCCTACTGGCCGACTGTCAATCGCAGGAGGACCAGAGGGCGGGTAGGTGGATATAGAAGCTGAACACGAGACTGTCGACCCCGGAGAACATCGAGGATCTAAAGAGGGATTACAAAGTTTGGAGGTCCGTAAAACCCCTTTTTGACTCCACTGTGCACTGGTGGGAAGCAATCAAGGCCAACATCAAGAGGTTCTTCATCCTCAGAGGTGTTCAGATGGCGGGAGAGAGAAAGAGGGAATTGTCGCAGCTCCAGAAAAGCATGCAGGATCTGCAGTTGATGGGGGTCGATGTCGGGGAGGAACTCAAAAGAGGTGCAGGGCAAGCAAGCCTCGCTCTTCGCCTCTGAGGCCTCAAAGATCATCTTTCGGTCCAGAGTCTGCTCCATGGAGCAGGACGAGAAGTGCTTGGTCGGCTTGATGATGTCTTCGCCGACCGACATACTAAGGATCAGCAAGTGCTTTTATGCCGAGCTGTTTGATGCGAAGCCTACAGACAGCATGGCCTCCCGCTCCTTCCTGTCCCCTATCACGGAGGTCTTAGAGGGCAGCGAGCGAGAGAGCATGGATCGGCCGCTGACTTTGGACAAGCTGACAAAGGCCATCCAGTCCTTCGAGAAGAATAGAACTCCCGGAAACGATGGCTTACCGGTCAAGTTGTACTCAGCTCTGTGGGACTGGATAGGCCCAGACCTACTGGAAGTGTATAGGGGGTATGCTTCTGGCAGGCAGCATGTCAAAGTCCATGAGGAAAGGCATCATCACCCTCATCCACAAGTGGAAGGGGGAAGAGGGAAGAAATCATAAATTGGCAACCCATTTCCTTGCTAAGTGTTGACTACAAGATTCTGTCTAAGGTCATCGCCAAAAGGCTCAAGTCTGCTCTGGAGCTGGTGATCCACCGTGATCAGACCACCTGTACTATACCCGGCAGGAAGATAGAATGGAATCATAGAAACGTACAGCTCATAAAAGAGGCCATTCGGACCATCAAGCTCATGCCGGCTCTTTGTAAGAGCAATCAGTTAGTCCCACTCCCCTGCTCTCTCCCCGTAGCCCTGCAAATTTTTTCCCTTCAAGTATTTATCCAATTCTTTTGAAAGCCACGATTGAATCTACTTCCACCGCCCTTTCAAGCAGCGCATTTCAGATCATAACTACTCGCTACATAAAAATGTTTTTCCTCATGTCGCCTTTGATTCTTTTGCCAATCATCTTAAATCTGGGTCTTCTGGTTCTCGACCCTTCCGCCAATGGGAACAGTTTCTCTGTATTTACTTTATCTAAATCTTTCATGATTCTGAACACGTCTACCAAATTTCCTCTCAACCTTCTTTGCTCTAAGGAGAACAACCTCAGCTTCTCCAGTCTATCCATCTAAGTGAGGTCCCTCATCCCTGGAGCCATTCTAGCAAATCTTTTCTGCACCCCCTCCAAGGCCTTTACGTCCTTCCTAAAGTGCGGTGTCCAGAATTGTACAGGATACTCCGGTTGTGGCCAAGCCAGTGTTTTATAAAGGTTCAACATAACCTTGCTTCTGAACTCTATGCCTCTATTTATAAAACCCAGGATCCCGTGTGCTTTTTTAACTGCTTTCTCAACTTGTCCTGCCACCTTCAAAGATTTGTGCACATATACCCCTAGGTCTCTGTTCCTGCACCCCCTTTAGAATTGTACCATTTAGTTTATATTGCCTCTCCTCGTTCTTCCTTCTCTGCATTAAATTTTATCTGTCATGTGCCCGCCCATTCCACCAGTCGGACTATGCCCTCTTGAAGTCTATCACTATCCTCCTCACTGTTTACTACACTTCCAATTTTTGTGTCATCTGCACATTTTGAAATTGTGCCCTGTACACCCAAGTCCAAGTCACCAATATATATCAAGAAAAGCCGTGGTTCTAGTACCGATCCCTGGGGAACACCACAGTATACTTTCCTCCAGCCCGAAAAACAACCGTTCACCATTCCTTTCTGTTTCCCGTCACTTAGCCAATTCTGTCTCCATGCTGCAACTGCCCCTTTTATTCCATGGGCTTTTGCTGACAAGCCTATTATGTGGCACTTTGTTAAACGCCTTTTGAAAGTCCATATACACAACATCAACTGCGCTGCCCTCATCGACCCTCAGAGCTGATAGACCTGCTGTCAGTGGTCCTCAGTAACCGGGCACACTCCAAAACCTGCTGCACTAAGATTATGCCAGAGTGAGTCTGGTACAAAAGCTGTCAAATCTGACCCTGGGTTTGATACCAGTGTGAACACACCGAATACCACAGGGAATCTTGATGTACAAAATAATTACACAAACAAAAAGAACTTCCATTTATATAGTGCTTTTCTCATCCCCAGGACGTCCTGAAGCACTTCACAATATATAAAATGCAAAACATTTCTGGTGATAATGTCACTGCCGTGAGTCTCCCGGGTTACGGTGATGGACAGCAAACGGCCTGTTTCAATTGCTACCCATTGATTTTAGACGCCCCCGAGCCAGCCCAATTTTGGGTTGTGCTAAAGATGGTCACCAAACCTGGTCTCCTACCTTGTGTGCACTCCGGTCCTATCCATCCTTCCACGCAGACCTTGTTTGCGAACGGATCACAGGTGTAGTGGCCAAAGAAGTCATGGCGTGGTCGGCACAGCTTGTTGCAGCTCACGCCGTAGTAGTTCTCGTCGCACCGCACGCGGATGATGTAGTCTATCTGGGCAGTGCGGCCGTGGTGCCGCCGGTGTTGCCACTGATCCCCGGGGTTCAGCATCCCCGAGTGAGTGACCCTCTCGATCAGCTGCTGGCTGCCTGCGAGGCACAGAGTGGGTAAAATAAGCCCTGGAGCTACACAGACCCCGATAAGATGGGGGAAGAGAGAGATGTTAACTTTGGAACAATCAAATACTCCCGGGTCAGGTCCAGAACGGGTCAGATGACAAGATCCTGGGATCCAGTATGTGAGTAATTTGAGTCATGACATGTGGTGAGTGTAACGTGCTCGGGAGGAACAGGTGACTTTGGACCTATGGTTCCCAAAGCTCTCCACCACTGGGGGTTTCCCTCGCCTCATGTCTGGGTCTGTTGTAGACTAATTGATAGAGATTGATCACTATGATTAGTCAACAACTCCATTATCATTGTATCACGCGACTACCAGGATGGTAGAAGGCGAACTAGATTGGCCATTGGTCTCATATCGTCTAGCAATTCCTATGTAGCTAGATGCAGAATAAAGCTCCCTCGACTTTAACTCAACAACATGCCTCAGCCTCAAAAGCACCTCCTACTGCACCAGTGAGATATTTTTCATTTCCCACAACAGCCGTCATATGGCTTAAGATTGCTAACTTGGTGAAATCAAGTGCTTTGCCCATGCCACCAAGAAACTGGGTTGCAATTACTCCAAGCATTTTGTTTCAGACCCTTGCAGCCAGCACAGGAGAGCAGACAGCAACCAGCACAAGAGAGCAGACAGCAGCCAGCACAGGAGAGCAGACAGCAGCCAGCACAGGAGAGCAGACAGCAGCCAGCACAGGAGAGCAGACAGCAGCCAGCACAGGAGAGCAGACAGCAGCCAGCACAGGAGAGCAGACAGCAACCAGCACAAGAGAGCAGACAGCAACCAGCACAAGAGAGCAGATAGCAGCCAGCACAGGAGAGCAGACAGCAGCCAGCACGAGAGCAGACAGGAGACAGACTTTCTACATAGGAACATAGGAACAGGAGTAGGCCATTCAGCCCCTCGTGCCTGCTCCGCCATTTGATAAGATCATGGCTGATCTGTGATCTAACTCCATATACCTGCCTTTGGCCCATATCCCTTAATACCTTTGGTTGCCAAAAAGCTATCTATCTCACATTTAAATTTAGCAATTGAGCTAGTATCAATTGCCGTTTGCGGAAGAGAGTTCCAAACTTCTACAGCCCTTTGTGTGTAGAAATGTTTTCTAATCTCGCTCCTGAAAGGTCTGGCTCTAATTTTTAGACTGTGCCCCCTACTCCTAGAATCCCCAACCAGCGGAAATAGTTTCTCTCTATCCACCCTATCTGTTCCCCTTAATATCTTATAAACTTCGATCAGATCACCCCTTAACCTTCGAAACTCTAGAGAATACAACCCCAATTTGTGTAATCTCTCCTCGTAACTTAACCCTTGAAGTCCTGGTATCACTCTAGTAAACCTACGCTGCACTCCCTGCAAGGCCAATATGTCCTTCCGAAGGTGCGGTGCCCAGAACAGCTCTCAGTACTCCAGGTGCGGTCTGACCAGGGTTTTGTCTGGGTCAGATTTGAATGCAAATTCAAGAGATGAAAAAATACTGTCTAACAAAGTGCTCCTAAATGGAAAAGTAAACCCTTGTATTAGTGTTAGCTGCAATTCTGATCTCAGACTGTAATCTTCAAAGGATGAGCTGGGGTCAGGTGTGGCCCACACCCCAAGGGTGGATAAATTTGATTCTTTAACGCAGCAAGGTTACCTCATCATCGGTATAATGGGACTCCTCAGGCCTTTTGAGAAAAAAGGCTCAATTCAATAATTTCCTCAAGAACAGAAGCGGCTGCTGCTGTGGTGGAGGGAGAGGAAGTGAGGATAGAAACCAAGGGATAGGCTCCCAGAGACCTGAGTGAAGTAAGGTCAGGGGAGGAGAGGACAAGGGTAGATTTACAATCCCAGGGGGAGTGCTGAGATCCCGGTTTGGGAAGGAGCTTAGAAACCCGGAGGAGGGAGATCTCGAGACCCAGGTGAAGCAAAGGGGGATTTGGAAAACTGCAAAAGGAGCAAGTGGGGGCTTAAATTGATAATAGAGTGGATAAAAAGACAGGAGGAAGCTTAGCAACCTAGGGACAACACTGATAAGAAAGGGAGTCAGAGACCCAGGGAAAGGAAACCTGAAGACACAAGAGATCCTGAGGGTTACTGGGGAAAAAGCAAATATAAAAACCCAGATTCCCACATGAGAGAGGCAGAGGGAAGATCTAGAGACTAGGGCAGGACAGATTAGATGGGACTGAGCCCAGACACCCAGTGATTATCCACTGGGGTTACACCAGATGGTCACAATGTCTGGTCACAATGCCATTCAGTGCTTTCAGTCAGTGGATTTAATTAAATGGCAGGGGTCATATTTAAATCGTAATCTTAGTGATGTTCCTATCAGAGTTCGTGAGGCCTTTTTACTCCACTCAGAATGTCTGATGTCACCACAAAGCTGCAGCAAATCCTCTGACCTGAGACTAGACATACGATGGATTTACTGCTCAGTGAGTGACGGGGACAAAACCTCACCACTAAAACCTTCAGCAAGGACGGGAGGTCGAGAAGGAGGAAGGGTGGGGGCGGGGGTGGCTGAGGAGGGGACTGTAAACATAAGTCTGTAACCTAATGGACAATTCCTCTCTTTCTTTCTCTCCACTCCCCCCCCCCCCCCACCCCGCCTTGCCTTTATCAATGTGACTCTGGTCAGTACTTCTCAACTTTCATTTCTTATTCTTCCTAAACTTCAAGATGTCCTTCTCCCTCCAACTCTCAATTCATTGCACCATCTCCTACTCCAACTCACTCTTTCTCAGGAAGTCAAATCCGTGTAATTCCTTACCTCCCTCCTTCCTATAATCTAGAGGCTTTAAAACCAAAACTTGGCATTGCATAATTGCTTGATTTACCTCATCTCTCCTACTTTTTTTTCAATCTTGGTGGCATCCTGTTCGCTAGGCCTTGGACTTTGATTGGCCTCCTGGAGCCCAAAGTTCTGAGTTGAAACCAAGACTGGCTCCATGGCTGCAGACTTCTTGCCTTAGCTTTGGGTCAAGTCCATGATAATTCCATTCAGATAAATGGGAACACAGTAAGGCGGCTTAAGAGCCTCCTTCACTTCCTTCAAACGCTGCTCCAGAGAACAGTGCAATGTCCTTACCTGCAACATGGGCTGTATCATTGTCATAGTCCCAAGCTTCCAGTATCAGGGAGTAGGATCTCTGGAAATTAAAAGGAGAATGGAATCAAAGAGATGGTCACAATCACAAAGAGAATCACCAGACAGGCCAGGAAAGTCCCAGCTTTGTTCCCCAGTCTATGGCGAGATGGCTGATCTCAGGCTGGCAGCAGTGGGTCTATCATGATTACCCTCAGCACCCATGAGAGGGGGGGGTGGGAAAGGGGAAGAGGGGAAACAAACAGGGGTTTTTAATCCTGTTTATAATCCAGTGACCACTGCCAGAAAGCCCAGGTGTGTGGAAATCAGGCCTGGGCAGGATGGGACTTGGCTTTGGTTCCTCTCGTGGTTAAATAATCTGTTCACACTTATTGTCCCGGCTTAGAATAGCCTCTAGGGTGAAGCACCAGAATGCTGGTGGGGCCCACAGAATCCGCCCCCCCACAAAAGCCGGTGTCTTCACAGGGGAGAACTAGGTGCAAGGGGGAGAAACCGGGTCAATAGGCCATTTGGTCCATCTCAGTCCATCCAACCAGAGAAAGGTGCAGCTCCCTCATAAAAGCATCAGTTGCCTCTCAAATAATAGAACCAGAAGTTTACACCACAGAAGGCAGCCATTTGGCCCATGTCTGTTCCAGCTCTTGGCTAGAGCCCAATAGGCCACACCATGTGTTAACCACTTTGTGTAGAACTTTTGGAAATTAGGCTAAAACATTACAAGGGAGGTGGGTGAGGGCGCAATCAAATGAAGTAATGTAGTGACAGAGTTAATGTTCCAAAACAGAAAAGAGTAGGAGAAAGCATAGTAAATAACAAATTGGATAAGGGGTTGTTTTTGGCCTTCCCTTCTCCAGGCAACTTGGTTCCATACTTTTTAAAAAACACATTCATAAAACCTGGCTGGTTGACGACTTTGGAAAATTTCAGCTCATAAAACAAGTCAAGTTTTCTTACTTATTTCATCTCCTAGCAATAAGTTCAAAACAGGAACTACAGCGAGAGATCTCATTCAAAAGGTTAGCGTTTGAGCCACAGCATCACCTGACGCCAAAATTACGCGGGTCAGGCAGATTCACTTCACGTTACATTTTCCACCTGGGCCTGATCTTGTACTAAATTCTTCGGTATGGGGTTTTAAGCACAGACCTTGGCCTAAAAGTGTTGTTGAACACCATCACCTCCAAGTTCCCTTCAAGCCACACACCATCCTGACTTGGACCTATATCACCCCTGTTCCTTCATCATCCGTAGCAGCATCATGGAAATCCCTACCCAACATAGTCATGGGAAGATCATCACTACAAGGGCCACAGGGGGTGCAAGTAGAAGGCCCACCAACAGCTTCTCAGGGCAACAGCCGTGGCTCAGTGATACCATGGTCACCTCTGAGTGAGAAGGTTGTGAGTTCAGGTCTCACTCCAGAGACTTCAGCCCATAATCTAGGCTGACCCTTCGATGCAGTACTGACCTGTCGGAGGTGGTGTCTTTCGGATGAGACGTTAAACCGAGGCCATGTCTGCCCTATCGGGTGGATGCAAAAGATTCCACGGCACTATTCGAAAAAGAGCAGGGGGGTTCTCCCCGGTGTCCTGGCCAATATTTATCCCTCAACCAACACCTAAAACAGATTATCTGGTCATTATCTCATTGCTGTTTGTGGGAGCTTGCTGTGCGCAAATTGGCCATGTTTCTTACATTCTAACAGTGATGACACTTCAAAAAAAGTACTTAATTGGCTGTAAAACGCTTTGGGACATCCTGAGGTCATAAAGAACGATATAAATGCAAGTTATTTCTTTCTAACTATCGTTAGACAATAAACGTGACCGTGCCAATGTCGGCCATATTCCGAGAACAAGTTAAAAAATACAGAAACAATGCCGGTTGGAAAATATATCCAGAACATCTTTGAGAATTCCGAATGCCAAGAATCACAAGTTTGTTCCAACTCAATTTCATTCCCTTCTCTCCTGAAGGTGCTCGACCTTTTCTGGAGTCAGGTCACCTAGTGCCTCACCTAATGGTCAATCTTCATCTGGGAACCATCGTTGGGAATCGCAGCCGAGTCTGGTCTTCTACTCACCCAATATCGGCACAAATGCACTTTCTAGTAGGGGGTCACTGGATAATCAATCAGGAACTCTAGCTGGCTCTTCACCCCCCTCAGTAACCAAGGAATTTGTAGAAAATTGTACAGCTCCTGCTGGTGCTCTTTACCACCGCATCCCCCCAAATCATGTCTAGTGTGAGAAATGGAAAATACCAGTCTTAGGCAATTAAGGATATTCTTCTTTAATGAAGTGGGTATGGGAGGGGGTGGGGGGTGTGAAAGAGAGGAGTGAGGCTCATCGTTGAGGCAGAGAGGGAGCATTACTCTGTATCTAACCCGTGCTGTACCTGCCCTGGGAGTGTTTGATGGGACAGTGTAGAGGGAGCTTTACTCTGTTTCTAACCCGTGCTGTACCTGCCCTGGGAGTGTTTGATGGGACAGTGTAGAGGGAGCTTTACTCTGTTTCTAACCCGTGCTGTACCTGCCCTGGGAGTGTTTGATGGGACAGTGTAGAGGGAGCTTTACTCTGTATCTAACCTGTGCTGTACCTGCCCTGGGAGTGTTTGATGGGACAGTGTAGAGGGAGCTTTACTCTGTATCTAACCCGTGCTGTACCTGCCCTGGGAGTGTTTGATGGGACAGTGTAGAGGGAGCTTTACTCTGTATCTAACCCGTGCTGTGGGAGGGGAGGTGTGGACACAAGGGCTGCATTCTATGAATGGATGTTATTCATACAATGTGAAGAAATCAGTGCGTGTGTTAGACTGAGAGCGTTCCCAGGGATTTTTCTGCTCCGGTGTCCTTTCGCCACACTCCACAGTGACGTTCAGTCACCAGCTTCTCTCGCGTCCTGATTCATGGAATCAAAAACACATGAGGAAAGGACCAATCCTGCCCCTGAATTCACAGCGAAATACACTGACCGTTCTGGTACTAGACAAGATGGGCCGAGTGGCCTCCTTCTGTGCTGTATCATTCTACAAACAGGAGGGTCCCAGGGAGTGAGGGGGGGGGGGGGGAACAAAACTGGCCACCTGTATGGGGAGAAAGAAAAAGAGAGGAAACTTGGAAATATCAGTTTAAATAGATGTGTATTTATCCACATTCCTTCATTTTAAGAGTGTCCTGAAATGCTTTTAATTTATTCAGCATATCTGCTGAGTGAGCCGATCTCAACTGGGGTGGGGGCTTTAACCTGGAAATGGGGGGCGAGGGGGGGGGGGGGGTGAGAGCTTTAACCGGGGTGGCTGTGGGGGAGCCTTAATTGGCATCAACATCCCAGGGTTCGGGAGGGGAAATTCAGCTCCAGTTCTTGCTCCTGGTCGCCCTCCAGAGGCCCACCCGTGCAATTGACCATTGGGAAAGGACAAGGCCAGGCTGAAGAATGGCAGGTGCCAGGAGAGGTTGGCAGGCCCCCCCCGTGGAACCCATACGGCAGGAGTCAACACCCGTATCTCGCCCAGTAAGTTGCCCATTTGAACAGACAGCCAAGGTGTGCGAGCAAAGGCCTCCATTGACGTTGGAGGACGCTCAGCCCTGCGCAATGGTGCACCTTCGAGGGTGAGCCCATCGAGGGAGAGGGGATGAAACCCACCACCTGAACAAGGTGAGGGAGGGGGCTTAAAACATTGAAGGAATTTTAACCAGGCAAAAGAACCAAGGGGAGATGAGGAGAATGTTTTTTTATATATAAATGCAGCGAGTTGTTATGATCTGGAATGCGCTGCCTGAAAGGGCGGTGGAAGCAGATTCAATAGTAACTTTCAAAAGGGAATTGGATAAATACTTGAAGGGGAGAAAATTTGCAGGGCTACGGGGAAAGGGACTAATTGGACAGCTCTTTCAAAGTGCTGGCACAGACACGATGGGCCGAATGGCCTCCTCCTGTGCTGTATCGTATCTATGAATGTAGATAAATATACATTTTTTTAAACTGATATTTGCAAAAGTGTCCTGAAATGTTGTTATTTTATTCAGTTGCTGATGTGTCGACTGGCCCCACTGTTCCAGCAGGTCACAACATCGTCAACACAAATCAACACTGGTGAGCAGCCTGTTCAGCCAGCTGATGACTATATTAATCCCTGGATTAGAGTAGTTTATCTTGGCGCAGACGCTCAGCCGAACCAGCGATTCCCAGGACAGCTATTTCCAGCATGGCAGGCCGAGTCTCTCTGACCCATCCAGAGTCAAAGTAAAATGTCACCTTCCGCAGCCCAAAAATTGAATTTAACCCATTCACCTGCCTCTTCCGCGTCCCTCGAGCTGCTTAGCAACTGACTCCCACCCACCTTACATCAGCAAGCAGCTTGGGTACAGGAACCAGAGTTACAGAGCAGCGGATCAGGGAGTCGAACACATTTGATACCTTCTGCCCGGGCCCTGCCGATGGCTTACTGGGAAGAACACAAGCCAGCCCAACGCAGGCCGGCGGGCCTCAGGTTGAAATCCCAGTCTGTGCTGAGTTAGATAATCTGAATTGGGGGAATGAGGTGAATAGTAACCCAAGATAGGGATGGAAAAGATCAGCTAGAGTTCTCACTCCTGTGACCCACCGTCTCCTGCTGGAATGTGGATGTCGGGTCAGACTCAGCCACCCCCCACCCCCCCCCCCCCCCCCCCCCCCGAAATGGTAGAATGACTTGCACTCATTTTCCAGGCTCACAGATGAAGAATGGCCATGTGGGCACAGGACTGCGGGGCCGCACGTAGCAATAGAACTGTATCCGGTGAGGAATCGCTAAAACTCAAGCAGAATAATGGCAGAGTGCAGTTTGCACCCACCTGAAGTAAAGTGATCCAACTCAGCTGCATTTTCTGCGCTCAGCCTTATTATCATCACGGGGCGATTGTATTTCCTCTAATTGGGAGCTTGCCTTTGGGGTTTGGGAGTAGAAAGGGGGCAGGAAGCTGCGTGCAGCAGTTTAAAGGGTTCACACTGGGAGCAAATGGTTGCTGGTACCACAACTTACATTGGAAGTGTTTCTGTGAAGTTAGGCAGCACAGTTTGGGTCAGAGAGGGGAAGCCCCAAGAGACACAACACAGTAATGGCAGCAGCAGGAGGTGGTGATGACCAGGTCAATTAGTGCCAATTGGCCTTTATTGCAAGGGGGATTTGAGTACAAGAGTCTTGCTGCAATTTTACAGGGCTTTGGTGAGACCACACCTGCAGTACTGTGCACAGTTTTGGTCTCCTTACCTAAGGAAGGATGTACTTGCCTTAGAGACGGTGCAATGAAGGTTCACTAGATTGATTCCTGGGATGAGAGGGTTGTCCTATGAGGAAGGATTGAGTAAAATGGGCCTATACTCTCTGGAGTTTAGGAGAATGAGAGGTGATCTCATTGAAACATATAAGATTCTGAGGGGGCTTGACAGGGTAGATGCTGAGAGGCTGTTTCTCCTGACTGGAGAGTCTAGAACTAGAAGGCATAGTCTCAGGATAAGGGGTCGGACATTTAGGACTGGGATGGGGAGGAATTTCTTCCCCTAGAGGGTCATGAATATCCCCAGAGGGCTGTGGATGCTCAGTCATTGAGTATATTCAAGATCGATAGATTTTTGGACTCTGAGGGAATGAAGGGATATGGGGATTGGGCGGGAAAGTGGAGTTGAGGTTGAAGATCAGCCATGATCTGATTGAATAGCAGAGCAGGCTCGAGGGACGTATGGCCTACTCCTGCTCCTATTTCTTATATCAGCTCAGTGACCAGGTCAGATAAGGCAGAGCAGACAACAGAACCTTGCAAGAATTCACTGTACAAAGAACATCAGCTATTTAGTCACCTTCCCTCACAGTCTTAAACTGAGTAAATTGCTTAGTATCAATGCCCAGGAGGCAGAAAAGTGCCATTTTACACCCCTTGCCCTGAAGCGATCCTTCCCCACCTCTTCCCACCCCCCCCCAATCCTGGCCTCCATTGCTTGCTCTCTCATTATGCCAACACTTGGATTTTGCAGACTCTTGTGGTATCCAAAGGGAATGCCGATGCGTTCAAGGGGAAGACAGCCCACAACAACAGGGCAGAAAATGGCACAAGTGCCAACCTCTCACCTCCAACCTACACCCACTCACCCCCATGAGGGCACACTGGAGTGTTTGGGCACTGGCGGGAGTGGGAGTTGAAGGACGCTGAACACCCTGCATTACCCGTCAGCAAACGAGATCATGAAACTCTCCCGTCTGAAAGGCACACGTGATCTCCACTAGTGACCGTCCCCCCCCCCCTCCTCAAGGTGGGCCTCACAAACAGGAACAAAGACACTGGCCCCTCGGTACCCAGCCCCGTCAGCACATCAGGCTCACTCTTAAGCACCAGCTCAGAGACATCCACCCGAGGGGAATTGGAGAGGGAAATTGCGGAGAAAGCCCAGGAGGATCCAGGGGTGGAAGATGCTGACTTGGGGCAGGGGGAGTAAGGAGATGTCATCCTTTGATGGAAGACCTAGATCTAATGGCTTCTGCTTTTAAAAGAAAAATCATTAGCGCACAGCCTGCATGTAATGGGGCAGGTTAGAGGCGGCTTTAGTCTGCGTCAAACCCGGCCTGGAAGTACTTAGAAATACATAAAAGTTACAACACAGAAACGGGCCATTTGGCCCAGGCAGTCCATGCCGGTGTTTACTCCCCATGCGTCCTAATCACGTTTACCCACCCTGTTCCCAGATCTCTTCATCCCCTTTTCCTTCATCCACCTATCCAACCTAATCATAAGCATTGACATAGTTTCTCCCTCAAGCACTAACCCTGGGAGTGAATTTAACAGCCTCACAGCTCTCTCTGTGAAGAAGCTTCTCCTGCCCTCTGTTCTAAATCTCTTCCATTTAATTTCCCAGCAACAACATCCTTCACTTAAGACAACCACAAAATCCAGGCAACCCTCAGACCCTTAGGTGACTTGTTTGATACTTGTAATATTTAAGTAAAGGGAATTAGGGGTTACGGGGAGCGGGCAGGAAATTGGACATGAATTTAGATTTGAGGTTAGGATCAGATCAGCCATGATCATATTGAATGGCGAAGCAGGCTCGAGGGGCCGATTGGCCTACTCCTGCTCCTATTTCTTATGTTCTTATTGTTGCCTGACTGCAAATTTAAACTATACTTTTTTTTTGCTCTGTCCCTCCATCCCCAATTTTCTCCTCTCATCCTCCTGAGGGCACCAACTCTTGCTGGGATCAGGCACCGACTGGTAACTCAATCTAGTGGCTATTCCTCACGCATACTTAAGTCAGTTACTAGCTCAATTGCTAAATTTAAATCTGAGATAGATAGCTTTTTGGCAACCAAAGGTATTAAGGGATATGGGCCAAAGGCAGGTATATGGAGTTAGATCGCAGATCAGCCATGATCTTATCAAATGGCGGAGCAGGCACGAGGGGCTGAATGGCCTACTCCTGTTCCTATGTTCCTAATTTCCTATGTTCAGCGAGTGTCGGCAGGCTATTCCACCATGTAGAGCATCCCAGCTAAGTCTGAGCACAAGTGCGTTTCCTGCGGAAAGCACTGGATTATGCTCAGAGCCCAGGAACCTTATGCTGATTCCCCTCCCCTCCCAGCTCAGGGCCTTCCCCAGCGACCTTGACGTGGTGGGAAGGCTATCGCGCTTTTATGACCGAGAGCTACGGTGCTAGGAGTGTAACTCCTGCAGGGACACCCAAGCCGGGCAGGTCGGAAGGTAGGAGTCAGACTAAAGGCAGTGCATTGCCCTCCTGGTAGGGGCCGTGAATCAATGTAAAAATGCCTTACAGAAACAACCCAGAGATGATTCTGTTACAGGACCGGTAAATATCAACTGCGGAGAACTGCAATCTGCTGGATGTAGGCCATCATCGAACTCCAATCAGAGTCAAATATTGTTGATCTAGACAGACAGACAGGTTGCCTTATGGCCCACTATGGACAGGAGACTAACTAAATAGTTCAAAGGCGTGGAAGTCAATTGTAGCAACCCAACCACCATCCCAGCTCAGCGAACTCAGTGCAGACTGGGGATCAAACCTAAAACCTGTCTGTGTGGCACAGAACCAGAGAAAAACATTATTGTGGTGACTCTGCAAACTGGCGATTGCAGTGGGGAGCGCGGGTTGGAGAATGGGAGCACTTGTATTTAACGGATGCGATTAAAGATCTAACAATGTCACTGCAGTACCAGCAATACTTGTACCTTCCTCTGTTTACTAATCATTACACGGCGTGGGGAAAGAGGACACTGCACAAGATTGTTTCCTTTGCAAATCAAAACATTGTGTTTCAAGGAGTTCAAACGGGGCAAAGTCTCCACAAACGCTCCCACTCTCCTGTAATATCCGGCCTCCTTTGTGAGGTTCTGGTCACCTGTTTCTCAATGAGAATCACGAATCCAGCACAGAAGAGATGGGCTTCAGCTCCTGATACCAGAGAGCTGTGCGAGCGCTGCAGTTACAGGCTCCTCATTCATTCCCATAACCTCTGCCACTTCCCGCAGAAGGTTAGAAACAATAAGTGACTTCTAGAAGGACACAATTGCGAATCACATTCCCACCAGTTCCCAAGGGCTCTGCTTTGAATAATGATTTCTGTTTGGAAATGAAACAATCGTTGGGTTATGGGCAAGACCAGAGCTCTCCTTTATTTATTATTTTGTGCTCATTAAGCTAGGGAATAAAAGGTCCTGCCATTTCAGACACCCAGTGTCAGCATCAAGCATCATAGCCAGATACAGAGTTAAGATTGCCCCAGTTTTGGGCTCCAACTCAAGAGCGTTTCTTACTGCACCATTGTGACATTTTCCCATTTCCCACATGTGGTGATCTCTCAACAAGTGCCAATTAGTGCCCAGTAGGAAGTGAACAGAGACGGCCGACTTCATTTCACTGGGACCCGTATAACCAGCAAATAAAGGAGAGTTTCAACCCATCAGTCTGGGCTGGATTAGATCCTGACTGCAGGGGTGAAAGGTCACTCTGCCACCCTCTTCCCTTGCCCTCCTTTTGTTTCCTGTTTTCTCCCCTCTTCTCAAACTTCTGATTCATGCTGGGGCCAGAGAACGGGCAGCGCTCGAGAACCTGACCTATTCTTCATGGGCGAGTCCAGGGAGCGACCGTCCCTAGGCTATTCCGTCACACAGCAGCAGCACAGCCAAGACTGGTCCCATCTTCACGCCCGCTATTAAGGATCACCGGACGGCAATCTGGAACAGAAAGCCTGACTGATCGTCCTCCTCTCTCGCCCACTGCAGCCCCACTACCGCTGCCCCGACTGAGATCAGCTCACGCAGCAGAGACCAGGGATCAAATCCGGGGCCTACAGATCCATGCGGCCTGCTACCACACCAGGCACTGTATTTACACTGAGCAGAAAACCACACCCTTCAGCAAGCAGCAACCGCCAGTCATGAAATATTAGACCAACATCTTACCGGCCATGCGAAGTGAAAGGGGATTGCCACCTTGCTGCTGTTTCCATTATAGTTCCTTTTATCTTTGATGGAAAATGAATTGCCTCCTATAACTGTGCTGGAACCTGTCCCCAGGATGCACGGCCCCCCGGGCAACACTCTGACTTGGTACTCCTTGAGGCAGACTCGAAAGTACGTGTCACACTCGTCCAGCGTGCAGCGAGAATCGTGACTCAGCCGTTCTCCATCGCAGCACAGGCCAGTCTGAAGCTCACCATTGAGGTTCTGCACCGATTTAATCTGAAGCTCAAAAATACCAGTCGCACGGGGAACCTGCAGAAGAGAACAAACTATCAGGAGGGGGGGGGGGCAACAAGATTTATCGAATACTCAACTGGCCTTGTGCCAAAAGGTGCCAGGCTACAGTAGGAAATGCCAGCCTCTCTTGTTGCTGTATTCAAATATAAACAAGGCATCTTCATCCAAACAGACAAACTGGGCAGATATTTTACATAAGAACATAAGAAATAAGAGCAGGAGGAGGGCATTCGGCCCCTCGAGCCTGCTCCGCCATTCAATAAGATCATGGCTGATCTTCGACCGCAACTCCACCTTCCCGCCCTATCCCCATATCCCTTGATTCCCTTAGAGTCCAAAAATCTATCGCTCTCACTCTTGAATATACTCAACGACTGAGCATCCACAGCCCTCTGGGGTAGAGAATTCCAAAGATTCACGATCCACTGAGTGAAGAAATTCCTCCTCATCTCAGTCCTAAATGTCCGACCCCTTATCCTGAGACTACGCCCCCTAGTTTTACTCCCCTCTGCCCCTGACTTGTGCTGGGGGACGGGTTCCATTGGCACATCAGCCCTCTGGTACCTTGCCCAAGTGGACATTCGTGTGAACCTAGACAGAGCATCGGAAATCCTTTGTGTTTAAATGAAGGTTTAAAAAACAAAAATAGTAAACAAAAAGGAACTTCTACCCCGAGTGGAACAAACTATTATACCACAGCAGCCATCACAATCCAGCCCCATCCCCTCTCTACCTGACGTTACTTCATACTACAGCACGGAAGGAGGCCATTCGGCCGATCGAGTCCACGCTGGCTCTATGCAAGAGCAATCCAGCTAGTCCCACTCCCCCACCCTTTCCCTGTAGCCCTGCAAATTTTTTCTTTTCAAGTACTTATCCAGTTCCCTTTTGAAGGCCATGATTGAATCTGCCTCCACCGCCCCCTCAGGCAGTGCATTCCAGGTCCTAACTTGGTCAAAGATGGTCACAGATTAGGCCATGCTAGCTCTTCAATCCAAAAATCCCCCCCATTACAGCATCCAGGTGTTCCTTAAAAGATTCCAGAGGTCTCCCCACCTTTATCCAGAAGTCCATTTAGATATGTGCAGTTCCAGAAGGGACCACTGTATGCTGCTCAGGAGTGGAAGCCCTGGCTGATCTTTCCTTCCCTAACTTAGGTCCGCAGAGGTCAATTGTAGCTCCCCCTCCTCTGCAACCCCAGCCCAGCTGATCCCACTAGACAGCAAATCATCAACCCATCCCATTGCACCACAAGCAACCCTCAACCCAGCCCTTACCACCAGCAACCAAGACCCATCCAGTCCCACCTCCGCCCCAGGTCTCCAGTCCCACCTCCGCCCCAGGTCTCCAGTCCCACCTCCGCCCCAGGTCTCCAGTCCCACCTCCGCCCCAGGTCTCCAGTCCCACCTCCGCCCCAGGTCTCCAGTCCCACCTCCGCCCCAGGTCTCCAGTCCCACCTCCGCCCCAGGTCTCCAGTCCCACCTCCGCCCCAGGTCTCCAGTCCCACCTCCGCCCCAGGTCTCCAGTCCCACCTCCGCCCCAGGTCTCCAGTCCCACCTCCGCCCCAGGTCTCCAGTCCCACCTCCGCCCCAGGTCTCCAGTCCCACCTCCGCCCCAGGTCTCCAGTCCCACCTCCGCCCCAGGTCTCCAGTCCCACCTCCGCCCCAGGTCTCCCTTTGCCAATAGTCCACTTGCTGCCATTGTCCCTGCACCAGACATTATCTAGGAAATGGAGATGGGCAGACTAGGTAAGGACAATCAATCAATATCACAAGTTCTGGCTACAAAACTGCCTGTGACATTTCAAGTCTTTATAAATGTTTTGCCCTTTTCTTATTTGACATCCAGTTATGCTTCATTTGATTTTCCTGGTTTGTATTGTGGCCGTACCCATTTAATGTCAGTGAGCTGATATTGCCAGTCGAGCTCAGTGTTCTCTGGTGACCCGCCCTATAAGCTCCGCTGACAACCTGGTATCTGACGAATTTCCTTTCCATGTTCCATTATATTTATGCATTTCTTTTTAGAGTTCGAATGAGGGTGCACAAAGCTCAAAACAAAGCAATTTGTCAACATACAGGTCTCCCCAGTAAAAGCAATGGACCAAACCCCTTCTCATTTCACTCCCACTGGAAAAAAATCCTAAAGGACCAAATGCTTTCCGATTCCCTCCCATTACATAGAATCCCAAAAGAGAAAAACCCCTCTCGTTTCAAACCATTCTAGGGAGTTCCAGTGGACCAATTCCATTTACACCTGCAGCGTTCCTGTTCAAGTAAAGGGAAAGTGTTCCGGGTTTTTTTTTTGGTGCACTGAATTCAGTCGATCACACCGATTTTCGATTTCTGGTGAGACACAGGGCTGAGAACGGCCCTCACAAACCTGGGCCTGGTTCAGGTCCTCGATTCTACTGTTAGAGCTACGGTCAGATGATGCTTATACTAGTCTTAGGAACATCGGAACAGGAGTAGGCCATTCAGCCCCTCGAGCCTGCTCTGCCATTTGATAAGATCATGGCTGATCTGTGATCTAACTCCATATACCTGCCTTTGGCCCATATCCCTTAATACCTTTGGTTGCCAAAAAGCTATCTATCTCAGATTTAAATTTAGCAATTGAGCTAGTATCAATTGCCGTTTGCGGAAGAGAGTTCCAAATTTCCACCACCCTTTGTGTGTAGAAATGTTTTCTAATCTCACTCCTGAAAGGTCTGGCTCTAATTTTTAGACTGTGCCCCCTACTCCTAGAATCCCCAACCAGCGGAAATAGTTTCTCTCTATCCACCCTATCAATTCCCCTTAATATCTTATAAACTTCGATCAGATCACCCCTTAACCTTCGAAACTCTAGAGAATACAACCCCAATTTATGTAATCTCTCCTCGTAACTTAACCCTTGAAGTCCGGGTATCATTCTAGTAAACCTACGCTGCACTCCCTCCAAGGCCAATATGTCCTTCCGAAGGTGCGGTGCCCAGAACTGCTCACAGTACTCCAGGTGCAGTCTAACCAGGGTTTTGTATAGCTGCAGCATAACTTCTGCCCCCTTGTATTCTAGTCCTCTAGATATAAAGGCCAGCATTCCATTAGCCTTATTGATTATTTTCTGCATCTGTTCATGATACTTCAATGATCTATGTACCTGTACCCCTAGGTACCTTTGGACATCCACTGTTTTTAATTTTTTACCATTTAGAAAGTACCCTGTTCTATCCTTTTTTGATCCAAAGTGGATAACCTCACATTTGCCTACATTGAATTCCATTTGCCACAGTTTTGCCCATTCACCTAATCTATCAATATCGCTTTGTAATGTTATGTTTTCATCTACACTGCTTACAATGCCATCAACCTTTGTGTTATTGGCAAACTTAGATATGAGACATTCTATGCCTTCATCTAAGTCATTAATAAATATTGTGAATAATTGAGGCCCCAAGCCAGATCCCTGCGGGACTCCACTAGTCACATCCTGCCAAGTTGAGAGTACCTACCCATTATCCCTACACTTTCGCTCAGCCAACTTCCTAACCAAGTCCGTACTTTTCCCTAGATTCCATGGGCTTCTATCAGACACATTTAAAATCCTATTGCAGGGTAATGCTCGTCCTCAGTATGTTACAGGGATGGAAAAAGTTAACAGAGCAAACTGATGTCATAAGCCACAAGCAAATTATCAAGCATCCTCCCAACCCAGAGATAGGTCAGTCTGGATGGCTGATATGTAGATTGGGAAACTTCTTGCTACACTCTGCTGGTTTGGTTTCTATCGAGAGAGTGGGAAGAAAAGACATCACAAGAGACACAATAGATAACAAGTTCCGAACATCTCATGACACGGTTTGGCAGATAGGAGCAGGGGCCTAGCACCGGGAGAGAGGGGCCTAGCACCGGGAGAGAGGGGCCTAGCACCGGGAGAGAGGGGCCTAGCACCGGGAGAGAGGGGCCTAGCACCGGGAGAGAGGGGCCTAGCACCGGGAGAGAGGGGCCTAGCACTGGGAGTGGGAGACTAGCGCAGTTTGTGTCATTGCGGAATGATCAGGTGCCGATAAACAGGTCTCAATCTCTCCCCCGAGGATAACACTGATCAATATTCTGCAAATCCTCGTCATTTCTATTGCCCCAAGAGCAATTTTAAAAGGAGTGCCGATCCTAGGAGCAGGGTTGTCGCCTGTTAGGGTGGAGCTGCTGACTGCTAGGTGGTAAAGAGAAAACTCGTTTTAACAAAGATCTAAATTCAAGGGCACAGCAAAAAACAAAACAAAATTGTACAAATGCAACTGTCACTTTTTTCATAGATCAACCCCCCCCCATGACCCCAACTCCCAATCACCCATGTCCCCAACCTCCCCACACCCCCATATCCCCTCCTATCCCCAACCCCACTCCCCATATCCTCCACCCCCCTCATTCTCCATATCCCCACCCCCCCATAACCCACCCCATCCCCCCACCCCCACATATCCCCAACATCCCTAATCCCCCCCATATCCCAAACACCCCAACATATCCACAACCCCCACATCCCCAACCCCCCATCCCCCATATACCCAATCCCCATATCCCCAATCCCACCCCCATCCACTGTCTCACCCTATCCCTCAACCTCACCTACCCCTCAATTCATTTCCCTGAAGGATATTCAATTGTCTACTGATCCCATTTATACATTTCACTTGAGTGGCCTTTCCCTGTGAGCATTTATAGATTCCCCAGCGAGCCCCTGCATTTAAAGGTTCCCAGCATGATCCACACTGCAACCCACCCCAATGGATTATGTTTCTTTTCCCAGTTTTCACCCCTCCATTCCTGATTCCACCTATCTTACTGGGGGACAGATTCCACTGATGCAGCAACCCTGCAGTACCCAAGTAACCATTAAATTGTCAGGAAATTCAGCTATGAAGGGCCTCACAGCCAAGCCCAAAGCTGTCCTCACTCCACATCCACACATGCATTCACCAACAGCGGTCACTGGGTAGTGGTCAGGGGCTTTGTTTGAGACCAATTCCCTGTTGCTGCCTCAGCACAGACCAGGGATGGAGCCTTGGACCCTCCTAGTTTGAATGGCTCAGTGCAGACATGGGAAACCGCCCTCATATAGAAGGCGGACATTAGTATGTTATATAAACACGTATATAATAATTCAACAGACGCATAACGCCCAACCCAATAGCCACAGAGACAGACGCACACACACACACACACACACACACACACACTATGTATGCTGCAGTCCCACATCCTGCACAATTGAATTACCCCCTCAGTTACATTTCCCGCAGAAAGATTTGTGTCACTCGACCTGTAGCTCATTAGTGGACTGAATGCAGGATCAGCAATGGCTTTACTGCCAAGGGTGGAGTTTGGACAGAGAGACACACACACACACATAGAATGACAGACTCTGCCCCAGAGGAGCTGGGGATAATCCCCACAGACAGCATCTTCACCCAGCCAATGATTTTAATGACCCCAGCACAGTGTTCCCCAGGGGCAGCTTGTGAATTTTAATTGTAGCTTACAGTGATGCTTCTTACCTTCCAAGATGGCTGCACCTTGAGCAACACCCTATTCCTTCCAAGATCACTTCATTCCAAAACAGGTGGGAGTTGAATAAACTCCCTGACATTGTGGGATACGGTACATGCTCCATCCTTACACTGAGCCTCACTCATCAATTGGGGATCAACGGTTAAAAGTTTCTGTAGCGGAGTCTCACACTGTCAGGAGGGGCATGGCCTCCTGTTTGACCATCCTATCACTCCCTTCATCTACAGCAACACTTATTAAAATGCACACGTACACTTATAAATACACACATCCAAGTTTCCAAATGCAGCAAAACTATAAACACAAACTGAAGCATTATAACTGAAACAAGGACACACAAAAATCTCAATTCCGATATTAGAGTACAATAACCAACCTTTAGTCTGTTACACCCCCACCGGTTTTAATATGCTGTTCTTTTAAAAAAAAAATTGGCTGCCCCACAGAATGGGGAATGACCACATACCTGGGGCTGCAAGATTAGAACTACAGTCAAGACAGTTGTCAGGTGCCTCAGTTCACTCAAACACATCTCTTTGCCTCTCTCCCGATCAGACTTGTTTCTGTTTGGATGCTGGTTTCCTCTCTGCTTGTTCCTGCCTCTTGTTTCCAGTTCTCTGCTACAATTCTTTCCCCTCAGAGCTCGTCACGGTTCCAATCTCTCGCAGCTTTGGGTAGGAGGGGGGGAGGGCACTGATTCTCAATAAATCCCAACCCAGCTTTGATTCACTGGGTTGCTGGCCAATTGGAGCGTCGGATGCCAAGCCAGCGAGCCAATCGAGGAACGGCCTCTGAAGGATCAGCGTCTGATTTTACCATTAAGTTTGGCTGAAGGCAGATCTTAGTTTGACTCTGTTCCAGGGGATTGGTCTCACAGAGAGAGAGAGAGAGAGAGACAGGAATTGAGAGCAAAAAACAGAGACAAATAGACAAAAATGCGGAGAGAGACACAAACATGAAGTTAAAAGACAATGAAAGACAAAACGATAGGGATAGAGTGAGAGAGGGAGAGAGGCAGAGAGAGAAAAGCAGCCAGAAATACACAGAACAAGATACAGACAGATGACGGAGCGAGAGAGAGAGAGAGAGAGAGTGCAACAGAAATAGAGAATAAGAGTGACTGACAGTCAATAAAAATGACAAATACTGAGAGAAAGCAGGAGACAGTCGGAAGGAGAGGGAGAGAAGGAGACAGTCGGAGAGAGAGAAAGAGGGAACAAGACAGTCAGAGGGAGAGAAAGAGAGGAGAGATTTGGAGGGAGAGAAATAGAGAAGGAGAAATTTGGAGGGAGAGCGAGAGAAGGAGAGAAGGAGACAGGCGGAGGAAGAGAAGGAGACAGCCGGATGGAGAGAAGGAGTGAATGAGACAGCCGAAGGGAGAGGAGAGAAGGAGACAGTCGGAGGGAGAGAAGGAGACAGCCGGAGGGAGAGAAGGAGAGAAGAAGACAGTCAGAGGGAGAGATGGAGACAGTGGGAGGGAGAGGAGAGATGGAGAAAGTGGGAGGGAGAGGAGAGACGGAGACAGCCAGAGGGAGGGAAGAAGAGAAGGAGACAGTTGGAAGGAGAGAAGGAGACAGTCAGAGGGAGAGAAGGAGACAGTCAGAGGGAGGGAAGAAGAGAAGGAGACAGTTGGAAGGAGAGAAGGAGTCAGTCAGAGAGAGGGAAGGAGACTGTTGAAGGGAGAGGAGAGGCGGAGACAGTCAGAGGGAGAGGAGAAATGGAGAAGCCATTTGACAGTCACTGACCTATTGAACTGGGAGTTTTCATGATACGAGTTAATGTTTCCTGCGTCACAAACCTCCAGCTGGGTTTGAAGAGCAGAGGGGGCTGGGGGATATTCCCAGTCTACAAGTCATGATTCGGGGGTTGGGGGGTAACTTTTTAATTAATACATAGTTAAAGTACAATAGGATCAGGATTTAAAAAAAAACAATTGAAAAGGCTGTTGTTATCCCTGCAGGGTCTGATTTGGAATATTCTGCTGCAAAACATTGCAGTTGGTGTTACATGTGGTTATTGCAATGCTAAATTCATGTAGATTTTTAAAGTAATTTCCTCTTTATTCTGGTCAGTTTCCTCTCTGCTCCTGGAGATGCTGGGTCACGATTTCACCAGAGCCTAGCTCCTCTCTACCTCATTCCTTGTGCAATCCTAGCCTTGCCTAATACTATACTTCCTGTACTGTCTGGCAGGAGTAACTGGACAGCGAGCAGGAATAACTGGAAAGCGAGCAGGAGTAACTGGATAGTGAGAAGGAATAACTGGACAGCGAGCAGGAGTAACTGGACAGCGAGCAGGAATAAAAGGACAGCGAGCAGGAGTAACTGGACAGCGAGCAGGAGTAACTGGACAGCGAGCAGGAATAAAAGGACAGCGAGCAGGAATAAATGGACAGCGAGCAAGAGTAACTGGACAGCGAGCAGGAGTAACTGGACAGCGAGCAGGAATAACTGGAAAGCGAGCAGGAGTAACTGGATAGTGAGAAGGAATAACTGGACAGCGAGCAGGAGTAACTGGACAGCGAGCAGGAATAAAAGGACAGCGAGCAGGAGTAACTGGACAGCGAGCAGGAGTAACTGGACAGCGAGCAGGAAAAAAAGGACAGCGAGCAGGAGTAACTGGACAGCGAGCAGGAATAAAAGGACAGCGAGCAGGAGTAACTGGAAAGCGAGCAGGAGTAACTGGACATCGAGCAGGAATAAAAGGACAGCGAGCAGGAGTAACTGGACAGCGAGCAGGAATAAAAGGACAGCGAGCAGGAGTAACTGGACAGCGAGCAGGAATAAATGGACAGCGAGCAGGAGTAACTGGACAGCGGGCAGGAGTAACTGGACAGCGAGCAGGAATAAAAGGACAGTGAGCAGGAGTAACTGGACAGCGAGCAGGAATAAATGGACAGCGAGCAGGAGTGACTGGACAGTGAGCAGGAATAAATGGACAGCGAGCAGGAGTAACTGGACAGCGAGCAGGAATAAAAGGACAGCGAGCAGGAGTAACTGGACAGCGAGCAGGAGTAAATGGACAGCGAGCAGGAATAAAAGGACAGCGAGCAGGAGTAACTGGACAGCGAGCAGGAATAAAAGGACAGCGAGCAGGAGTAACTGGACAGCGAGCAGGAGTAACTGGACAGCGAGCAGGAGACCCAGCGACTGAGACCGATCCTACTACGATCAGATGGTGCAGCACAGATGAGGGATAAAACGTGGGACCATCCTAGTCCTTCTGGCTCTGTTATGGATACAATTGTGTTAAAGAAACAAGACTTTCTTTTGAAATCACATTGCAGCTTCCGTTGTCTGCCAGCCATTTAATCCGATTACATTATTTATGTGATGTCATTTCTCTCTGTTCCCTCCTTTAAGACGGGAGGCTGGAAATAGGCTGAACGGTTTTGGCCAATTGCATCTGTTGCATACATTCTATGTCACTGATGCTCAGGGGGCCACTTGGAAACATTTAACTGTTCCTCTGAAATTTCCTCCCTTGTTTCTCACAAGCCCCAAATGCCCGGCCTCCGCACACTTCCTCCTCCCTGCACCCTTCTCTGTGTTGAAATCGCAGGAATGGTTCTGTGATCTGAAGCTCGCAACAAGGAAACTGTGTCCACAGGAAACGCAGGTCGAAGCTGGGCCAAAACACTGTAGCTCCGACTATCTGACCTGTACTCCCTGTGGATGCCTCCCCGCACCAGGTGCTCAGGGGTCACACAGACTTACCTCTCGAGAGTTATCGCACCTTCTCTTACTCTTGACTCATTATTTTCCAGGATCTGAAACTCTTCCCTTTCTCAGTTTTTCCCTACCCCGTATAAACCCAAATTTCACAGGTACGGGCTGGAGGTGAGGAACCGTGCCCACTGGCAGGTAACACACCAGCGCATAGTCACAAAAATACCCCTTAACCTGCAGGCTTTTAAAACCCAAGCTTGGTGTCACCTAACCATCTGTCACCATAATCAATGCACTAACTGTACCTCAATACCTGTACTAAACCTGTCACTATAATCAATGCACTAACTGTACCTCAATACCTGTACTAAACCTGTCACTATAATCAATGCACTAACTGTACCTCAATACCTGTACTAAACCTGTCTCCATAATCAATGCACTAACTGTACCTCAATACCTGTACTATACCTGTCACCATAATCAATGCACTAACTGTACCTCAATACCTGTAGTACACCTGTCACCATAATCAATGCACTAACTGTACCTCAATACCTGTAGTACACCTGTCACTATAATCAATGCACTAACTGTACCTCAATACCTGTAGTACACCTGTCACCATAATCAATGCACTAACTGTACCTCAATACCTGTACTATACCTGTCACCATAATCAATGCACTAACTGTACCTCAATACCTGTACTATACCTGTCACCATAATCAATGCACTAACTGTACCTCAATACCTGTACTATACCTGTCACCATAATCAGTGCACTAACTGTACCTCAATACCTGTACTAAACCTGTCACTATAATCAATGCACTAACTGTACCTCAATACCTGTACTATACCTGTCACCATAATCAGTGCACTAACTGTACCTCAATACCTGTACTAAACCTGTCACTATAATCAATGCACTAACTGTACCTCAATACCTGTAGTACACCTGTCACCATAATCAATGCACTAACTGTACCTCAATACCTGTACTATACCTGTCACCATAATCAATGCACTAACTGTACCTCAATACCTGTACTATACCTGTCACCATAATCAATGCACTAACTGTACCTCAATACCTGTACTATACCTGTCACCATAATCAGTGCACTAACTGTACCTCAATACCTGTACTAAACCTGTCACTATAATCAATGCACTAACTGTACCTCAATACCTGTACTATACCTGTCACCATAATCAGTGCACTAACTGTACCTCAATACCTGTACTAAACCTGTCACTATAATCAATGCACTAACTGTACCTCAATACCTGTACTAAACCTGTCACCATAATCAATGATGCTCTAAACATACCTCAATACTTACACTGAACCTCCCACATTATTTTATGTTGGAATTTGTTTTGCAATTTTCCCTTCTCATCTCTTGAAGATTCTGAGTGTTGCTGGAGTGTGGGTTCCACGGGCCTCCGTTATCCTCTGGAACCTCTGTCCATCCTGCATGCATGAGCCGGGACAGTGAACGCTAATTTCTCTCAGAGTGCATTAGTGTTGCTGCCTCAGACTGAACCTGACAATTTGCAACAAGCCCCATGTCCTCTTCATCACCAGGACCGCCTACTTCCACCTCCGTCACATCGCCCGTCTCCGTCCCTGCCTCAGCTCATCTGCTGCTGAAACCCTCAGCCTTTGTCACCTCCAGACTCGTCTATTCGAATGGTGTCCTGGCCGGCCTCCCATCCTCCACACCGCAAACTTCACCTCATCCAAAACTCTGCTGTCCGTATCCCATCTTGCACCAAGTCCCACTCACCCATCACCCCCTGCACTCGCTGATCTACATTGACTCCCAATCCACCGATGCCTCAAATTTAAAATTCTTATCCTTGTGTTTAATTCTCATCATGGCCTCACCCTCCCTTATCTCTCTAACCTCCCCCTTCCTTACACCCCTCCCCAGATTCTCCATCCCTCTGACCGGCCTCTTGCGCGTCCCCCTCCCTCCGCCCACCGTTGGCGGCCATGCCTTCAGCCGTCTAGTCCCCACGCTCTGGAATCCGCTCCCTAAACCTCTCCGCCTCGCCCCCTCTCTCTTCTCCTTTAAGGTCCAGCTTAAAACCCGCCTCTTTGACCAAGCTTTTTTGGTGGGCCCTCCCAATTTATCCTTCCTCCAGAATCCGTAAAAATGCAAGTTGCAGCTTCAGGGATCTGCAGCTCGTGAAGCTCCACTTGGTGGTAGAAAGGTGCAGCTGCAGGAGTAACCATGTCATTCAAGGGTGCTGCTCAACATGTGAAGCAAAGGTAACATATTATATAGATGATCAACTGTGGAGGGCATCACAGCTGACCTCGCCACATCACACACATTGCAGCAGGTGTGAATGGGAATTGTGACAAACCACGCACAGCGTTGGATAACAACAAAACTACAGACACAATTGCACGTGGAGCAAAGTGGGGGGAATTTAACCCTTTATCACTGGGTGAAAAGTGGGTAATAGTGAATTGGCAGCTCTTTGCCGACTGTCACACATTTAATCGTCAGTAAAATACAGAATTACCCCCCCGCCCCGCCCCGTGCGTCTGTGCTACAATTCAGAATAAAACAGCACTTCATCTTTTTCCTCTCTTTCTCTTCTCCCCTTACAGAACATTCTGGCACTTTCCTGATATACCTGATTCCCCCGTCCCTTCCTCGGGGAAAGGGGACGCTATAACTGCACCGTCCCACAGTACAGCCCTACAGCATCTGTCACAGTATAAATTGGGGTGGGAGTCCCGCCCCCTGCTCGCCCCGCCCACAGTGTGCCCCGCCCCCTGCACGCCCCGCCCACTGCATGCCCCGCCCACAGTGTGCCCCGCCCACAGTGTGCCCTGCCCCCTGCACGCCCCGCCCACTGCATGCCCCGCCCACAGTGTGCCCCGCCCACAGTGTGCCCCGCCCCCTGCACGCCCCGCCCACAGTGTGCCCCGCCCACAGTGTGCCCCGCCCACAGTGTGCCCTGCCCCCTGCACGCCCCGCCCACTGCATGCCCCGCCCACAGTGTGCCCTGCCCCCTGCACGCCCCCGCCCACTGCATGTCCCTGCCCCCGACTCGGCCTGTTACTGCTCGACCCGCCCTCCTGCAGGCTCCCTGCAAGCCCTGCCCCTCCTGTGTGCCCCGCCCCTTCACACCCCGCCCCACAGCTTGCCCCGCCCCTTCACACCCCGACCCACTGCTTGCCCCGCCCCTTCACACCCCGCCCCACTGCTTGCCCCGCCCCTTCACACCCCACCCCACTGCTTGCCCCGCCCCTTTACACCCCGCACCACTGCTTGCCCCGCCCCTACATGCCAGCTCAACTGCTTGCCCCGCCCTAGCAAGCACGTTCCACTGCTTGCTGCGCCCCACACGCCCCGACCCCTACATGCCCGTCCCATTATTTGCCCTGCCCTTGCACACCCTGCCCCTACACGCCTCGCCCCCCCTGCTTGCTCCGCTCTTACAAGCCCCGCCCTGCTGTGTGCTCCGCCCCTACACACCCCACCCACTGCGTGCTCCGCCCCTACATGCCCCGCCCCACTGCGTGCCCCGTCCCTACAAGCCCCGCCCCATTGCGTGCCCTGCCCCTACATTCCCCGCCCCACTGCGTGCCCCGCCCCTACACACCCTGCCCACTGCGTGCCCCGCCCCTACACACCCCGCCCACTGCGTGCCCCGTCCCTACATGCCCCGCCCACTGCGTGCCCCGCCCCTACATTCCCCCCCCCACTGCGTGCCCCGCCCCTACACACCCTGCCCACTGCGTGCCCCGCCCCTACACACCCTGCCCACTGCGTGCCCCGCCCCTACACACCCCGCCCACTGCGTGCCCCGCCCCTACATTCCCCGCCCCACTGCGTGCCCCGCCCCTACATTCCCCGCCCCACTGCGTGCCCCGCCCCTACACACCCCGCCCACTGCGTGCCCCGTCCCTACATGCCCCGCCCACTGCGTGCTCCGCCCCTACACACCCTGCCCACTGCGTGCCCCGCCCCTACACACCCCGCCCACTGCGTGCCCCGCCCCTACATTCCCCGCCCCACTGCGTGCCCCGCCCCTACATTCCCCGCCCCACTGCGTGCCCCGCCCCTACACACCCCGCCCACTGCGTGCCCCGTCCCTACATGCCCCGCCCACTGCGTGCTCCGCCCCTACACACCCCACCCTACTGCATGCCCCGCCCCTACATGCCCCGCCCCACTGCGTGCCCCGCCCCTACATGCCCCGCCCACTGCGTGCTCCGCCCCTACATGCCCCACCCTACTGCGTGCCCCGCCCCACTGCGTGCCCTGCCCCTACAAGCCCCGCCCTACTGCGTGCCCTGCCCCTACATGCCCCACCCTACTGCGTGCCCCGCCCCACTGCGTGCCCTGCCCCTACAAGCCCCGCCCTACTGCGTGCCCCGCTCCTACATGCCCCGCCCCACTGCATGCTCCGCCCCTACACACCACACCCTACTGCGTGCCCCGCCCCTACATGCCCCACCCTACTGCATGCCCCGCCCCTACAAGTCACGCCCCATTGCGTGCCCCGCCCCTGCATGCCCCGCCCACTGTGTGCCCCGCCCCTACATGCCCCACCCACTGTGTGCCCCGCCCCTATGTGCCCCACCCACTGCGTGCTCCGCCCCTACACACCCCGCCCACTGTGTGCTCCGCCCCTACACACCCCGCCCACTGTGTGCTCCGCCCCTACATGCCCCTCCCCACTGCGTGCCCCGCCCCTACATGCCCCTCCCCACTGCGTGCCCCGCCCCTACATGCCCCGCCCCACTGCGTGCCCTGCCCCTACATGCCCCGCCCCACTGTGTGCCCCGCCCCACATGCCCCGCCCTACTGCGTGCCCTGCCCCACTGCGTGCCCCGCCCCTACATGCCCCGCCCACTGCATGCCCCGCCCCTACATGCCACGCCCACTGCTTGCCCAGTCCCTACATGCTCTGCCCCATTGCGTGCTCCGCCCCTACATGCCCTGCCCCACTGCGTGCCCCGCCCCTACCTGTCCCGCCCCACTGCATGCCCCGTCCCTACATGCCCCGCCCCATTGCGTGCCCTTCCCCTACATGCCCCGCCCCACTGCGTGCCCCGCCCCTACATGCCCTGCCCCTACTACGTGCCCCGCCCCTACATGCCCCGCCCCTACTGCGTGCCCCGCCCCTACATGCCCCGCCCCTACTGCGTGCCCCGCCCCTACATGCCCCGCCCACTGCATGCCCCGCCCCTACATGCCACGCCCACTGCTTGCCCAGTCCCTACATGCTCTGCCCCATTGCGTGCTCCGCCCCTACATGCCCCGCCCCATTGCGTGCCCTTCCCCTACATGCCCCGCCCCACTGCGTGCCCCGCCCCTACATGCCCTGCCCCTACTACGTGCCCCGCCCCTACATGCCCCGCCCCTACTGCGTGCCCCGCCCCTACATGCCCCGCCCCACTGCGTGCTCCGCCCCTACACGCCCGCGATTTTCACTTCGTCCCTTTATCTCGCTCTATCCTCAGCCCCTTTGCAATTTTACTTTTTCAAATATTTATCCACTAACGATTTAAAATCTGTGCTGGAATCTGCTCCCCCACCTTGTTTCCGGTTAGGCCCTTGTGTAAATTAAATTGATACCCTCTCATTACCCACTCACAAACCAGTGAAAATAGTTTTTCTAAATTTACCTCATCAAAACCCCTGATAATTTGAAACACCTCGATCATCCCTCAACCTCCTCGGCCACAGTCATTCCCAATCTACACCGTCAGCTCCTTCGTTATTTTAAACAAAGGGAATGAGAGTGTGAGCATTTATGGCGCCCTCAGAAACAGGTCTCGATCACTGATAACAAGAAGCTTCTGGTTAAAAATTATTATCAATTATTTGTTGCATATTAATTTCTGCACCTTCGTGGGAGCTCAGGAACCATCTTGCCCACAATTAAATCTCAGGGCATTGCGGTCCCAACTTCACCTGACATATCTACAGATGTGCTGATCCCAACCTGACACTACTGTACTGACATTGGGCAATGGGGGGCAGTGAGTTATAGAGGGACCGTCTTTCCCGGTGTCCAGGGACCGTCTCCCCTTGGTGACCACTCTCTCACCTCAAATTCTTTTCCTGTTGCAACATTTCTCATATCTTGTTATACTTTATTGCTACACTACAGTCAATGCCCCGTTGAGCTCTCTCCTCCTGTTCCCGCTAAACTCCAAACACAACACCCGCCTGCTTCTTGTATCCTCACCTTTAGTCTTCCCTTCAAGATTTTAAAACCCAAACTTGGCGTCATACGACTACGGCTTCTTCAATCTTCTTACCTTCTGTCATAATGTTTTCAACCTTGGTGTCGTCTGGCACTGTGAGCTTTGGCCACTCATCCTGGCTTCTCAATAAACAAGAAAGCAGGTCGATTCTGTGGCACCTCTCTGTATTGGTTTTCATTACAGACCTTGTCCCACCAGATTTCACAAATAGACATTTCGTCAATAAATTATTTCAGCAAAAATCTGCCACAATTTTGCACCAATCAATGGCTCGTTCACATCAAAAGTGATTCCAACATCATGTTTATGGACCTTAGTGCGGTGTTATCAGGAACATCTGTTGCTGTGGTATCCAGAACACCTGTTGCAGTGGTATCAGGAACATCTGTTGCAGTGGTATCAGGAACACCTGTTGCAGTGGTATCAGGAACATCTGTTGCAGTGGTATCAGGAACATCTGTTGCAGTGGTATCAGGAACACCTGTTGCAGTGGTATCAGGAACACCTGTTGCAGTGGTATCAGGAACATCTGTTACAGTGGTATCAGGAACACCTGTTGCAGTGGTATCAGGAACACCTGTTGCAGTGGTATCAGGAACACCTGTTGCAGTGATATCATGAACATCTGTTGCAGTGGTATCTGGAACATCTGTTGCAGTGATATCATGAACATCTGTTGCAGTGGTATCATGAACATCTGTTGCAGTGGTATCAGGAACATCTGTTGCAGTGATATCATGAACATCTGTTGCAGTGATATCATGAACATCTGTTGCAGTGGTATCAGGAACATCTGTTGCAGTGATATCCAGAACATCTGTTGCAGTGATATCATGAACATCTTTTGCAGTGGTATCAGGAACATCTGTTGCAGTGATATCATGAACATCTGTTGCAGTGGTATCAGGAACATCTGTTGCAGTGATATTTTATCCTTTACACAGAGAGGGTGCAACCCAACACTGAGAGCCATAAAGTGACATGTGACTAGAGCACAGTGTTGGAAACATTCAGTTAGAATCATTCAGGAGATACATGGTAGATCCTCGTGGTTTATGAAGGTTCCTGTTGCTTCCCAATTGTTCCTGGTGGATTTTGATGGGGTTTTTGGAGGCCCTAATGGATTCTGATAATTCCTGCAGATTCCAGGTGGGTTCAGATGTATCTCAATAGCTCCTGTAATTTCCTGGTGGATCCTATAGGCTCCCATTGGATTTCGGTTCTAGTGGGTTTTGGTGGATCTTTGTTGTACCTGGCGGATATCTGCTGTCTTGGAAACTGTTTATCTTCTGTGATTATTATTTGGGTGTTTCTACATGGCAGCTAGTGACAGTGTCAAACATCCACTCTGACCTAATTTTTTGCTCAATAGCACAACCATGAGAGAGAGGAGACCTTCAGGACAGTCCACCAATAAACTGGACTGATTGGTCCAAAATCAGACAGATGGCAACCCTATCTGTTTCTCACAGACCCAATCCCTGTAGCATCACCTCTTACCTACAATAACAACAACTTGTGTTTATATAGTACCTTTAACGTAGTAAAACGTCCCAAGGTGCTTAGCAGGAGCGTTATCAAACAAAATTTGACACCAACCCACGTAAGGAGATATTAGGACAGGAGAGGTAGGTTTTAAGGAGCATCTTAAAGGAGGAAAGAGAGGTACAGAGGAGGAGAGGTTTAGGGAGGGAATTCCAGAGCTTAGGGCCTAGGCAGCTGAAGGCACGGCCGCCAATGGTGGAGCGATTAAAATCGGGGGATGCGCAAGAGGTCAGGATTGGAGGAGCGCAGAGATCCCGGTGGGTTGTAGAGCTGGAGGAGGTTACAGAGATAGGGAGGGGCGAGGCCACGGAGGGATTTGAGATACTCTGTGCCCTGTTTGTAATGCGGGTGATCAGAAATAAGCTAGGCAGCCTGACGGTGCTGAAATTTAGACATTCAGAAATATTTGTTTTTGTGACACAACTTGCAATGTTCACCTATTAATAGCTTATAAAATATTCAGTTTAATGCTTTACTCACTGACGAACTGGACTGAACCCAGGAAGCAATCTGACAAAGCTGGTGAAATTCAGTCCCACCAGATTTCTGAGACTCACAGGTCAGTTGTTTAAATCTGAATATGAAAGGGTTTCAGTCCCACACGCTGCATTCCAGGAGACCCAGGCTCCAATCCCACTGAAGCAGGGCTGGATAATTTAGGAGAGGGCGCAGGAACAGTTTGGAGACAATCAGAATGGCCACGGAGGTATAAGCATTTCACAGGCCATTGATTATTCAACTGCTCCCAGAAGCCAAGGTCACAATTTTCTCAAGCAAGAATTTAGGAACAAAATGACTTCGGAAAGGGGGTAGTGACAAATGTGGGGATTTTCTTTGAAGGGCTGGTATTCAATGAAGTAGAATTCTCTATTCCAGACCAGACCATAAGAGATAGGAGCAGGAGTAGGCCATTTGGCCCTTCGAGCCTGCTCCGCCATTTGATGAGATCATGGCTGATCTGATTTTTTACCTCAACTCCACTTTCCCGCCTTTTGCCCAGCTCGCAAGAGCAGATGTCAGGACTTCTCCTTTCCCCCTGACGCCTGACGCATTGGTGACAAATGAACACCTCCTGATGGCGGTGAATTAATTCCCACAAGCCATTGGCGCTGTCTACAGGCTGGCCGCCATTTTGTTTTTCACATGCTTTTTCTCGTGGGTCTTGAAGTTACGCCATGCGCTATCAGAAAGAATGAAACATCTTCCTCAGGACGTTCCAAAGCGTTTCACAGCTGTTGAGTTATTTTTGAAATATTGTCACTATTGTTTTGTAGGCAAATGAGGCAGCCAATTTGCACACAGAAAGGCCCCACCCACAGCATAAGAGAATGACCAGTTAATCAGTTTCTCTTTGGTGTAGATTGAGAGATCATTGTTGGCCAGGTCACCAGGAGATCTCCCTGCTCTTGGTGCACGGGATCTTTCACATCCACCCGAGAGGGCAGACGGGTCCGCGGTTTAACGTCTCACCCAAAAGACGGCACCTCCGACAGTGCAGCACTCCCTCAGTACTGCACTGGGAGTGTCAGCCAGGATTATGCGCTCATGTCTCTGGAGTGGGATTTGAACCCACGACCTTGTGACTCAGGGGTGAGGGAGCAGCCATGTTGTTAGCTTCTGCCAACAGACGGTGGGGTTTCATCAAAACCCGTTTGCCACTTGTTCGCTAATGTTCACTTCCAATTTCAAACTATGTTGTTTATAAATGATTCATCCCTAAACTTTCTCCCGTAAGCCTGGGGTAAAATTGAAGAGGAGCTTTCCAGTACCTCATCCAATGGGATAATTCTCCACCATCGGCCGAGACACTGAGTGTCAGCAGACTATTGACTATGTGGGGGCGTGTCAGCGGGACCCATTCCTGTTCTGAAATACAAATAGAAAATGCTGGAAACACTCAGCAGGTTAGGCACCTTCTGTGGAGAACGTGTCAGGTCAATGACCTTTTCTCAGACGACCCTAACCTGTCTCTCCCCACAGATGCTGACTGAACTGTTCAGTGTTTCCAGCACCGGCAGTACTTTGCTGTATCTTTCAATCCGACTCTCACCCGATGTCCGCACTTGCGCCCTTTTCAGAAAAGGTTGGCAATCAGGAGCAGGAACCCCGTCTGATTCCCCCCTGACCCCAGGAGTGCACAAATAAGAAAAGCAGCTAGAAATCAGACCAAGCAAAAGGGGAAATGTTCCTTTGGAAGAATCCATGGCATTTGTACAATTAAATCAAGTGCTTGTTCTTTCAGATACAAAACGCATTTACAGAGAGATCGAGTCCAGACTGCCTCATCCTCCCGTCACCGACTACTCTTCAATGTAATTACACCACAAGCTACTTCCTAAGGATTGGATTCCAGCAAAGTCAAACCTTCAATTAATTCTTCAATAAAACTCTCTTCTTTAGTCATCCGATTTATTTAGGGACTTTAGGAACAGGAGGAGGCCATTCAGTCCCTCAAGATTATGGCTGATTTGTACCTCAACTCCATTTACTCGCCTTTGCTCTGTATCTCTTGATGCCTTTACCCAAACAAAAATCCATCAGTCTTGAAAGCTCCAATTGACCCCCAGCATCTACAGCCTTTCGGGGGGAGCGAATTCCAGTTTCTACTATCCGTTGTGAGGAGAGTGCTTCCTGATTTCCCTCTTAAACGGCCTGGCTCTAATTTTAGGATTATGTCTCCTCGTTCTTGATTCCCCCATCAGAGGAATTGGTTTCTCTATATCTACTCAATTGAATCCTTTTATCATTTTAAACACCTCGATCAAATCATCCCTCAATCTTCTATACTCGAGGGAATACGAGCCAAGTTTATGCAACCTGTCCTCGTAAGTTAAACCTTTAAGCCCTGGTATCATTCTGGTGAATCTGCGCTGCATCCCCTCCAAGGCCAATATATCCTTCCTGAGGTGCAGTGCCCAGAACTGAACTGCAGCAAGACCTGGACAACATCCAGGCTTGGGCTGATAAGTGGCAAGTAACATTTGCGCCAGACAAGTGCCAGGCAATGACCATCTCCAACAAGAGAGAGTCTAACCACCTCCCCTTGACATTCAACGGCATTACCATCGCCGAATCCCCCACCATCAACATCCTGGGGGTCACCATTGACCAGAAACTTAACTGGACCAGCCATATAAATACTGTGGCTACGAGAGCAGGTCAGAGGCTGGGTATTCTGCAGCGAGTGACTCACCTCCTGACTCCCCAAAGCCTTTCCACCATCTACAAGGCACAAGTCAGGAGTGTGATGGAATACTCTCCACTTGCCTGGATCAGTGCAGCTCCAACAACACTCAGGAAGCTCGACACCATCCAGGACAAAGCAGCCCGCTTGATTGGCACCCCATCCACTACCCTAAACATTCACTCCCTTCACCACCGGTGCACCGTGGCTGCAGTGTGTACCATCCACAGGATGCACTGCAGCAACTCGCCAAGGCTTCTTCGACAGCACCTCCCAAGCCCGTGACCTCTACCACCTAGAAGGACAAGAGCAGCAGGCACATGGGAACAACACCACCTGCACGTTCCCCTCCAAGTCACACACCATCCCGACTTGGAAATATATCGGCGTTCCTTCATCGTCGCTGGGCCAAAATCCTGGAACTCCTTTCCTAACAGCACTGTGGGAGAACCTTCACCACATGGACTGCAGCGGTTCAAGAAGGCGGCTCACCACCACCTTCTCAAGGGCAATTAGGGATGGGCAATAAATGCCGGCCTCGCCAGCGACGCCCACATCAAAAAAATCAAATCCAGTAAGCTCCTCCCCTTGATTTATTTTTACTTTTCCTTGTATCTCTGGTACTTTATCCTCAACCTCTACTGTGAAGACCGATAAAAAGTAAGTACCCCCCCTTGCCTTATACCATTGTCCCTTTTGTCATTTAATCACTCCTGCCCTCCATAGACCTTCCCTTTTGTTCTTTCCTTCCCCCCCCCCCATTCTTTCCCGGGCTCTGTACTTGATTATAAACTGTCAAATCTCTAACTTCTCCCAGTTCTGATGAGAGGTCATTGACCTGAAACGTTAACTCTGTTTCTCTCTCCACAGATGCTGCCCGACCTGCTGAGTGTTTCCAGCATTTCCTGTTTTTATTTTATGACACATAGCTATTTAGCAAGTCTGCCATTTCCCGATTTCCAATTAGAATATAATTAAGGCATCAAGGGGTGTGGGGAGAGAGCGGGAATATAGTATTGAGGTGGAGGATCAGCCATGATCATATTGAATGGCGGAGCAGGCTCGAAGGGCCGAATGGCCTACTCCTGCTCCTATTTTCTATGTAATAGCACCTGCGCCCATCTTTAAGGGGCCCACATTGCTTTTAGCCACCCTCTTTCTGTTAATATACTTGTAAAAACCTTCAGTGTTGTCCTTGATATCCCTCGCAAGCTTTTTTTCTGGTATTTTCTTTCTGCAGCTCTTACCACTTTCTTTGTATCCCTTTGCTGTTCATAATATCTCTCCCAGTCCGTGGGATCTCTTTCAATTACATAAGTAGAGCTCTTGCCTTTTAGGGGTGTGGACAGGTCTTGTATCCTGCCAAATATTTCTTAGAACACCTCGCACTGTTCATCCGTAGTTTCATCCGTTAATAGTTCTGCCTATCCTATTGCGGTCAATCCCTGCCTCGTCCCTCGAAAGTCAGCTTTACCTAAATGTAAAACCTTGGTTCGTGACTCACCCGTCTCCCCCTCAAACCTGATATCAAATTCAATCATGTTGCGGTCACTATGAGCTAGGTGTTCCCTTTCCGTTAGATTGTGACTAATTCAGTCACATTACTCATCACTAAGTCTAATGCGGCCTGTTCCCTTGTTGGTTCGAGAACATATTGTTCCAGAAAAGTGTCTCGGACACACTCAAGAAATTCACTGCCTTTGGAATCGAGCTGTTTTTTTTGCTCCGCCCGGATTTTTGCAAATCTTTCTCAGTTTCTACTCAAAGTGTCCTGTCGCTTTAAGAAATTCTGTCAGCCCGGAGGAGCTGTGCCTTTAAAAGCTTCAGACATTGCTGCTGGTGCAAAGTATCCTGGGAATAAGGAAGAAGTCTGATTGACACCTAACCTGGCCAATCAAGTAACAAGCCTGAACGACTGTGCCATCATGAAGCCAATCAGTCGAGGGCATGGGGGTGGGAGTAAAGCACACCCAAAGTTTGCTGTACTTGTTTGAAGGCAAAGTTTGAGGAAGTTGGTTAATTGATTAGTACCTGGAGCAGTTTGCTGGGATGGTGTGAAAATGGCAAGTTCAGCAAAACCTGGAGAAATTATACACCTCAATGTGGGAGGAAAGAGGTGGGTGATGCAGCAGAGGGTATCGTTGGATGGGTATCACGATTATGGTGTGGGTTCTGAATGGGGTGTTTAAAATGTAAGCTGGTCCCAGATGTCTGTTCTTACTGTCTGCTGTTTAGTGCTGTGCTGATACATTAAACAGCACATTTTGTGGGATTGCTTTTGCCTAGAGGCTGTTGCTGGGACTCCACCTCCCTCCTGGAGACAATTACATTTTGTACTGTTTAATTTATCAGCAAGCCACTAAAATGGCAAAGAAGAATTACTTGCATTTATATAGCGCCTTTCACTAGCTCGGGACGTCCCAATGCACTTTACAGCCAATGGAGTACTTTTGAAGTGTGGTCGCTGTTGTAATGTAGGAAACGCGGCAGCCAATTTGCGCACAGCAAGATCCCACAAACAGCAATGTGATAATGACCAGATAATTTGTTTTTTGGTAGTGTTGATTGAGGGATAAATACTGGCCAGTGGCGAACTCCCCTGGCCTTCGTTGAAATAGTGCTACTGGATCTTTTACGTCCACCTGAAAGGGCAGACGGGGGCCTTGGTTTAACGTCTCATCCGAAAAACGACACCTCCGACAGTGCAGCGCTCCCTCAGTACTGCACTGGAGTGTCGGTCTGGATCATGGGCTAACGTCCTGGAGAACGGATTGAACACATGGTCTTCCAACTCCAGTGGTGAGCATGCAACCACTGGACCATGGCTGACCCTTCAGTAACGGGAACAATTATTAAAATGCCCGTAGAGCAATGTGCACAGCATCCGAAACAAAACGGGGGAACTGGAGGCAATAATTCGTAGCGCGGAGCCAGATGTAGGGATAACTGAAACATGGCTACATAAAGAAGGCAGTTAACCATTGCAGGATTTAACTATATTTAGAAAGGATAGGGAAGGAAGAAGGGAGGTGGGGTAGCTGCACTAATTAAAGACAACATAGCAAAAAGGGACATAAGTAATATTGAGATAGAAACAGAATCCATTGAGGCAAAGAAGGGATCAATCACATTAATAGCTCTATTCTACAGGCCACCTAATGGTGGAAGAGAAGAGGATGAAGAAATGAGTAAAAAAACATCAAATAATAATCATGAGAGATTTCAACCACCCCCAAATAAACTGGCAAGTGGTAGCGAAAAGGGGGATGGAGATTTTACAGTGTGTACAGGACTGCTTTCTTGCCCAGTATGTGAGGAGCTCAACAAGAGAGGAATCACTGCTGGATCCAGTAACGGGACGTGAACCCGAGCAGATAAGAGAAGTAAACGTAGGGGAACGTCTAGGCAATAAGATTTAAAATAATGATTGAGAAAGACATAAGTAAGACAAAGACCAAAGTAATAGATTGGGAAAAAAGCTAATTTTTGAAGGGACGAGAATGGAACGAGGGAAAGGAAACTGGAAAAGAAGTTTGACAGACAAAGGGGTAGAACAGAGTGAGAAATATTTAAAACGATCAATAGTGTTCAGGAGAAACATTCCTCTTTTTAAAAAAAAAAGAACAAACTAGCCAACGATGAAACACCACGGATGAATAAAGAGATAAGGGTAAGATTGAAACTAAAAAAAAAAGGCACTCACTAAGTATGTAGACAATGAAGGAGAGGGTGACAAAAGGGAATACAAAGAGGTTAGAAAGGATGTCAAAAAAGGTTAGGAAAGCAAAGAGGAGCTACAAAATTAAATTATCAAGGAATATAGAAAGAAATAGTAACGTATTCTACAGACACATATATAACAAAAGAAAAATCAGGCTAGATATAGGGCCACTGAGAGATGCACACAATAATCTCACAGGTAATGGCAGAAATATTGAATAGTTGCTTTGTCTCAGTGTTTACCAGGGAGACTAACAAGGACATTGGGAGAGATCATCAGAAAAGGCATAAAGAATTTAAGATAGAAAGCGGGGAGATAATTTATAAACGAATCAAACTTAGTCTGGATGGATTGCATCCGTGCATGTTAAAAGAAATTAGGGAAGAGATAGCTGAGGCACTATTACATTTATTTAGAAAAGGGAATTGTGCCAGAGGACTGGCGGACGGCTGATGTTACTCCTATATTTAAAAAGGGAGATGGAACAAGTCCAGGGAACTATAGACCAGTTAGCTTAACATCGGTGGTAGGAATGATAATGGAATCTTTACTCAAAGATGCAATAGAAAAACATCTAGAAAATGAAAATATAACTGATTTCAGAAGGGAAAGTCATGTTTGACCAAACATATTGAATCCTTTTGAAGAAGTAACAAAGAGTAGACAAGGATATTGCGGTAGATGTAATGTATTTGGATTTTCAAAAGGCCTTCGATAAGGTACCACGTTGTAGACTCATGACTAAGATGAGAGCATGAGAAGTCGGGGACAGTTAGCAGAATGGATAGCAAGCTGGCTACAGAACAGAAAACAGGGAGTAGGAGTTAAGGGTAGTTACTCAGACTGGCAAAAGGTGGGAAGTGTTGTTCCACGGGATCGGTACTGGGACCACTGTTGTTCACAATTTGCATCAATGATTTGGACTCGGGAATCGGAAGTACAATTCTAAAATTTGCGGGGGTGTAGTTAATACAAAGGAAAATGCAAAAAGACTTTAATAAACTTGCAGAATGGACGTGTAATTGGCAAATGAATTTCAATATAGATAAGTGTGAGGTGGTGCATTTTGGTAGGAAGAATAAGGAGGCCACATACTGATTGGATAATAAGAGTCTAAATGGGGTAGAGGAACAGAGGGATCTCAGGGTACAGATACACAAATCACTAAAAGAAGCGACGCAGGTTAATAAGGCCATAAAAAAGGCAAACCAAGCACTGGGGTTCTCGAGGAATAAAATTGAGAAGTTTTGTTAAACTTGTATAGAACCTTGGTTAGACCACACTTGGAGAACTGTGCACAGTTCTGGTCTCCATATTATACAAAAAGGATATAGAGGCACTGGTGAAGATGAAATAAGGATTCACAAGAATGATACCAGAACTGAGAGGATAAACTTATCAGGGAAGACTAAACAGGCTGGGGTGCTTTTCTCTAGAAAAGTGAAGGCTGAGGGGTGACCTGATAGAGGTCTTTTAATGTAATGAAAGGGTTTATAGCGTAGACGTAGAGAAAATGCTTCCAGTTGTGGGGGAAGTCCAGAACTAGAGGTCATCAATATAAGATAGTCACTAATAAATCCAATAGGGAATTCAGGAGGAACTTCTTTACTCAGAGAGTGGTTAGAATGTCGAATGTGCTACCACAAGGAGTTGAGGCAAATAGCAGAGACCCGTTTAAGGGGACGCTAGATAACACCTGAGGGGAGAAAGGAAAAGCAGGGTATACTGATAGGGATAGATGAAGTAGGGAGGGAGGAGGCTCGTGTAGAACATAAGTGCCGGCATAGACCAGTTGGGCCGAATGGCCTGTTTCTGTGCTCTGTGCTCAATAAATAAAACGCAACCTCCCTCATCGCCTTTCGAAAGAACCCATGCTCAAGAATACATTTATCATATTTTATTTTTAGAGAATTGCTGCAGGCCTCGTGAGGAATTGTTACTCAGTGGAATTGTTACTCAGTGGAATTGTTACTCAGTGGAATTGTTACTCAGTGGAATTGTTACTCAGTGGAATTGTTACTCAGTGCCGCTCTTGGCAGGATCCATCTGATAAGCCAGGAATTTCCAATGACCGTGAATGCTCTGCATGGTGCAATGTCAAAGATGCCACTGGTCTGGTCAACTGTCCTTAATAATGGAGTGTGCTGATTTTGGCGAGGGTTCAGGAGCCAGTGGCTCTCTGGTGCTTCACCCAAGTGGCCATTCTTCATCTGTGACCCCAGATACTGGTTGCCAGCAGGCCCTTCAACCATTGAAGCATCGCTGCCAAGCCTGACCCTCTCCTCATTCAATTTCATCCCCACGCACCCTCTCTAGCGGGGGTGATTGGACAGTGATCAGGTGCAGGAAGCCTGGCCGATTATTTCCCCACTCTAGCTTAGGGGGTACTGAGGCCAACTTTCGTGCCAGCTGCTGCCGGGGCTGAGAACAGCTCAGTGCTGTTGAGACCTGAGGTCAAACCTGGGATCTTCCTGCTCTGCATGAAGCCTTTTGTTTCCATGGGCCCTTTAGGTGGCCACCCTGTGGGAGGGGGGAGGAAACTTCATTCCACATTCCCAATAATTTGCATATACCTCAAGAAACGCCCTTTCCAATCCTCCAGGACCCGAAAATACAAGGAGGGCAAATTCAAATAAGAAACAGAGGCGTCGATAGAACGGAATTCCCTGGGTTTCGAGAATCAGATTGCCGGGGTCTGGGGAGCTGTGTGACCTTCAGGCCATAATTTGGACGCCTGGGTCTAGTTGCAACTGGGTTAGTGGGGAAAGTGCTGGATACCCACTCCTGCCCTTAACCCGGGCCAGCGAGTGCTGGATACCCACTCCCGAACTTAACCTGGGTCAGTGAGTGCTGGATACCCACTCCCGCCCTTAACCTGGGTCAGCGAGTGCTGGATACCCACTCCCGCCCTTAACCTGGGCCAGCGAGTGCTGGATACCCACTCCCGCCCTTAACCTGGGCCAGCGAGTGCTGGATACACTCTCCCGACCTTAACCTGGGTCAGTGAGTGCTGGATACCCACTCCCGCCCTTAACCTGGGCCAGCGAGTGCTGGATACCCACTCTCGCCCTTAACCTGGGCCAGCGAGTGCTGGATACCCACTCCCGCCCTTAACCTGGGCCAGCGAGTGCTGGATACCCACTCCCGCCCTTAACCTGGGACAGCGAGTGCTGGATACCGACTCCCGCCCTTAACCTGGGTCAGCGAGTGCTGGATACCCACTCCCGCCCTTAACCTGGGCCAGCGAGTGCTGGATACCCACTCCCGCCCTTAACCTGGGTCAGTGAGTGCTGGATACCCACTCCCGCCCTTAACCTGGGACAGCGAGTGCTGGATACCCACTCCCGACCTTAACCTGGGCCAGTGGGGAAAGTGCTGGATACAGTGACTGACTCTTCTCTGCATTGTTCCCTTGAATATCTTATTTAGGTTCAGTTCCTCGCGACAGACTCTCACCTGGATCTCGGACTCCTTTTTCTCGAGGTAAGCACCTTTCACTTGTTCAGTCTGGGAGAGTTTCTCGAGTGGAGACCGGACTCGAAGGCCCGGATTTTGATCGGCGATTTATAAAACTGAAACTTATTTTCTGCGTTTGTTTCTGTGCCTCGCGACGCGGGGGACTTTAGTCACCCAGGTTTCCAGTGAATTTTCGTCAACAGCAAAGCAAGCCTGGGAACTCCTGCCCCGCCCCCGACCTGCCCCACCCCGGGGTGACCGGGGGGAGGTGGCGGTGGTAAACTGAGCCAAAGAGCAAGAAGGACTACGTGTCGTTCTATAAGTGACCTCGTTGTGCGGAGAGACCTCCGCATGCTAAATGCACGCGGACTGAGTCGGTTACTATCGGCCCTGGGTCGTTGATCTGATGCTATTGTGGCTTGTTTTCTCTTTCAGCCTATTGAGTGGTCGAATCTCTACTCTGAAGGATGAAACAGGAGCAGTGAGTATTTCAATACTCGGGACTAATCGTTCCAATATCTACAAGGTTCAGAAATGTTTTAAAAATGCCACAGAGGCGGCCCAGTCGCAGCTGAATATTCAGCTGCCCCGTCCTCACCAACTTAAGTTTCTCCTTTTGTTGTTCGTTTTTTTAGATTTTTATCGATCGGGATCCGACTGTGTTCACCTCCATCTTGAATTTTCTCCGTACCAAGGAGCTGGATGCCAGGTATGTAGCGCTCAGACCAGGTGGCAAGGTCTCAGTCTGGAGTAAGGCCTCGATTGCGCCAGGTGCACAGGTAACCAGCTAGTTATCTGGGTAACGGTTTGTAGTTCGCGTCCTCAGATCGTGGTGCATGGTTGGACAGGCTTTACTCTGTATCTAACCCATGCTGTACCTGCCCTGGGAGTGTTTGATGGGACAGTGTAGAGGGAGCTTTACTCTGTATCTAACCCGTGCTGTACCTGCCCTGGGAGTGTTTGATGGGACAGTGTAGAGGGAGCTTTACTCTGTATCTAACCCGTGCTGTACCTGCCCTGGGAGTGTTTTATGGGGCAGGGAACAGAACATAGTCCCTCTTCTATTGGACACCCCTTCCATCAGTGAATGGAGGGCCTTGTGTATTGTAGAGCAATTTGTAGAAGGAAGTGTTGCTGTCATAATTGGTAGACTGGCTGGGGATGGGGGGAGGGGAATGGCTGGGGACAAGGGGGGGGAGGGGAATGGCTGGGGACAAGGGGGGGGAGGGGAATGGCTGGGGACAAGGGGGGGGGAGGGGAATGGCTGGGGACAAGGGGGGGGAGGGGAATGGCTGGGGACAAGGGGGGGGGAGGGGAATGGCTGGGGACAAGGGGGGGGAGGGGAATGGCTGGGGACAAGGGGGGGGGAGGGGAATGGCTGGGGACAAGGGGGGGAGGGGAATGGCTGGGGACAAGGGGGGGAGGGGAATGGCTGGGGACAAGGGGGGGAGGGGAATGGCTGGGGACAAGGGGGGGAGGGGAATGGCTGGGGACAAGGGGGGGAGGGGAATGGCTGGGGACAAGGGGGGGGGGAGGGGAATGGCTGGGGACAAGGGGGGGGGGAGGGTGATATAATTACTTGGCCTCCTAGTTTGATGACGGTTTATTGGTACCTTTACATTGCTTTAAGAAGAAGTTTTGCTTCCAAGTCCTGAAGCTGTGAGAATCTCTCGAATTGAAGGATTGAATTAATTTTTCTCCCCCAGAGATACCAACATTCGAATGCTGCTACACGAGGCCGAGTTCTATGGGATATCGCCCCTCGGTGAGTGTGGAGTATCGAGAGCCAGGTCCCAGCTCACTGCTGGAAGCCACTCTCTGAAAACCTACAACTCAAGACTTACAGCAACTATTCTCATTCACTGTTCACTCTGTAACCTGGACCTCACTCCACTCTACCACATCCCAGAACCCCTAAAATACTTCCAGACTTGTAATCCCCCCAGGTCCCAGCACCTCTCTTCCTGATTGTCGCATCCTTCCTTCTCAGCTCTCTCCTCCTGCCCTTAAGGTTCCCTTTCCAATGCTCTTAACCCAGTAATTCCCCCTTCCCTCATGCCCGAACCCCTTGCTATCTGGATCCTGATGTTCCCACATTGTCAGCGTGATTCCCCTCACCACCCTCAGACCCAGGGAACCCTTGTCCACAACTCCCACACTCCCAGCAAGCTCCCACAAACAGCAATGAGACAAAGATCCAGTTAATATTGGGCCAGGACACCGGGGAGAACTCCCCTGCTCTTCAAATAGCCAGAGGGCAGATGGGCTCTCTGGCTTTAACGTCTCATCTGAAAGATGGCACCTCCGACAGTTCGGTACTGCCCTGGGACTGTCGGCCTCGAATTTGTGCTCAAATCACTGGAGTAGGACATAAAACCAAACTGATTCGGAGGCGAGAGAGGCACGGCTGACATAGATACAAACACACAGGCAATGACCGTCCCAAACAAGAGAGAGAGCCTAACCACCTCTCCATGACATTCAATGGCATTACCATCGCTGAATCCCCCACCATCAACACCATTGACCAGAGCCTCAACTATCATGGCTACTGGAGCAGGTCAGAGGCTGGGATCTGCGTCAGACTCGCTGGGGGAGTAATTGGTTACGGGTCCGTTCTGGGCGATGAGCTACCACCCCGCGCCCAATGGACCCTGGGCAGGCAAGACCCAAGTTTGGTCCCAAGGGAGCACTAACCTGTAATCTGGTTCCTTTCCCGGCCTCGCACGTGGAATGAATGCAATTCACACTTTCCACCACCAGAGGGAGCGCCATCTCTTAAAGGGAAGATGTTTCTTAGAAATGTCTTAAAGGTAGCTTGGACCTGTTATTTGCTGAAAATAACAGTCTACTGTCTGCATGGAGTCTGAACAGAGATCAGACATCGCACACGTAAAACACAGATGCAGATCCGATCCCTATGTTTACACGCTGATGAGTTATGTTAAAACATTGAATAAAGGTTGCGCACTACTAAATCCCACATCCTCCAATCTGCACACCAGACCTCACCAATCTGCCGATCAGGCCTGCGAGAGTACATGCACCAAGGTTCTCTGCTGATGCACAAGAGACCTTGGGTGCAAGAGGTGGACAGAAGGAGGGACATCCTATATCCGCAGTGGGGGTGGGGAATGGGAGAGGCCCTCCAGACATATACTCAAAAGGCAGTGGGAGGCAGCGGGGGACGAAGTCAATGCCAGGGGCGCACAGCATCATGAGTATGGATGCAGTGCAGGAAGAAGTTCAATGATTTGACATGAGTGGTCAAGGTGAGTGAGGTCAACTGTCAAGTGGCGTCTCCCACCAACTGCACCATGCACTACACCCCCATCACCCACATACCAACAAACTCTTTCCATCAGCACTCAACTCTTCCAATCAGATGCTTCCTCTCACCCTTACAAATTATCACTGATTCAAGCCGCCCACTCACAACTCACAGGCCACGCATACTGGCAGCTATTCAACCATGACAGGCACATCACCCAGACACACGTCCCGCTTTCTTGCAGGAGAAGGTGGCGCACATCAAGAGGCAGCAAGTGGCCGTGGCATTCAGCCCCTCGAGCCTGTTCCACCATTCAGTGAGATCATGGTGGACATGTGACCTAACTCCATATACACGCCCCATTTGCCTTGGTTCACAGAAATCTATCAATCTCAGATTTAACATTCACAATTGAGCGAGCATCAACTGCCGTCTGTAGAAGAGCGTTCCAAACTTCTCCCACCCTTTGCGTGTAGAAGCATTTCCTAACTTCACTCCTGCACGTCCTGGCTCTAAATGTTCGGCTATTTCCCCGCATCCTAGTATTGAAGTCTCGGAGACCTCCAAAAACAGTTACAAATGTCTCGGCAGCCAGAAGCAATAATCCAGCCACTAAACTGTAAATCCTGCATGGTCCCTTTAAATAGCGCCGGTGGGGGGTCCTCCAGGCACTCTGAGACACGTTCAGATGGTCGGGGTTAAGACTGTGCGTTGAATTGAGTGTTAGGCACCATTTTGGGACTTATCACTTTAAATCAGCGCTGCACACTGATTGAAGCCATTTTCTCCCTACTTTACATGATTCCAGCGTTCGTTATCTGCGCCTGCGCTAACTCCTATACCAAGATGGCGTCTGATGCACGTCACGCAGGAAACGTGCGTGCGCATCTAAGACGCCATCTTGGATGTCGGAGAGGCCGTGTAGCGCCGAAACGACGGGCGCTACACGGCCCAATTTAGCGCCCAGCGTCTTAATATTGCACGGAGCTTCCGCTTGGGGGGGGGGGTGGGTGGGGTTTCCGGCCGGGGGAGTTTCACGTTTTGTTTCTTCCTTTTCCCAGTTCGCCGTCTGGAGCTGTGCGAGGAGCTGGAGCGCTCATCCTGTGGCAGTGTCCTTTTCCACGGGTATCTGCCACCCCCGGGTAAGTCCCCGTTTCTCTGCCCTTTCATTACTACCCTGCCCAGGATTCTGTGCCAACACATTCCGGCGTTGAAGGTGATCTTTGACCTTTCGTTGCTAGGCCCACACCATGCGAGGAGTTGCTGTCTCTGTGGTCTCCTCACCACTCCGTGGCACCTGCGTGTGTCGCGTGAGGACGCGATCGGGCTTGGCTGTGACGCCTTCGGAGGTCGAATAGGCTCTGCCCACTTCTATGCTCGCAAGCAAAGAATGGCCTCTTTTGGTGGGGGGGGATGGGGTGAGGTACCAGAGGGCGGATTGTGACCTTTGACTTTTACCCATGGAGTCGGCGCCTTCAGAAGAGGGGGAGCGTTTTTTTTTTTTGGACGGGGGCGGAGGTGCTGACTTTTCACGAGCTCCGATTCCTTGGCGTTTGTGCTGAATGTGTTTCTCTGGCAGTGATTCCGGCAAAGCGGAGGAATCGGCACAGCGTCGCTGGCCCGCAGTTTGTCAGCTCTCGGCGGGAGGACAGCGACCGAGCCCCGGTGCGAAGGAGTAACACCATGCCGCCGAACCTGGGGAATGCTGGGATACTCGGGAAGTTCCTGGAGGACCGAGGGAGCGGTTTGTACAATGTTAACGTCAAGGGGGCTGAACCCGCCGCGCGTGCCTCTCAGTCAGTCGGCATTTGACCTGCAGTTCCTCTCTCCTCCTCCCCCCCAGGTGGCTGGGTTGTCCACGTGTTGGTACTGAGGCACGCTGGCCAAGGAGGTCCCAGGCTTGATTCCTGGTCTGAGGTGCTGCAATTAGCCTTAGCGTCCCTGAGCTATGGGGTGGGGGAGGGTCAGAAACTCGGCAAAGATTCCCGCTCGTAATCGCAATCTAGTGACGTTGGCTGGAAATTACACGTGGGGTCCGGGCGAGGGCTGGGCTGGGGTCCGGGCGAGGGCTGGCCATGGCCATAATGACCTCCCATGGTTAAATTCCATGAGGCCATTTATTGTCCAGCCTCCAGCATAAGGAAACGTCAACTAGGCAAAGTACCAGAAGTTATCAGTGGCCTTACCCCAGATTGAGCCCGAGCCTCCAGGAGGAGGGCAGTAAACTGGAGGGAAACGGCGACCTTAATTATTGACTCATGTCTCCTTAATGCAGCAGGGGAGGACCCATTCCTGTTGGAGAGCGTTTAAATTGTGTTTGAGTCTTTAAGGAAGTCTATCTGACAGATATTTCTCTTGCCTGACGTGTCGTGCGTAACATCTGGTAATGTAGCGTGCCCAGGGATCGCGCAGAAGCCCTAGCCCCCAGAACACTGAGTTCTCCAACATCTGTCCTGGCAAAGATCAGTTGAGATAAACGCAGCCCAGGGATGGAAGCAAAGATCTGCCTGGTCTGTGCTTCAGCTGCACTTCACCAAATGTAGGGTGGCTGTTGCTTTCATAGAATCATAGAATGGTTACAGAATAGAAGGAGGCCATTCGGCCCATTGAGCCCGTGCCAGCTCTTTGTAAGAGCAATCCAATGAGGCCCACTCCCCCGCTCTTTCCCTGTACTCCTCCAGATTTTTTCCCTTCAAGTATTTATCCAATTCTTTTGAAAGCCACGATTGAATCTGCTTCCACCGCCCTTTCAGGCAGCGCGTTCCAGATCATAACTACTCGCTGCGTTAAAAAGTTTTCCCTCATGTCGCCTTTGGTTCTTTTGCCAATCACCTTAAATGTGTGTCCTCTGATTCTCGATCCTTCTGCCAATGGGAACTGTTTCTCTTTATTTACTTTATCTAAACCCTTCATGATTTTGAACACCTCTATCAAATCTCCTCTCAACCTTCTCTGCTCTCAGGAGAACAAGCCCAGCTTCTCCAGTCTATCCACGTAACTGAAGTCCCTCATCTCTGGAACCATTCTAGTAAACCTTTTCTGCACTCTCTCTCTAAGGCCTTCACATCTTTCCTAAAGCGCGGAGCCCAGAATTGGACACAATACTGCAGTTGTGGCCGAACCAGTGTTTAATATAGGTTCATCATAACTTCCTTGCTTTTGTACTCTATGCCTCTATTGTCACAGAGTCCTACTGTCTCGTAACAATAGCCCTTGGCCAATTCACACTTCAAAACACTTGTCTTTAATTCACTCCACACAAAGTCACACTACAGAACCTTTAGCAACACCTTGTATATTTTCCCAGTCCCAGGCTCTTATAGCTGCCTTGCAACTCATCGGCTTCCTTCCCGGTCTCAGAGCCCAGGCCAGCCCCAACTGTATTCCAGCTTCCTCTTCATGGGGGTGGCCCTTCACTTCTCTCCTCCTCTTCCTTTTACTCTCCCCTGACTGGGGAAGGTCTCCACCCCCTCCAGCCGTAATTACCTCTTAAAGGTGAGGGTCTTAAACTCTTATTTGGGGATCAGGATCCTCCGTTGCTCTGCTCCACTATTTATAAAGCCCAGGATCCCCGTACGCTTTTTTAAAACCGCTTTCTCAACCTGCCCTGCCACCTTCAAAGATTTGTGCACCTATACCCCCAGGTATCTCTGTTCCTGCACCCCTTTTAGAATTGTACCATTTAGTTTATATTACCTCTCCTCATTCTTCCTGCCAAAATGTATCACTTTGCACTTCTCTGCTTTAAATTTCATCTGCCACGTGTCTGCCCATTCCACCAGCCTGTCTATGTCCTCTTGAAGTCTATCACTATCCTCCTCACTGTTTACTGCACTTCCAAGTTTTGTGTCATCTGCAAATTTGGAAATTGTGCCCTGTACACCCAAGTCCAAGTCATTAATATATATCAAAAAAAGCAGTGGTCCCAGCACCGACCCCTGGGGAACACCACTGTACACCTCCCTCCAGTCCGAAAAACAACCGTTCACCACTATTGTTTCCTGTCACTTAGCCAATTTCATATCCATGCTGCCACTGCCCCTTTTATTCCATGGGCTTCAGTTTTGCTGACAAGCCTATTATGTGGCACTTTATCAAATGTCTTTTGAAAGTCCATATACACCACATCAACCGCATTGCCAACTGAGGCCAGCACCTCTGCAATTTCCACCCTTACTTCCCTCAGCAACCTAGGATGCATCCCATCCGGACCGGGTGACTTATCTACTTTAAGTACTTGTAAACAATTTTACAACACCAAGTTATAGTCCAGCAATTTTATTTTAAATTCACAAGCTTTTGGAGGCTTCCTCCTTCCTCAGGTGAATGTTGTGGAAATGAAATCCTCGAAATGAAATCGCATTTATAAATCACAGAACAATGCTTGGTGATTACAGACAGTCTTTTCAACTGCCTGTTGCTAAGGCAATCAGTGTGCAGACAGACAGGTGTTACCTACAAGGTCTCCGAATATACAAATCACCAAAAAAAAACAGAGATAGAGAGGTAGAAACATAGAAAAGACAGCAACTGACCCGTTATATTAAAAACAGATAACATTTGTTCGCTGGTGGGGTAACGTGTAGCGTGACATGAACCCAAGATCCCAGTTGAGGCCGTCCTCATGGGTGCGGAACTTGGCTATCAATTTCTGCTCGACGATTTTGCGTTGTCGTGTGTCTCGAAGGCCGCCTTGGAGTACGCTTACCCGAAGGTCGGTGGCTGAATGTCCTTGACTGCTGAAGTGTTCCCCGACTGGGAACATACTTTAAGTACAGCCAGCCTTTTTAGTACCTCCTCTTTATCAATTTTTAACCCATCCAGTATCTCAAGTACCTCCCTTTTTACTGTGACTTTGGCAGCATCTTCCTTGGTAAAGACAGATGCAAAGTACCCATTTAGTATCTCAACCATGCCCTCTGCCTCCATGCGTAGATCTCTTTTTGGTCTCTAATTAGTCCGACCCCTCCTCTGACGATCAATTTACTGTTTATATGCCTGTAGAAGACTTTTGGTTTCCCTTTTATGTTGGCCGCCAGTCTACTCTCATACTCTCCCATTGCCCCTCTTATTTCCTTTTTCACTTCTCTGTACTTTCTATATTCTGCCTGGTTCTCACTTGTATTATCAACCTGACAATGCCCCCTTTTTTCTGCTTCATCTTACTCTCTATCTCTTTCGTCGCCCAGGGAGCTCTGGCTTTAGTTGCCCTACCTTTTCCCCTCGTGGGAATGTACCCAAACTGTACCCAAACCATCTGCTCTTTAAAGGCCGCCCATTATTCGATTACAGTTTTGCCTGCCAATCTTTGATTCCAATTTACCCGGGCCAGATCCGTTCTCAACCAACTGAAATTGACCCTCCTTCAATTAAGTATTTTTACTCTAGATTGCTCCTTGTCCTTTTCCAATGACTATTCTAAACCTTCTGATATTATGATCACTGTTCCCTAAATGTTCCCCCACTGACACTTGCTCCACTTGGCCCGCCTCATTTCCAAGAACCAGATCCAGCAATGCCTCCTTCCTCGTCGACAGGACAGTAATAAATCGGTTTTGGGACCAAGAGGAATGTTTGAGACGTGAGAGAGAAAGTCTGCGGGCACTGGGGGGGGCCTGTAGCACTAGGGACCCCACTCGTGTGACCCTGCAAGTATAGAAAGACCCTAATGGTTTCCCTCCTTATTTAGGGTCGACAGTCCATCCTGGGATGGTGCGGATTGTGCGGGGGCATCACAACTGGATTGCGGTGGTGTACACGCAGTTTGTGGTGTGTTACAGGTGAGTGTGTACCCGCAGTTTGTGGTGTGTTACAGGTGAGTGTGTACACGCAGTTTGTGGTGTGTTACAGGTGAGTGTGTACACGCAGTTTGTGGTGTGTTACAGGTGAGTGTGTACACGCAGTTTGTGGTGTGTTACAGGTGAGTGTGTACACGCAGTTTGTGGTGTGTTACAGGTGAGTGTGTACACGCAGTTTGTGGTGTGTTACAGGTGAGTGTGTACACGCAGTTTGTGGTGTGTTACAGGTGAGTGTGTACACGCAGTTTGTGGTGTGTTACAGGTGAGTGTGTACACGCAGTTTGTGGTGTGTTACAGGTGAGTGTGTACACGCAGTTTGTGGTGTGTTACAGGTGAGTGTGTACACGCAGTTTGTGGTGTGTTACAGGTGAGTGTGTACACGCAGTTTGTGGTGTGTTACAGGTGAGTGTGTACACGCAGTTTGTGGTGTGTTACAGGTGAGTGTGTACACGCAGATTGTGGTGTGTTACAGGTGAGTGTGTACACGCAGATTGTGGTGTGTTACAGGTGAGTGTGTACACGCAGATTGTGGTGTGTTACAGGTGAGTGTGTACACGCAGTTTGTGGTGTGTTACAGGTGAGTGTGTACACGCAGTTTGTGGTGTGTTACAGGTGAGTGTGTACACGCAGTTTGTGGTGTGTTACAGGTGAGTGTGTACACGCAGATTGTGACGCCAGCCTCAAATTGTGGGAACCAGACCTAACTCTCCACCTCCCCCCAGGGTTCTTCTCTTTCTCCCCCCTCCAGTCCCGTGGTGCTCAGAGTCTCCATGCACTCTGGGCCTTCACCAATGTCTGGGGGCCTTACGAGGTTTTAATCTCACCCTGTTTGCCCCTAAGGAGCCTATAGGTACTAATTTACCTAGATGGCGTCTCATTTAATTTTGTTACTAGCTCACGTGTTTCTTGTTGGCCCCTCCCCTCATCCCTCTCTTTCCTCGCCCCCTCGCAGACTGAAGGAGTCGTCCGGCTGGCAGCAGGTGTTCTCCAGCCCCCGTCTGGACTGGGTCATCGAGCGGGTGGCACTCAACGCCAAGGTCATGGGCGGCTCCCTGGGGGAGAACGACAAGATGGTGGCCGTGGCCTCCTGCAGCGAGATAATCCTGTGGGCCATTCACGAAGGCGGCAATGGGAATGAGATCGGTACGTGGCTGCTTTTGTTCAGGTTTACAAGGAAGCGGGATTTGAAATGGTGTCCGGTGTCCCACATGTTGAAATCGTAGCCGTGAAATGGCGTCTCTCAGTGTCCCGACCCCTGGGCCATAGAATCTGTTACCCATTCCCAACCCAACTGGAAAAACCATCGACAGATCTCCCGCTGGTCTGATATTGAGCCATATAGACCAGTCAGGGTCTTGGCTACTGATCGCTGTCCCACCACCCCTGATGGGAAGGGTCCTGTTTGCATTGGGTGTAGATGGGGTCCAATTGGTGGGGTATTTTAGGGTGTGGGGCCCGCACCCCGGTGAGAGTCGGTGCCTGTGGGGCCCGCACCCCGGTGAGAGTCGGTGCCTGTGGGGCCCGCACCCCGGTGAGAGTCGGTGCCTGTGGGGCCCGCACCCCGGTGAGAGTCGGTGCCTGTGGGGCCCGCACCCCGGTGAGAGTCGGTGCCTGTGGGGCCCGCACCCCGGTGAGAGTCGGTGCCTGTGGGGCCCGCACCCCGGTGAGAGTCGGTGCCTGTGGGGCCCGCACCCCGGTGAGAGTCGGTGCCTGTGGGGCCCGCACCCCGGTGAGAGTCGGTGCCTGTGGGGCCCGCACCCCGGTGAGAGTCGGTGCCTGTGGGGCCCGCTCCCCGGTGAGAGTCGGTGCCTTCGGGAGAACGAGCTTGCATTTATTGAGCGCTTTTCATATCCTCAGGCAGTGAATGTAGTGGCCAGCCAATGGGGGAGGGGGAGAGGGGACAGCCAATGGGGGAGGGGGAGAGGGGAGAGGGGGACAGCCAATGGGGGAGGGGACAGCCAATGGCAGTATCTCTCGGGCTCTCTTGCACTGCGCTCACCAGCCAGTTGCGTGCGCTCTGGGCTGGAGATAGTGAGTGAAGGGGGGAAATAATCCTGGCCTAGTGTCTCTGGTCTGTCGACATCGGCTGATTCTCTCTCTTTCTCTCCTTGTAGGAGTGTTTAACCTTGGAGTCCCGGTGGAGGCCTTGTTCTTCGTGGGTAATCAGCTGATAGCGACGAGCCACACCGGCAAAGTGGGAGTGTGGAATGCAGTAACAAAACACTGGCAGGTAGCGAGCCTCCCCACACTGACCCAGTCTCCAGCAGTGGCCTCTCTGTAATATCGCCGCTCCTCGCTCCCTCTTGTATGATTCCTTTTTTGTGTCGCTGTTTCTCCTACAGATTCAGGATGTCGTTCCGATAAACAGTTACGACACAGCCGGGTCCTTGCTCATTCTGGGATGTAATAACGGGTCGATTTACTACATCGGTAAGTGAAATGTGTTTGTGTCCCGAACCGCGTCACCAACGTAGGCAATGGGGGAAAACTCGTCGGGTAAAGTGCCCCCAGGTCTCCGTAATCAGCCTCTTCAGACTGTGTGAACCCAGGGAATTGTGGCAGTGAATCTGTGCCCGGGGGGTGTGGGGGTGTGGGTGGGTGGGGGGTGTGGGGGGATGGATGAGGGGGGTGGGAACGGGGGCGATGGATGAGGGGAGTGGGGAACGGGGGGATGGATGAGGGGGGCGGGAACGGGGGCGATGGATGAGGGGGGCGGGAACGGGGGCGATGGATGAGGGGGGGGGGAACGGGGGCGATGGATGGGGGGGGGGGAACGGGGGCGATGGATGGGGGGGGGGGGGGGAACGGGGGCGATGGATATGGGAGGGGGACGGGGGCGATGGATGAGGGGGGGGAACGGGGGCGATGGATGGGGGGGGGTGGGAACGGGGGCGATGGATGGGTGGGGGGGAACGGGGGCGATGGATGAGGGGGGTGGGGAACGGGGGCGATGGATGAGGGGGGTGGGGAACGGGGGCGATGGATGAGGGGGGTGGGGAACGGGGGCGATGGATGAGGGGGGTGGGGAACGGGGGCGATGGATGAGGGGGGGGGGAACGGGGGCGATGGATGGGGGGGGGAAGAATGGGGGCGATGGATGGGGGGGGGGGGAACGGGGGCGATGGATGGGGGGGGGGGGAACGGGGGCGATGGATGGGTGGGGGGGAACGGGGGCGATGGATGAGGGGAGTGGGGAACGGGGGCGATGGATGAGGGGGGCGGGAACGGGGGCGATGGATGAGGGGTGGGAACGGGGGCGATGGATGAGGGGGGTGGGAACGGGGGCGATGGATGAGGGGGGCGGGAACGGGGGTGATGGATGGGGGGGGGGGGATTTTGTGGGGTGGGGTGTTGGAGACCGGGGGAAGGAGTGCGGTTTTCAGCTGGTTTCCACCCCCTGGTGGCTCAATGAGTAAGTGCAGCACCTAGTGTCAGACCAGGATCGGCCGTTCATTTCCTGGTCCCTGCTGTTTAACCAGGGCAGCAGTGGGTGGGTGGGAGAGGGGCTCCACAATAGACCTTAGTGACCCTGGGCCTCGGGACTGGGGGGTCGGAATTAGCCAGGGTTCCTGCTTCTGCCCACTGATTCCTACTGGAAAGTGTGTTTCTGTGACTTTGGGGGTGAAGACGGGACCTCTTGCGACGGCTCCCCCGGTCAAATAATCGGCTCTCAGCTGAAGAACGGCCACTTGGGTCAAGGTACCACTGGGCAGCCTCCGTGCAACTGTACCCCAGCGAGAGCCAGCGCCGTCAGGGAGAGAATGGCCAAAGAGAAAGGAAATTCGTATGGACGACGTCCCCTCAGTGGTTGGCATTCTCAAAATGGAGTGATATTTATTTTCCAGATGTGCAGAAGTTTCCTCTGCGGATGAAGGACAACGATTTGCTCGTTACTGAGCTTTACTGTGACCCATATGAAGATGCCATCACAGCACTCAGTGTCTACCTCACCCCAAAAACCAGTGAGTTATATATTTATCCAGCTGTTTCCATTCTGCCGTACAATAATTAAATCTCCCATTTTAACTTGGAAGTGTCAGCTTAGCTCAGTGGTAGCACTCCCACCTCGAGCCCCACACCAGGACTTGAGCATAACCTGACCGAGGGAGTGCTGCACTGTCAGAGGTGCCGTCGTTCAATTAACTAAAGCCTCGCCTGGTCCACGTATCACTGTACAAAGAGCAGGGATTCTGTCGGGGTCCAGACCATAATTCATCTCGTTGTTTGTGGGATTTTTGCAAATTTTTTTTTATTTGTTCATGGGGTGTGGGCGTCGCTGGCGAGGCCGGCATTTATTGCCCATCCCTAATTGCCCTTGAGAAGGTGATGGTGAGCCGCCTTCTTGAACCGCTGCAGTCCGTGCGGTGAAGGTTCTCCCACAGTGCTGTTAGGAAGGGAGTTCCAGGATTTTGACCCAGCGACGATGAAGGAACGGCCGATATATTTCCAAGTCGGGATGGTGTGTGACTTGGAGGGGAACGTGCAGGTGGTGTTGTTCCCATGTACCTGCTGCCCTTGTCCTTCTAGGTGGTAGAGGTCGCGGGTTTGGGAGGTGCTGTCGAAGAAGCCTTGGCGAGTGCTGCAGTGCATCCTGTGGATGGTACACACTGCAGCCACTGTGCGCCGGTGGTGAAGGGAGTGAATGTTTCGGGTGGTGGATGGGGTGCCAATCAAGCGGGCTGCTTTGTCCTGGATGGTGTCGAGCTTCTTGAGTGTTGTTGGAGCTGCACTCATCCAGGCAAGTGGAGAGTATTCCATCACACTCCTGACTTGTGCCTTGTAGATGGTGGAAAGGCTTTGGGGAGTCAAATTTTCTTGCTGTGATTTCCTAGAGGACTGATTTTCAATGCAATTCGATGTGAGATTTCTGAGAGATCCGATAATCTGTATAAATTTAAGACGTTTTCTGAAGTGGACTTTGTTATTGCAGTAAGTCAGGGCACCAGCTGGCGGCGCTGTTGACTGCTGCTTGGTAACAACCGGCTGATAAATCAATATAAATAATCCAGATCAATGGATGAAAGTTTTGGGAACGTCTGTGTGGAAAACATCAACGAACCACAAGCGTAACAAGAAGAAAGACAGTCATTTCCTGCTGTTTTTTTTTCCTGACCTTCAGGTACGTAGGAGCAGGAGGAGGCCATTCAGCCCCTCGAGCCTGTTCCGCCATTCACCGCGATCTGTATCCGAACTCCATCCACCTGCCTTAGCCCCATATTCCTTGGCTAGCAAAAATCTATCAATCTCAGATTTAAAATGAGCTAGCGCCTACTGCTTTTCGCGGGAGGGAGTTCCACACTTTGTGTGACGAAGTGCTCCCTAACTTCTCTCCGCAGTGGCCTGGCTCTGATTTTACGGTTATGGCCCCTTGTCCTAGACTCTCCCACCAGTGGAAAAAGTTTCTCTCGATCAAATCCTTTCAAAATCCTAAAAACCTCAATCAAATCACCCCGTAACCTTCTGCATTCCAGGGAAAACGAGCCCAGTTTATGTAATCTCTCCTTATAATCTAACTTGGAGCCCTGGTAACATTCTGGAGAACCTGTGCTGTGCTCCTTCCAGGGCTAATGCATCCTTTCTAAGATGTGGGGCCCAGAACTGTACACACTGCTCCAGATGTGGCCTAACCAGGGATTTGTGTAGCAAAACTTCCTCCCCTTTATATTCTAGCCCTCTAGTTATAAAGGCTAACATTCCATTAGCCTTTTTGATTATTTTTTTTAGCTGACCGCTACATTTTACTGATCCGTGTACATGTGCACCTAAATCTCTCTGGACCTCCACCGATCCGACCTTTCACCATTTTAAAAAGCACTCGGAGCGCTCTTTTTTCGGAATGGGCCGGAGGGGCTGAACGGCCTTCTATGTCCCTGTGAACCTGAAGGCCAGAAACAAAAAAAAAAGCAGGAAATGATTGTCTTTCCGAAAAATGGACGGCCTTGCGTGCGAGTCCCTCTGCCGCCATTTTGCTCGGGTAATCGGAAGACGAGATAATAGGTGGAATCCAATTAGCTGCTGCCCTGAGGGAGGGGAGGGAAAGTTGAGGTTTGCAGCCAGAATTTTGTTAATTTTTTTTTTTACCCTTCTCGCGAACAGGCGACAGTGGGAACTGGATTGAGATTGCGTACGGTACGAGTTCGGGGATGGTCCGCGTGATAGTGCAGCATCCTGAGACGGTGGGCTCAGGGCCACAGCTCTTTCAGACGTTCAGCGTTCACCGCAGCCCGATCACGAAGATCACCCTCTCCGAGAGAAACCTCATCTCAGGTAGGATAAGAAATGATTATTCATCCTGCCACCATTTCCTCAACCCCCAAAGTGGGGTTTACTCCCCCCTCCCCCTTTCTCTTGTTAGCCCCAACTCCTCACCCGGTGGACCCCTCACTCTGACACCCGTGGGGGATTTCCCCCGATGCCTCATCGTGGGGGATTCCCCGTGTCCGAGGCAGAGACGGTGAGTGTTGGGACCCGCGCTGGACACACACACCGTGTACAGGCTGTCTCCTGTCGTGTACAGTCCTGTCCCCGTGGGGTGGGAAGTATTTAAAGGGGAGGCCCCTTCCCCTGGCTGTCCTGCTCAGGGACAGGCCTGGGAGGCTGAGTGGGGAACTGGAACTCCAGCATATTCCTCAGTCATAGAGGCCCCCCCTTCTCTCTGAGCCAGGGTGGAGACAGTTGGCCCGAGGGTGGGCAGCAATTAGTTGGGGTCCCGTCTGTAAAATTCGCCCGTGCATATGTCGGATGACAACGGGATCAAGCTTGGCGGTGATGCCTTCTACAGTTGAATAGCGCTGGATTTGCTTGAAAAACGGCCACTAGGGGTCGAACCCTAGCTTCAATCGGCACCTTCAGAAAGGGGAATTTTTAAAAAAAAAAAAGGTGGGAGATGATGTGATTTGTATTTTTATATTCAGTTTGTGCCGACAATAACCACGTGCGGACTTGGACTGTGACTCGATTCCGGGGGATGATCTCCACACAGCCTGGTTCCACCCCACTGGCATCGTTTAAAATCCTCTCCCTGGAAGACTTGGATGGACACGGGGGATGTTCAGCGGGATTAGAGATCGGTAAGAGAGATGTGGTGACTGACGCACGAAATCGCAGGGCTGGTTGGGGTCTCTCTCTCTCTCTCTCTCTCTCTCTTTCTTTCTCTCTTTCTTTTTCTTTCTCTCTCTCTTCTTTTTTTCTCTCCTCTCTTCTCTTTTTTTTCTCTTCTCTTTTCTCTCTCTCTTCTCTCTCTCTCTCTTTTTCTCTCTTTTCTCTTTTTTTCTCTCTTTCTCCTTTCTTTCTTTCTTTTGCCCTCTCTCTCTTTCTTTCTTTCTCTCTCTCTGTCTTTCTCTCTCTCTGTCTTTCTCTCTCTCTGTCTTTCTCTCTCTCTGTCTTTCTCTCTCTCTGTCTTTCTCTCTCTCTGTCTTTCTCTCTCTCTGTCTTTCTCTCTCTTTGTCTTTCTCTCTCTTTGTCTTTCTCTCTCCATTTTTCTCTCTCCCTTTTTCTCTCTCCCTTTCTCTCTTCCTTTCTCTTTTTCTTTCTCTCTCTCTCTCTCTTTTTTTTCTCTCTTTCTTTCTTTCTTTTTTCTTTCTCTCTCTCTCTTTCTCTCTCTCTCTTTCTCTCTCTCTCTCCTTTCTTTCTCTCTGTGATTTACCGGTCAGGATGTGTGTCTGTCTGTCTGTCTGTCTGTCTCTCTCTCTCTCTGATTTACCGTTCGGTGTTTCTCTCTTACAGGCCCATTTGGCGAGCGCGACGATGAGCAGGTTTTCATCCAGAAAGTTGTTCCTGACACGGGCCAGATCTTTGTCCGTCTCTCCTCGACGGGCAGGAGGTAATCGGATGCTCTGTATCCCCGAGACTGAGCGACTTTTGTAATTAGGCCGTTAATGCGGGCGAGTCCAAACATACTTTCAAAAGCTTGGTCAAAGAGGTAGGTTTTAAGGAGCGTCTTAAAGGAGGAGAGAGAGGCAGAGGGGTTTAGGGAGGGAATTCCAGAGCTTAGTGCCCTAGGCAGCTGAAGGCACGGCCGCCAATGGTGGAGTGATTAAAATCGGGGATGCTCAAGAGGCCAGAATTGGAGGAGCGCAGAGATCTCAGAGGGTTTTGGGCTGGAGGAGGTTACAGAGATAGGGAGGGGGCGAGGCCAAGGAGGGATTTGGAAACGAGGATGACAGTGTTAAAATCGAGGCTGGACCGGGAGCCAATGTAGTTCAGCGAGCACAGGGGTGATGGGTGAACGGGACCTGGTGCGAGTTAGGATACGGGGCAGCAGAGTTTTGGATGAGCTCGAGTTTACAGAGGGTGGAAGATGGGAGGCCGGCCAGGAGAGCGTTGGAATAGTCAAGTCTAGCGGTAACAAAGGTATGGGGGCTTCAGCGGCGGATGAGCTGAGGCAGGGATGGAGACGGGCGATAGACTTCAGAGTAATTAATTTAATGTGGGGAGGAGTGTGAGGGTGAGAGTGGGGGGTGTGCGAGTGTACGATTAAGGTCACAGAGGTTTGGTGCTCTGAGGGATGGGATGTGACTCTGGGTCTGCGACTCTCCCCAGCCCTCGGGAGCTTTGCCCATTTCCTTCACCAAAAGAAGGGCCAAAAAAAACAGAGTGCACCGCTTGTTCTATTAATAGAGACACATCGGTCAGCGGTCTGCTGTCCACTGGACCTGCTGGAAAGTGGGGACAGGATCGGGCTCAGCTGAGGCAGCCCAGGGTCGAGTATCCTGCAGACAGACACCAGCTGTCCAGGCTGAGAGCCTGATGGGGCCTGTCAGGAGATGTGGGGCAAACCGCCCCCCCCCTCAAAATATTTCCATCAATGGACCAACTGCATCTCTTTAATTCTCCCGCTCTCTCTGCCCCCACCCCCTCCCCCGCAGAATCTGCGAGATCCAGTCCGTGGATGGGATGGCGATCACTGCTTTCACCGTACACGAGTGCGAGGGCTCGAGCCGAATCAGCTCGCGGACAAGACGCTACCTGTTCACCGGACACACCAATGGCAGCATCCAGATGTGGGACCTAACCACAGCCATGGAGGCGACAAGCAAGACAGCAAGCAGAGGTTCGGGCGAGCAGGGATCGGGTGTAAGGCTGCTGGGTGGTGCGGGTGGGGCTGTCCGGAAACTGGGGTCAAAGGACAGCCTCTGGCCCTCGATATTCTGTTTGTCCCCCCCCTCACCGGCTCACCGCCTCCCCCCACCGGCCCGCCATATCTGCTCTGTGTCCACAAACCTATTGCCCTTTGACCTCATTTACACTTCCTGCTTCAATACCCTTCCCTGGGAACATATTCCTCTTTATTCCGAAGCTTGGCTTCCCTTTGGGTCAAGATGTTCCCCCCACATCCCTTCTCACTCCTCGCAAGCTAATTTTTAACCGGAGTCCCCTGGGCTGCGAAGCCCACTGCAGTCAATTAGCCGCTGGCACTCTCTGGGCTCGCACATGAAGAATGCCCATTTCAGTGAGGTTCTAGGGCATGGGGGAAAGAATATCCTTTTTTTAATCTTTGAATTTTGTTTTTTTTTAAACCCACCCAGATGTTGGTGGCCCCACCGAGCAGGAACTCCTGCAACAGCTGGAGCAGTGTGACCTCGCACTTACCCGCACACCAATTGTGAGCCCTGCAGAATCACTGGTCCATCCCGTCATGCTCCGGGTGTCTCCTTCCAGGTAATCCTGCGCTCGACAAGTTCGTTCATGAAGAGGTTACATGTAAGGAACGTCCCTTTTAAAGTGTCTCGGGGAGGCTGCATTCAAACCCAGCCCAGAAATATGGGACAGAAAGTCATTGCACAGGGCGCCATGTGAAATGAGTTGTGGCCAGTGTTGCTCTGAGCCCGACGCAGCCTCAGTCCAATCCCTGGTGAGCAGAGCCCACAGCACTGGGCGGACACTGGCAGTCTGACTCGGGAGGAACTGTTGTCTTAACTCAACAAAGCGTGACAGGGAAGGTGTTACAGGAAGTAAGTGTGACGTGGGACGTCCACGATATACACCAGCAGATGCTGTGTCTGCAGCTACACCGCCACCTAGTGGCCGCAGCCTGCAGCTGCAGCGTCACGGGTCTCTGATTACATAGGAAATTCCATTATGACATGAGCTCGTTGTCCAGTGCTAGATATTTTCATGCTCGGATGCCGCCTATCTTTGTTGTAATTCTTTCTTTCTGCTTTGTTATTTGAAATAGCCAGTCTCAAACGGTCGACGGGTTCCGCGAGAGGCTGATGCGGAGTGGAGTGGGAACGCGGAGAGACGGCCCCGCCCTGGTCAGACAGCGGGAAGGATTTCCCAGTCTGTGCAGTCTGCAGTCGCGTGCTGCCAGCCGAACCTCACTGGATAAAAGCGATGTTCACACCGGGAGCCCTCGGCCGGTGAGCCAGTCCGGTAGCGAGTTGAGATTGCGTCGCTCGGCTCACGACTCAGAGGGCCCGAGTCGTACGGCGGAGGGTGACGTCAGGATGGGGCATCGGGGAAGCTTCGTGGAGCGATGCCAGGAGTTGGCGCACTCCACCGAATTCAGCGCTGCGGATCTTCGCAGATTGAGCTGCACCAGCGAGCCTGACGCCAGACTACTGGTGAAAAATAAACATCCAGGTCAAGCCAGCTTGGCACAGGGACGGAAGGCCATGTCACCGTGTCCGACACTGTCCAGCAGAACTCTCCCTCCTGAAGTACCGCCAAGTGCCACAGCTGAAGACGGCCAGTCTTCAGTAACGAAACCCCTGAGCCCCCCCTCCGAACCAGCTGCTGCCCCGAGACCCAGAATGAACGAGACCTCGTTCTGAGCACGATCACGGCCCCGTAATCGCGAAGCCGAGAACAGTCAGTATTTCCTGTTGTGAACTCTGGTCTTGCAAAACCCCCGGGCCGAGCTTTGACCCTGACCAGATTCCACGAGTCGTTGTGTAAAGTTTTTTTTAGGCCGGGTTCTACGCTGCAGATAATTCTTCAAACCTCTTTGAGAGAGACTTTGGTAAACAAAACCGTTATTTATCGTTAGATTCCAAGTTCACACTGGACCCCCCCCTCAAAGCCCCCGTTTTAATTGTGACTCCCTGACAACGAGCAGCAGAGACGCCCAAACCAACAAAAAGCGGCTGATTTTGCGGTTCGGCGGGAAACCACACTCAGAGTCCGCCTTTTACAACACGTGTTGGGAGTTATTAACCCCCAGAATCCTGAATTCTCACTGGTGACCCCTGCTTCATGTTGTAACCTCCACCTGCTGACTGGGCTTAATGCCTGCTGATGTGAACCAGTTGGAAGTTCACATTTTAAAAGGCTGAAGCGTCAGTTTTCAAAGGATTGAAAAGCTAATTAATTAACAGAAGTCTAAGGTGCTAACTCATGTTTTGCTGTATTTTTAAAATTAGTTTAATGTTCCATGATGGGATTTATGGAGTGAAATAAACAATGAAGGATTTTTTCTGTTTCCTCGTTTGGTCACTGACATTCTTCCTGCTCTAAACAGCAGTGAGGAGAACAGCTTTTTGTGCTATTTACACCTACCACATTGGAAAGAAACTCACGTCTGCTGAACACTCTTCTCCCAATGGACCAAACCCCTTCTCGCTCACTCCCCTTGTACAGAATCCCAATGGACCAAACCCTGTCTCAATCACTCCCCTTGTACAGAATCCCAATGGACCAAACCCCTTCTCGCTCACTCCCCTTGTACAGAATCCCAATGGACCAAACCCCTTCTCAATCACTCCCCTTGTACAGAATCCCAATGGACCAAACCCCTTCTCGCTCACTCCCCTTGTACAGAATCCCAATGGACCAAACCCCTTCTCTTGTTACACAAGATTAGGGCTCATGGGATTGGGGGTATTATATTAGCATGGATTGAGGATTGGTTAACGGACAGAAAACTGAGAGTAGGAATAAACGGGTCATTTTCGGGTCGGTAGGTTGTAACTAGTGGGGTACCACAAGGATCAGTGCTTGGGCCTCAGCTATTTACAATCTATATTAATGACTGGGATGAAGGGACCGAGTGTAATGTGTCCAAGTTTGCTGATTATACAAAGCTAGATGGGAAAGTAAGCTGTGAGGAGGATGCAGAGAGTCTGCAAAGGGATATAGACAGGTTAAGTGAGTGGGTGAGAAGGTGGCAGATGGAGTATAATGTGGGGAAATGTGAGGTTATTCACTGGTAGGAAAAAGAGAAAAACAGAATATTTTTTTAAATGGTGAGAAACTATTAAATGTTGATGTTCAGAAGGATTTGGGTGTCCTTGTACATAAAATACAGAAAGTTAACATGCAGGTGCAGCAAGCAATTAGGAAAGCAAATGGTATGTCAGCTTTTATTGCAAGGGGGTTAGAGTACAAGAGTAAGGAAGTCTTGCTGCAACTGTATAGGGCTTTGGTGGGACCACATCTGCAGTACTGTGTACAGTTTTGATCTCCTTACCTGAGGAAGAATATACTTGCCTTAGAGGCGATGTAGCGAAGGTTCACTAGATTGATTCCTGGGATGAGAGGGTTGTCCTATGAGGAGAGATTGAGTAGAATGGGCCTATACTCTCTGGAGTTTAGAAGAATGAGAGGTGATCTCAGTGAAACATATAAGATTCTATGAGGGTTTAACAGGCTAGATGCTGAGAGGCTGTTTCCCCTGGCTGGAGAGTCTAGACCTAGGGGATATAGTCTCACATTTAGGACTGAGATGAGGAGGAATTTCTTCACTCATAGGGTTGTGAATTTTTGGAATTCTCTACCCCAGAGAGGTGTGAATGCTGAGTCTTTGAGTATATTCAAGACTGAGATCGATAGATTTTTAGACTCTAATGGAATAAAAGGATATTAGGATTGGGCGGGAAAGTGGAGTTGAGGTTGAAGATCAGCCATGATCTGATTGAATGGCGGAACAGGTTTGAGGGGCCGTATGGCCTACTCCTGTTCCTATTTCACACCCCTTGTACAGAATTCCCAATGGACCAAACCCCTTCTCAATTACTCCCCTTGTACAGAATCCCAATGGACCACACCCCTTCTCAATTACCCCCCTTGTACAGAATCCCAATGGACCAAACCCCTTCTCAATTACTCCCCTTGTACAGAATCCCAATGGACCACACCCCTTCTCAATCACTCCCCTTGTACAGAATCCCAATGGACCACACCCCTTCTCAATTACCCCCCTTGTACAGAATCCCAATGGACCAAACCCCTTCTCAATTACTCCCCTTGTACAGAATCCCAAGAGACCACACCCCTTCTCAATCACTCCCCTTGTATAGATCTGATGGCACTGTTAATACTTGCATTATGGGGCAGTCTGCTTTAACCTCAGTCTAACAGCACATGGGATGAATTTAATCACTTTGTACCAGATATTTCTCTACACGGTAAGGCTCTTTTTGGAGTGTGCGTTGAGCAGAGACAATGCCTTTCCCTAAGCATTGAGGGAGTTGGGAAGAGTGAGTCACTCACCCCCTACCCATGCACTCGTGCGTCCTGTAGCGACCAGGTTGCTGATGGGCTTTGAGTCAGGTCGCTGCCCGACAGAGTCTTACCCAGCAGAGTGGACTGAAGGCCAAGGTATCAGATAGGGGCCAAGGGTGTTAGATGAGCGACAGAGCGAGAAAAATGTCTGATGAAACAGTCTGTAGGTGACTAGACTTGTCTGTCTCCGTGAGGTTACCCTTTCTCACAGGTAACAAAGGCCTCCTCCTCTCTCTCCATTGTAACTTCTATTATCCAGAAGTGAAGGTGATGAGGTGAGGGTTACTGCCTCACACGTGCAGGATGCATGAGCCTAGGGTGGGTGGAGAACTTGATCCTGGGCATGAAAGCACTGAGCCGCTCAGGGCTGTGGTTGGGTAAATATCTGGCCAAGGAGGGCCTGCTCGGGGATTCTGGGGCACCTCTGCGACCATTGGATTTCAGTATTTGTTGAATTGCGAGACGTATTTCTCCTGTTACGTTAACGAAACGTTTTGCGTGGAGAGACCGCACTGTTTTCCTTGGAGAGGTTGGGACAGGAGCTGAATATTTCCAGGAGGTCCCCAGGATTGGGATTGGCAGTTGTCTGGATGGGTACAGGCTGGGAGGGGTGGGGAGGGAGAGAGAGAGGGAGGCTAGGATTGAATAGAGATTACAGATAATTTCAGATGAGGGAGGCCATTGGCCCCACCTTGACTCACCATTCTAGAACTTCAAATAAAATTTACATCTTCCCCCAATCAGGTCATCTAACTGTTGAGGGTTTTCACCTCCGTATCCTTGGAGACTACTCCAAGTGTTGATTAATTTTTTCATGAAGAGATTCTTCCCGACTGTCCTTCCACTGGTTATAACCATATCTTGAAGTGATGCCCTGGATTAAATTTATCTGCACAATTTAATATCTTGTTTATCTCTATGGGGTCCCCTTTCCATCACCTCCTTTCATGGCCATTCCTGGCAAATCAGTCCTTTTGATGTAGAGAGTTATATAAGATAGTTAAATGGGTGGAAAAGACAGCTCCAGAATATTACTTTAAGTTAAATTCTAAGGGTAGAACAAGGAGACACAGGTTCAAATGACAAGTTTAGGACTGGTATCTGGAAGGTCCTCAGTTGTCTACATGTGGAGTGGACTTTGGGTGATGATGGAGCCAAATACCTGGAGTCTTTAAACAATTAGATGGGGGAAGAATGGAGGAGGCAGATTCACTCATGGCCTTCAAAAGGGAACTGGATAAGTACTTGAAAGGAAAAAAATTGCAGGGCTACGGGGTAAGGGCGGGGGAGTGGGACGCGCTGGATTGCTCTTGCATGGAGTTGGCGCGGACTCGATGGGCCGAATAGCCTCCTTCCGTGCTGTAACCTTTCTATGATTCTACGAGTTGGGATTTTCTGGATAGATGTATTAAGATTGGCCAAATAACCTTGCTCATCCGTAATGACTTTGCGATGCTAAGGACTGGCCTTGGATTTGTGAGGATGGATGAAAATTCTGCAGTTGTGCCTGGTTACCAGTGGTTACCAGGGACTATTTACATGGAATGTTCCCTCAGGAGATTAAATGGACGGGGAGTCCACGGTGGGCTAGATTGTAAAATCAGTGTTAAAGCTCTCCAGAAGATGACACCAGAGTTCAGGAAGGGCAGGAAGATTATCGAGTCCAGACTGGAATTTACTTTTCACTTCCACTTTTACAAGCGACAGTACTGTGAAAGGGGTTTGTCTCCCTGTTGGGTTATGTGTAAATGGAAGGAATTGCAGTCCAGAAAACACCGGTGAGACTCAGCAAATCACGTGTCGTAAAAATGGAATTTGATTTATTTGGTATCATTTCACAAAGTCGGACTGAGCTTCGCTGGGCCTGAGTGTGGGGCGGAGACCCGGCTAACAGGCTAAATCTTGATCCTCGAACCCAACTATATTCATTCACCGTAAACCAACGGCCCTCGTTATAAAGAGACCGAATCGCAGGAGGCAAGTCCCAAAACACAAGTAAAATTCAGGGTTATTTGAAGTTGGATTTTTGTTTAACTTTTCCTGCCCCTTCCCAATAGGTGTGGACTCCTGGCATATCATCCTCTGGCATGTTCCTCCATCGTGTAGTGATCCTGGGCTAGTAACCAGAGGTTGGAAGTTCAAACCCCACCAGGGCCAAGTTGTGGATTTGAACTCAACAAATCTGGTAATTTGTGGACGGGCACCGGATAAAACGGCCATGAAAGCTGCCGGATTGTTGTAAAAATTCACTAATGTCCTTCAGGGAAGGGAACCTGCCACCCCTCCCTGGTCTGGGCCTACACGTGACTCCCGTCCCACCCCTCCCTGGTCTGGGCCTACACGTGACTCCCGTCCCACCCCTCCCTGGTCTGGGCCTACACGTGACTCCCGTCCCACCCCTCCCTGGTCTGGGCCTACACGTGACTCCCGTCCCACCCCTCCCTGGTCTGGGCCTACACGTGACTCCCGTCCCACCCCTCCCTGGTCTGGGCCTACACGTGACTCCCGTCCCACCCCTCCCTGGTCTGAGCCTACACGTGACTCCCATCCCACCCCTCCCTGGTCTGGGCCTACTCGTGACTCCAGTCCCACCCCTCCCTGGTCTGGGCCCACACGTGACTCCCGTCCCACCCCTCCCTGGTCTGGGCCTACACGTGACTCCAGTCCCACACTGCGTGTTGACTCTCGATTCTCTCCGAGAAGTCCCACCACCACCTTCTCAGGACAATTAGGGATGAGTAATAAATGCGGCCTTGCCAGTGACACCCACATCCCGAGCCTGGAGAGTCAGCTTCAGTAAAGCTCTTCAAACCTGGGGTAGATCTGATCCAGTCCCCATCTGATGTGGACTCACTCACTCACTTTCCAGCACGAGGTCAAGGCCAGGAACAGAGACCTCCTTGGCTCAGGTTCGTCAAAGCAAATTGATAACGCAAAAGCCAGGCTGACACTCCAGTGCAGTACTGAGGGAGCGCTGCACTGTCGGAGGGGCAATACTGAGGGAGCGCTGCACTGTTGGAGGGGCAGTACTGAGGGAGCGCTGCACTGTTGGAGGGGCAGTACTGAGGGAGTGCTGCACTGTCGGAGGGGCAGTACTGAGGGAGCGCTGCACTGTCGGAGGGTCAGTACTGAGGGAGTGCCGCACTGTCGGAGGGTCAGTACTGAGGGAGCGCCGCACTGTCGGAGGGTCAGTACCGAGGGAGCGCCGCACTGTCGGAGGGTCAGTACCGAGGGAGCGCCGCACTGTCGGAGGGTCAGTACCGAGGGAGCGCCGCACTGTCGGAGGGTCAGTACCGAGGGAGCGCCGCACTGTCGGAGGGTCAGTACCGAGGGAGCGCCGCACTGTCGGAGGGTCAGTACTGAGGGAGTGCTGCATTGTCAGGGGACAGTACTGAGGGAGCGCTACACTGTCAGAGGGGCAGTACGGAGGGAGGGCCGGACTGTTGGAGGGGCCGTCTTTTAGATGAGACACTAAACTGAGGCCCCGTCTGCCCTCTCATGTGGATGTAAAAGATCCCATGGCACTATTCGAAGAAGAGCAGGGGAGTTCTCCCCAGAGTCCTGGCCAATATTTTTCCCTCAACCAAAACCACCAAAAAATATGATTTGGTCATTTATCTCGGCGCTGTTTGTGGGATCTTGCTGTGCGCAAATTGCGGCCACGTTTCCTACATTATAACAGTGACTACAGTTCAGGACTTCATTGGCTGTAAAGAGCTTTGGCACATCCTGAGGTCATGAAAGGCACTCTTTGAATGCAAGTTATTTTCTTTCTTATAAAAGCAAGATCAGTTAACCCAGCGTTGACTGAGGATTGCAACAGCAACTTTCCTGGGGGAAAATCGACCCCTGATCTTGACCCAGTGACTGCGTTAGGGGTAGGGTTAGTTAGACAGTGTGCATGTTTGGGCATCAAATGGGGATGAGCTACCAGAGACTACAGCCCATCGAACGGGACCCCCCACAAGAGGGAACGCCTTCAGGAAAGGGGGAGAGGCTGCTCGTTCGACAGGGATGGAACCCGGAATGTGAAGGGTTAAATCCGCTTTCAGTGGAAAGCCTGGTTGAGAGGAAGTGGGGCAAACACGAAACAAATGACAGCTTCTTAATGAAGTATGGGATGGAGATAATTAATTCTAATGGATTCAAAGGGAAGTTAATTAAATATTGAAATTAAAATATTACACTATTAGCTGATCATCAGTCTTATATGGTCAGAAATAAATTAAACAGGGACCAAATCTCAAAGGGTTTACACACGTTACCAACTCGAGAGCTGAGGGCCAGAGAAAAACTAGATAAACTCTGTACTTAGTAATTTTTGCCAGCTTTCATAACACGATCAGCTTGTGTTCAATGTGATTTTTCAGGAACAACTATAGAATATGAGTGTGTGTGTCGATGTGTATGCGTGTCTTTGTGTGTCTATGTCTGCGTGTGCGTGTGTATCTATCTACCTGTCTTGTCTGTCTGTATGTGTCTATGTCTCTGTGTCTGTCTGTGTCTGCCTGTCTGTGTGTCAGCATGTTTGCATGTGTCTGTGTAGCTATCTGCCTGTGTGTGTGTGTGTGTGTGTGTGTGTGCATGTATCTATCTGCCTCAGTGTGTCTGCATGTAAATATTTGCCTGTCTGTGTGTGTGTATCTATCTGCCTGTCTGTGTGTACGTATCTGCCTTTGTGAGTGTACGTGTATCTATCTGCCTGTGTGTGTGTGTGTGTGTGTATATCTATCTGCCTGTCTGCGTGTGTGTGTATCTATATGCCTGTGTGTGTGTGTGTGTGTGTGTATCTATCTGCCTGAGTGTATGTGTGTGTATCTATCTGCCTGTCTGTGTGTATCTATCTGCCTTCTGTGTGTATGTATCTTTATCTCCTGTCTGTGTGTGTGTGTGTGTATTTATCTGCCTGTCTGTGTATGTGTGTATTTATCTGCCTGTCTGCATGTATGCGTGTATCTATCTGCCTGCCTGTGTATGTGCATGTATCTATCTGCCTGTCTGTGTGTGCATGTATCTATCTGCCTGTCTGTGTGTGTGTGTGTGCGTGCGTGTGTGTGTATCTATCTGCCTGTCTCTGTGTGAATGTGTGTTTGCGTGTATCTATCTGCCTGTCTACGTGTGTGTGTGTGTATGTATCTACCTGCCTGTCTACGTGTGTGTGTGTGTGTGTATGTATCTATCTGCCTGTCTACGTGTGTGTGTGTGTGTGTGTGTGTGTGTATCTATCTGCCTGTCTATGTGTGTGTGTGTGTGTATCTATCTGCCTGTCTATGTGTGTGTGTGTGTGTATCTATCTGCCTGTCTATGTGTGTGTGTGTGTGTGTGTATCTATCTGCCTGTCTACGTGTGTGTGTGTGTGTGTGTGTGTGTGTATGTATCTATCTGCCTGTCTATGTGTGTGTGTGTGTGTGTGTGTGTGTGTGTATCTATCTGCCTGTCTATGTGTATGTTTGTGTGTGTGTGTGTGTGTGTATCTATCTGCCTGTCTATGTGTATGTTTGTGTGTGTGCATCTATCTGCCTGTCTACGTGTGTGTGTGTGTGTGTACCTATCTGCCTGTCTACGTGTGTGTGTGTGTGTGTGTGTGTGTGTATCTATCTGCCTGTCTATGTGTGTGTGTATCTATCTGCCTGTCTGAGGGGAGCAGGTGGACAAGCCACTGTCCCAGTGGGAGCCAACACCTTCAGGAGAGAAGAGAAAATTTAGAACAAGAGCACAAAGGAAATGAGCGGAGTTATTTATGCCAAGCACTGTCAGCCCCGGCCTGGCTGCAAACAGCTGGGGAAAGCGGAGAATCGTCACCAATAGCAGATGGTTAGCAACTATAAGCAAATCTGTAATGAAAATTCAGGGTCATCTCGATCTGGAATCGAACTTTCCGCTGTTCCTGACTCGTTCTGCATCTGATTTACGGGGTAAACTGTTTTTAAAACCCTTGTTTTAAATAGGGAATTCTCTAAACACACAGCCTGGCTCTTAAAGTTCGGCACCTTCCCAAACTCTGCAAACATTCTCAGAATCACTGTCCGTGTGTCGGAATTCCAGAAAACATCCTGTTCCCCGTCTGAGGAAGGATTGGGAGAAAGGAAGCTTTGGGATGAGAACATAAGAACATAAGAAATAGGAGCAGGAGTAGGCCATCCGGCCCCTCGAGCCTCATTCAATGTCATGGCTGATCTTCGACCTCAACTCCACTTTCCCACTTTACCCCCTTGATTCCATTAGAGTCCAAATATCCATCGATCTCAGTCTTGACGATCTCAACGACTGAGCATCCACAGCCCTCTGGGGTAGAGAATTCCAAAGATTCACCACCCTCTGAGCAAAGAATCTTTTCCTCATCTCGGTCCTAAATGGCCAACCTCTTATCTTGGGAATATGACCCCTAGTTCTAGACTCTCCAGCCAGGGAAAACAGCCTCGCGTATGTTTTGATGAGATCACCTCTCATTCTACTGAACACCAGCGAGTATAGGCCCATTCTACTCAACCTCGCCCCATTGGATAACCCTCTTATCCCAGGAATCAATCTAGTGAACCTTTGTTGCACCGCCTCTAAGGCAAGTATATCCTTCCTTAGCTAAGGAACCTAAAACTGTATAAGAACATAAGAAATAGGAGCAGGAGTAGGCCAATCAGCCCCTCGAGCCTGCTCCGCCATTCAATAAGATCATGGCTGATCTGATCCTAACCTCAAATCTAAATTCATGTCTAATTTCCTGCCCACTCCCCGTAATCCCTAATTCCCTTTACTTCTAGGAAACTGTCTATTTCTGTTTTTAATTTATTTAATGATGTAGCTTCCACAGCTTCCTGGGGCAGCAAATTCCACAGACCTACTACCCTCTGAGTGAAGAAGTTTCTCCTCATCTCAGTTTTGAAAGGGCAGCCCCTTATTCTAAGATTATGCCCCCTAGTTCTAGTTTCACCCATCCTTGGGAACATCCTTACCTCAAGCCCCTTCACAATCTTATATGTTTCAATAAGATCGCCTCTCATTCTTCTGAACTTCAATGAGTAGAGTCCCAATCTACTCAACCTCTCCTCATATGTCCACCCCCTCATCCCCGGGATTAACCGAGTGAACCTTCTTTGTACTGCCTCGAGAGCAAGTATGTCTTTTCTTAAGTATGGAGACCAAAACTGTATGCAGTACTCCAGGTGTTATCTCGCAAGAGCCCTATATAATTGCAGCAAGACTTCCTTACTCTTGTACTCCAACCCCCTTGCAATAAAGGCCAACATACCATTTGCCTTCCTAATTGCTTGCTGCATCGGCATGTTAACTTTCTGTGACTCATGTACAAGGACACTCAAATCCCTCCGAACACCAACACTTCTTAGTCTCTCGCCTTTCTGCTGTTCGATTCTTCCCACCAAAGTGGATAATTTCACTTTTTCCTCAGTGAGTGAGAGGATCCCAATACACGATGCAGAATAATTCCCATTGGGGTTACTGAGGAGGAGGATGCAACAGTCTGACAGCAGATTCCTCACCCCCACCCCTCACAACCCAACCCCCACCCCTACATCATCTTAAATAAATATGAAAGAGAAGTTTATAAATTAATCAGAAAGAACGGCCAGTAAGAGTGAGGGATCGAGCTCTAACCAGAGTCTCTGTCAGTTTTCTCATTTCTTTTTATTTTGTGTTTTCATCAGCTGTAAATAAACTTTTCAATACTTGAAAAAAAATTCTATTATATTTTAAGCATCGCCATCTTGTCCTCTGTGGAAATCAGAGAGCGAGGAAATTTACCAGGTCTCCAGGAGGTCCAGAATTTACCAGGTCTCCAGGAGGTCCAGAATTTACCAGGTCTCCAGGAGGTCCAGAATTTACCAGGTCTCCAGGAGGTCCAGAATTTACCAGGTCTCCAGGAGGTCCAGAATTTACCAGGTGTCCAGGAGGTCCAGAATTTACCAGGTCTCCAGGAGGTCCAGAATTTACCAGGTCTCCAGGAGGTCCAGAATTTACCAGGTCTCCAGGAGGTTCAGAATTTACCAGGTCTCCAGGAGGTTCAGAATTTACCAGGTCTCCAGGAGGTCCTGAATTTACCAGGTGTCCAGGAGGTTCAGAATTTACCAGGTCTCCAGGAGGTTCAGAATTTACCAGGTCTCCAGGAGGTCCTGAATTTACCAGGTCTCCAGGAGGTCCAGAATTTACCAGGTCTCCAGGAGGTTCAGAATTTACCAGGTCTCCAGGAGGTTCAGAATTTACCAGGTGTCCAGGAGGTCCTGAATTTACCAGGTCTCCAGGAGGTTCAGAATTTACCAGGTCTCCAGGAGGTTCAGAATTTACCAGGTCTCCAGGAGGTCCCGAATTTACCAGGTCTCCAGGAGGTTCAGAATTTACCAGGTCTCCAGGAGGTTCAGAATTTACCAGGTCTCCAGGAGGTCCAGAATTTACCAGGTCTCCAGGAGGTCCAGAATTTACCAGGTCTCCAGGAGGTTCAGAATTTACCAGGTGTCCAGGAGGTTCAGAATTTACCAGGTCTCCAGGAGGTCCAGAATTTACCAGGTTTCCAGGAGGTCCCAAATTTACCAAGTGTCCAGGAGGTCCAGAATTTGTGCGCCAGCATGACCTCGCGACCTGTGAGATAGGCAGGCAGCCAGTGTCACGTTAGCTCCAGGTTATATATTAAAGTCGAAGACATGAACCGCCTTTGCGTTCGAATAACATGTCATGGCTTGAGGCTGCATTTCAGGGTGAAATGGGTATCAGGCTCCAGAGTCTGGATGGGCCTGGGTCTTAGTTGCAGTTCAGGAAATGACTGCCCACAGCAGGGTAACGGCAGCTGAGTTTGGGGTGGGGGTGGGGGAGAAGGTGTTTAGGCAGATCCCCCTCTCCAGCTCTCAGACTTTAGCCTCCAGCATCTCGAGGAACAGTTTGTGCATTGCCACTTTACCCTCCATCTTGATGCGACAGAAACGCTGCACGGCCTTGTTTGCCGTTTGCCGGAGAAGTGGTAAAGTCATCAGAAGCTTGCCGCCGCGATGTGGGTCCTCCAGGTGCTGGTTCTTCTCGTACTCCTGGAGTGCCTCGTGAAGGACATCCTGGAGGCTCTGAATCGCCTCTACGTTTTCGATATTCATCGAGTCTGTAACCGATAAAGGAAAACATGAGGCCTGTTCCTGCTTAGACTTTCTACCATTCCCCTCAGGGGGCAGGCTGGTTTCCATTCTCACCTTTGGTTCAGAAAGCTGTAGGTTTGAGCCCTATGTCAGGCCTTAAACACATATAAAGGCTCTTAGCGCAGTACCATACTGGGGGACTATTGCCTTGTTAGTTGTGGTAACGCCTGGTTTACCTGTACCGATGGATGACAATGATCCTGTGACAATATTCAAAGAGACGTAGCAAATTCTCCAAGCCAACGTCCAACCAATTACCGTCACTGAAAATAGATTATCTGGTCATTCATCTCATTGCTGTTTTGGGATCTTGCTTTGTCCTGTATTGGTTGTGTAAGTGTTTTAAAGCATTACTCCAAAGCTCTCCTGGCCAACGCCCATTCTCCGGTCTCCATAAACAGCAGCTGATCCAAAGCCCGAACTTGATTCTACACAAAGAGTGTTCATTCATCAAAACTGTCTGCAGCGACTGACATTGCTTCTCACACCCCCGACATCTCACATTTAAAATTCTTATCCTTGTATTCGAGGGTGTGCTGCACTGTCGGAGGGTCAGTACTGAGGGAGTGCTGCACTGTCGGAGGGTCAGTACTGAGAGAGTGCTGCACTGTCGGAGGGTCAGTACTGAGAGAGTGCTGCACTGTCGGAGGGTCAGTACTGAGGGAGTGCTGCACTGTCGGAGGGTCAGTACTGAGAGAGTGCTGCACTGTCGGAGGGTCAGTACTGAGAGAGTGCTGCACTGTCGGAGGGTCAGTACTGAGGGAGCGCTGCACTGTCGGAGGGTCAGTACTGAGAGAGTGCTGCACTGTCGGAGGGTCAGTACTGAGAGAGTGCTGCACTGTCGGAGGGTCAGTACTGAGGGAGCGCTGCACTGTCGGAGGGTCAGTACTGAGGGAGCGCTGCACTGTCGGAGGGTCAGTACTGAGGGAGTGCTGCACTGTCGGAGGGTCAGTACTGAGAGAGTGCTGCACTGTCGGAGGGTCAGTACTGAGGGAGCGCTGCACTGTCGGAGGGTCAGTACTGAGGGAGCGCTGCACTGTCGGAGAGTCAGGACTGAGGGTGTGCTGCACTGTCGGAGGGTCAGTACTGAGGGTATGCTGCACTGTCGGAGGGTCAGTACTGAGGGAGTGCTGCACTGTCGGAGGGTCAGTACTGAGAGTGCTGCACTGTCGGAGGGTCAGTACTGAGGGTGTGTTGCACTGTCGGAAGGTCAGTACTGAGGTTGTGCATTGGTGTGTGCGTGTGTGTGTGTGTGTGTGCACGTGTGTGTGCACGTGTGTGCATTGGGATATGTGTGTGCATTGGGGTGTGTGCGTGTTGGGCTGTGTGTGCGCTCATGTGTGCGTTGGGTGTGAGTGTGCACATGTGTGTGCGTTGGGGTGTGTGCATGTGTGTGTGCATGTGTGTGCATTGGATGTGGATATGGATGTGGATATGTGTGCGTTGGGGTGTACGGCGTGTGTGTGCACATGTGTGTGCATGTGTGTGCATTGGGGTGTGTGTGCATGTGTGTGTGCACGAGTGCATTGGGGTGTGGATGTGGGTGTGTGGGTGTGTGCACATGTGTCTGTATTGGGGGGTGTGTGTGTGTGTTTGTGTGTGTGTTTGTGTGTGTGTTGGGGTATGTGTGTGTGTGTGTTGGGGTGTGCGTGTGTGTGTGTGTTGGGGTGTGCGTGTGTGTGTGCATGTGTGGGTTTGTAGGTTTGTGTGTGTAGGTGTGTGTATGTGTGTGTGCAGGTGTGTGGGGGTGTGTGTGTGTGTGTAGGTGTGTGTGTGGAGATGTGTGTGTATGGGTGTGTGTGTGGGTGTGTGTGTGTGTGTGGGTGTGTGTCTCTCTTGTCTTTCTTCTCCCTTGCTCTCCTTTCTCTCTGCCCTTTCTGTAATTATTTGCTCCTATGAACAAACACCAATGGAAAAGTAACAATGTTGTGTCAATCAATTTGATTGATGAACTCTTAATTACAAAATCAATTTTTGTTCTTTCCCCTCCCTATTTCCCAATTCTTTCCCGAGGGAGCAATTTTCCTCCAATGCCCTTAAAGTCTATTATACCCACTCGGCCTGCAGCAGTGAGAGCCAATCTGGCCTTTCTCTCTCTCTTTCTGAGTGTTCGTCATTATTCTGGGCCATTGGAGACCTTGACAACTCCAGCTAGACAGCTGCACCGTCTGTCGATACAGCAGGTCACGTCTCTCGCTCAGGAAGTGACAGATGTCAATAACTTTATCGGTCATCAGCTTCCTTTTAGCAAACAATTTAAAAAGTTCTTTCTTTTGCCTTGTAAATGTGGGCCAGAGAGTGCTTTGTATCTGTGAGGAGTGTGAGTTGGTGCATGTATTATATCCCTGCGAGATCATTCTTTTGTAATTAACAGGCGCCACACAAACAGCTCCCAGAATTAACCACAGAGAAAAAACATCCTCGACAGAGAATCTAGACTCTAAAGGGAAGGACGGAAAGACCAGGGAACCGTCAGAACTCGGGGAAACAAAAGCCGTCAGAAAACGAAGCATGATCAGACTCTCAGTTATAAAACTCCCTCAGTATAAGACTCTCAGTTATAACACTCTCTCTGTTACCCTGCTCCCTCAGTATAAGACCCTCAGTTATAACACTCCCTCAGTCTAAGACTCTCAGTTATAACACTCCCTCAGTATAAGACTCTCAGTTATAACACTCCCTCAGTATAAGACCCTCAGTTATAACACTCCCTCAGTATAAGATTCTCAGTTATAACACTCCCTCAGTCTAAGACTCTCAGTTATAACACTCCCTCAGTATAAGACTCTCAGTTATAAAACTCCCTCAGTATAAGATTCTCAGTTATAACACTCCCTCGGTATAAGACTCTCAGTTATAACACTCCCTCAGTCTAAGACTCTCAGTTATAACACTCCCTCAGTATAAGACTCTCAGTTATAACTCTCCCTCAGTCTAAGACTCTCAGTTATAAAACTCCCTCAGTATAAGACTCTCAGTTATAATATTCCCTCAGTCTAAGACTCTCAGTTATAAAACTCCCTCAGTCTAAGACTCTCAGTTATAAAACTCCCTCAGTATAAGACTCTCAGTTATAACTCTCCCTCAGTATAAGATTCTCAGTTATAACTCTCCCTCAGTATAAGACCCTCAGTTATAACACTCTCTCTGTTACCCTGCTTCATTGGTATAAGATTCTCAGGGCAAACAAGGCAAGGGAATACACAATAAATGGGAGGATACTGAGAAGCATAAAGGAACAGAGGGACCTTGGAGTGCATGTCCACAGATCCCTGAAGGTAGCAGGACAGGTAGATAAAGTGGTTAAGAAGGCATATGGGATATTTTCCTTTATTAGCCGAGGCACAGAATATAAGAGCAGGGAGGTAATGCTAGAAATGTATAAAACGCTAGTTAGGCCACAGCTTGAGTACTGCGTACAGTTCTGGTCACCACATTACAGGAAAGATGTGATTGTACTAGAGAGGAGTTTACGAGGATGTTGCTCGGGCTGGAGAATTTTAGCTATGAGGAAAGATTGGATAGGCTGGGGCTGTTTTCTTTGGAACAGAGGAGGCTGAGGGGAGATTTAATTGAGGTGTATAAAATTATGACTGGACTAGATAGAGTGGATAGGGAGGACCTATTTCCCTGAGCAGAGGGGTCAGTGACCAGGGGGCATGGATTTAAAGTAATTGGTGGAAGGATTAGAGGGGAGCTGAGGAAAATCTTTCCCCCAGAGGGTGGTGGGGGTCTGGAACTCACTGCCTGAAAGGGTGGTGGAGGCAGAAACCCTCAACTCATTTAAAAAGTACTTGGATGTGCACCTGAAGTGTCGTAACCCACAGGGCTACAGACCAAGAGGGGGAAAGTGGGATTAGGCTGGATAGCTCTTTTCCGGCAGGCACAGACACGATGGGCCGAATGGCCTCTTTCTGTGCCGTAAATTTCTATGATTCTATAACACTCTCTCCGTTACCTTACCCTCAGTATAAGGCTCTCAGTTATAACTCTGTTACACACCCCACCCTCAATATACGACTCTCAGTTATAACACTCTCTTTGTTACACTCCACCCTCAGTACACACCACAGGACCATATACTGTCACCTGATCTTCAGGTGTGTTTAGCTCCACCCAGTGCGGCCTGAGATTGTGAGAGAGTCGAGTGATGGTTGATACCTGAATTAGCGAGGGCCATGGCCTTCAGTGTGACAAACTCTTCCTTGTCGAGATGTAGCTTGCGGTATTTTTTGATCAGCTGTAGCAGTGTGCAGTACAGGTCGAGGAGTCCAGCCATCCGGCACTGCTCACGGTCCATGATTAAATCATCCGCGTAGACCAGTCCTTCATCATAGGGCAGTGAGCGGAAGACAACACCCAGAATCAGGACTTCCATCCAGGCACTCTGGAGGAGGCTCATTTGATCTCCCAGCGACAGTGTGGAGAAACCTGGGGGAGTTGAGACAAATGTAAGATTGATCTTAGTGGTCCAACGTTATAGCCCGCAGATCACCCACCCGCTAATTCCTGATTTATCTTGTTTCCTCTCCTACTCATTTCAGGTGTGCCAATCATAGAATCACAGAAGGAGGCCATTCGGCCCGTCGTGCCTGTGCTGGCTCTTTGGAAGAGCTGTCCAATTAGTCCCACACCCCGTAACCCTGTGTCCGATTGCTTTTTGAAAGTTCCCGTGGAATCTGATTCCACCGCCCTTTCAGGGAGTGCGTTCCAGATCATAACAACCCTCTGTGTGAAAAAAATTCTCCTCATTTCCCCTCTAGTTCTTTTGCCAATTATTTTAAATCTATGACCTCTGGTTACCGACCCACTTGCCAGAGGAAACAGTCTCTCCCTACTTGCTCTATCAAAACCCCTCCTAATTTTGAACACCCCTATTAAATCTCCCCTTAACCTTCTCCGCTCTAAGGAGAACAATCCCAGCTTCTCCAGTCTCTCCACAAAACTGAAGTACCTCATCCCTGGTATCATCCTGGTAAACCCTTTCCAAAGTGTGGTGCCCAGAATTGTACACAATACTCCAGTTGAGGCCTAACCAGTGATCTATAAAGGTTTAGCATGACTTCCTTGTTTTTGTATTCAATGCCCCTGTTTACAAAGCCGAGTATCCCATTCGCTTTCTTAACCGCCTTATCAACTTGTCCTGCCACCTTCAAAGATTTGTGAATATTCACCCCCAGGTCCCTCTGCTCTTGCACCCCCCTCAAAATAGTACCATTTAGATTATACTGCCTCTCCATGTTGTTCCTCCCAAAGTGCATCACTTCACACTTATCCGCATTAAATTGCATCTGCCCTGTGTCTGCCCATTTCACCAGTCTGTCCACGTCCTCCTCAAGTCTGCTACTATCCTCCTCACTAATTACTACATTGCCAAGTTTTGTATCATCCGGAAACTTCGAAACTGTACTCCCTACACCCAAGTCCAGGTCATTTATATATAACAAGAAAAGCAATGGTCCCAATACCGATCCCTGGGGGACCCCACTGCAAACTTCCCTCCAGTCAGAAAAACATCTATTCACCACTACTCTCTGCCCCCTATCCCTTAGCCAATTATGTACCCAAGTTACCACCGTCCCTTTAATCTCATGTGCTTCTACTTTCCGGGTAAGTCTGTTATGAGATACTTTATCAAATGCCTTTTGAAAGTCATCTATTGTACTACCCTCATCAACCCTCTCTGTTACTTCACCAAAGAGCTCAATCAGGTTAGTCAGACACGATTTGCCTTTAACAAATCCGTGCTGGCTGCCTCTTATTAACCCTTGCTTCTCCAAGTGACAATTAATTTTGTCTTGACAATGGTCTCTAGCAGTTTTCCCACCACTGATGTTAGACTGACTGGCCTGTAGTTACCAGGTTTATGGGAGGTGGGGGACTGCCTGTGTTCTGATGCTTTATATGCTGGAGGCAAAATGTCTCCATATCATTGGGCCTGGACAATCACCTTTACCAGTTTAGTGTCCCACAGACACCCGAACACTCAGCAACTCTGAGGATCAAAATGCACATTCCGGCATTTGTAAGATTGTGGGGAACGGAGAGGGGAAAGTGTCTCATAAAACTGCCTGAAGCATTGAACACGAGAGCTGCAATCAAATCAGGATAACATGGCAGCTTTCATCTAAGATCCACAGGACTGATAATCACACAGGGGCTGTGATTAGAGCATTGAACAATCTCTTTCGCTTTCATTACTTGCCATTGGAGATTTTTATCTGAACAACACCTCTGCCTCTGGATCCCAAGTGACTCTTATTTTCATTTTTTTTTTTAGCTGATTAATACAAAACTGGGTTTAGAAAAGATTAATTAACAGATAGTAATCAGCAGATCGATAGGATGGAGATCAGACGTTTGGTGTCATGGAATGAGGTCCTTCACAGACACTGAACTTTCTGTCTCTGATGACAAAGCTTTAATCCCCATGGCTCAATGTGTGAATGCACCGTCTGTACCGAGACTCCGAGACTCCCGGTTCTGCCTAAAATAGGCCTCTGCACTCCAGGGTTAGGGAGGGAACGGGCCAGGGTCGAGTCAGGATCGGGCCGGGGTCGAGTCAGGATCGGGTCGGGATTGGGATCGGGATCGGGTCAGGATCGGGATCGGGATCGGCGCAGATGCCCGTTTTATCCCCTGCCCGATTTTATGCTCCAATGAAGTCAAAAAGGGGCGGAGTGTAAACCCCTTCCCACCGGGTGAGACAGGTTAAAATCACCCACTATGGGTGTGTGGACACTGGGCTGTGATGCCCCCCATGTTCGTATAGCTCACTGGTAGTATCGGTCCCATTGCTCATATGGTGAATCCCGTATTTCCGCAAAGATTTGGATTTGATTTAGAGAATAGTTAATTCAAATCAGAGCATTTAGATTGTGAACCCGCACCCCATTTTGAGGAGTGAAAGGGGATGTGTGTGTGAGGCGGGGTACTGGAGGGGCCCAGAGAAAGTATGTGTTAATCTCAAGCCTCCGTGCTGCTCTGTCAGTTCCTCCCTAAATCTGTAATGATGGTCTCCAGTGTGTAAATGAGAAGGGCCACAGATTCATCCCCGGCCCGTCCTGTGTTAACTGATCTCAGTCAAAGTGATGGTAGAGTGGGGTGGAGGTGGGGGAGGACAGGCATCCGGAGATCCTGCCGTTAATCAGTCCCAATCCTGCTGGAAAGCCAGTACACGTGTGTGAGTGAGTGTGAGTGTGTGAGTGTATGTGTGCGAGGGTGTGAGAGAGTGTGTGTGTGTGTGAGAGAGTGGACTTCTGGCGAGGACAGGATTGGGCCCCCACGGTGGAATAGCTGACTGACACTCTTTGGGTTCTCTGGGACCGGGAGTCGGGGAGTCAGGGACCAGGAGTCAGGGAGTTGGGGACCGGGAGCTGGGGAGACGGGGAGTCGGGGTCCGGGAGTCGGGGACCAGGAGTCAGGGAGTTGGGGACCGGGAGCTGGGGAGACGGGGAGACGGGGAGTCGGGGTCCGGGAGTCGGGGACCAGGAGTCGCGGAGACGGGGAGACGGGGAGTCGTTTCCTTTGTAGGAAAACTGAGAGAAAGAAGAAGAGACAAAAACAAATAATATGCATCTTGACGGTGACTTGCTGCATCTTATCAGAGTGACATTGTACAGCAAGCTGCCCTCAGCTCTTCTGGAGACAGGTATTGATCACTGCCATGGCCCCTAAGCCTTTCGTTTTTGACAATTAATTAATTTCCACTTAGTGGGGCACTTTCAGTTTTAATTAGCTCTGTCAGACGGACAAAAAAGCAAACTCCACTCACCCTTGCTGAGCTCGTTCTTATATTATTTTTGTTCCGAAGCCCAGGTGAACGGTTTGGGCCACAGTGAGGACTCCAAGATTGGAAAGGGTAAAAGACGAGGTGAGTTGGGATGTGGCAATTAGGTGACTCCGAGTTTGGTTTGAAGCCTGTAGATTATAGGAGGAAGGAAAGACCGAGGGGGCGAGGAGTTCCTCAGTTTTGATGTCCTGAGAAAGAACGAACTGGAGTAGACAGTGCGAAGAGATGTGAGCGGGGCAGGAACAAGGGAGGAAAGTTCAGCAGGGAAAGGACCACAGTGATATTGAAAGAGAGAGAGAGAGAGAAAGAGGATTTGCCTTTCTCTTGGATCACGTGTTGGATTGTGGGAGGAGATTCGCCAGGTATGGGATCATTGGCCGAGTCTTTGGGAAATTTGGTTTTATAGAGAGGGAGGAATTGTTGAGGTGAGAGGAAGAGTAATTGGTGAAATCAGGGAGATGGTGAGGGGTGAAACCATCGAAGGTAAGATGGTGGGTGTTACTGGTTGGACTTTCTGTGGGGACTGAAATGTTTCTAATGTCAAATACAATGGCAGCATACTGCACCAAAGCTAAGCCTGATCCAGGTCCCCATCCTCATCACCACCTCCTCCCCACTCCCTCGCCTCCTGCTCAACCCATCCCCCTCCTCACCCCCTCCTCCCTCCATCCACACCGCCTCCCCCTCACCCCCCAACCCCTCCTCACCCCCTCGCCCCCTGCTCACCCCTCCCCCCTCCTCAGCCCCTCCTCCCTCCATCCACACCCCCTCCCCCTCACCCCCACCCCCTCCCCACTCCCTCGCCTCCTGCTCAACCCTCCCCCTCCTTACTCCCTCCTCCCTCCGCCCACACCCCCTCCCCCTCACCCCCCACCCCCCTCCTCACCCCCTCGCCCCCTGCTCACCCCTCCCCCCTCCTCAGCCCCTCCTCCCTCCATCCACACCCCCTCCCCCTCACCCCCACCCCCTCCTCACCCCCTCCTCCCTCCATCCACACCCGCTCCCCCTCACCCCCAACCCCTCCTCACCCCCTCGCCCCCTGCTCACCCCCACCCCCTCCTCACCCCCTCCTCCCTCCATCCACACCCCCTCCCCCTCACCCCCACCCCCTCCTCACCCCCTCCTCCCTCCATCCACACCCCCTCCCCCTCACCACCACCCCCTCCCACTCCCTCGCCTCCTGCTCAACCCTCCCCCTCCTTACTCCCTCCTCCCTCCATCCACACCCCCTCCCCCTCACCCCCACCTCACCCCCTCCTCCCTCCATCCACACCCGCACCCCCTCACCCCCAACCCCTCTTCACCCCCTCGCCTCCTGCTCAACCCTCCATCCACACCCCCTCCCCCTCCACCCCCTCGCCCCCTGCTCACCCCTCCCCCCCACCTCAGCCCCACCTCCCTCCATTCTCACCCCCCTCCCTCTCGCTCCCCCCCCTCCCTCGGCCCCTACTCGTCCCCCTCCTCCTTCCATCCTCGCCCCTACCCCCTCCTCACCCCCTCGCCCCCCGGCTCCCTCCTCACGCCTCCTCCTCCCTCACCCTCCTGACCCCCCTCCACCTAACGCCCCTCGGTGGAGGGAAGGGGGGTGAGGAGGGGGTGAGGATGGCGGTGAGGAGGGGATATCTGACGGGGACAGGACACCCTTTGGGTTGAATTTTCGGCCCACACTCACTATCTAAGCTCACTCTTAGAGCAGAGTCTCTGGAAATCGGAGAGTCGCCAATGCCTGAGGAACGGAAGTGTCAGTGCCTTCAGGAGAGGAGAGAAACGTTTGAGGTGGGAGCAGGGAAGAAAGATTTTAATAAAAATCGGCATCTAGAACATGTTAAGAACCTGAAGGAACAATTTGAGAAATATTCCCTGGGAGACCGAGATCAAACAGGGCAACAATGAAACAATGGCATCCACTGTGATTCTCACCCTGTTTCAGTGCTGGGCCAGGTTTGGTCTCAGAGACACAGTTTGCACCAGGAAATCCCCCCTCCCCCCAAGGGTTTGAACTGATTCCGAACATTTCTTCAATATTTGCGCAGTGACTGTAGCGAAAAGCTTTTCCTGATGCTGATACTTTATTGGTGAATTGGGAGGCTAATTGATGAAATCTCACAGTCTGGCATTTCACTGTGTTTAATTCCATTTACAACATCCCACAGAGATACAGCAACCCCTCCCGCCCCACACACACACACACATACACACACACACATATACACACACACATACAGACACACACGCATACATACACGCACACACACAGATGCATGCACACACGCATACACATACACATGCACATACGCGGGCATACACACACATGCATACACACATGCACATGCACAGACAGGCACATACACATGGATACACATGCACACAAACATGTGCATACACACATATATATGTACACATCCACACACACGCACACACACACACGCATACACATGTAGACACACATGCACAAATACACACACATGCATACATACACACACATATGCACAGATGCATAAATACACGATACACACAAATGCACATACGCATAAGCACACACACATGCATACACACACATGCGCATAAACACGCACACACATAAACACACACACATACATATACACATGCACACACGTACACACACGCAAACATGCATACACATACACACATACACATGCATACACACAGGCATACACACATATGCATACAAACACACGAATACACCCATGCACACACACCCATGCATATATGTACACATGTGCACACAAAAACATGCATACCCACACATGCATATACAAGTACGGACAAACACATACACATGCATACATATGAAATACATACACACACATGGACATGCACGCACATACACATGCGCATACACACATACATACATGCACACACATGCATTCATGTACATGTTCACACACATACGTAAACCAATATGCATAAACCCACACACACGCAAACAGATACACGAATACACACACACACACACCGCACACACACACACACACACGAGAGGTTCAGGCTGACCCCAGGGTTTCTATTCAGGGGAACACTGCTACCTGGGATGTGCTTGGCCCAGCCAATGATGACGACCAGTTCTCTGTCTGCCAGGTCACAGAGTGTCGTGAGGACCTTGACATCACTCTCGGGGGCAGTTGGGTCAGGCATCGCGAAGATCTTGTCTGGTTCCACCAACAGGAGATGGGAAACAATTTTATTCCCTGGAAGAAAAATTAAGGTTTTTAATTATGAGCTGGATCCCAGAGACTCTGATTGATGGATGTTTATTGGCCCAATCTGTCAGTGTCCAATGAAAGCTCTTAGTCTGTGGGACAACCGTCACTGCCCTCCGACCCTCACTGCCCTCCGACCCTCACTGCCCTCTGACCCTCACTGCACACCGTCTCCCCCGACCTCCGATCACCCCCTGACCCCTGTCTCCGCCGACCGCCCGTCTCCCCTGACCTCCCTTCACCCCCTAACCCTGTCACCCCCTAACCTCCAGTCACCCCTGACTCCCCCATCACCCCTGACCCCGTCTCCCCCTGACCCCCCCGTCACCCCCTGACCTCTGGTCACCGCTAGACCTCCTGTCTCCCCCTGACCCCCCCCCCCCCCCCCCGTCTCCCCGTGACCTCTGGTCACCCCCAGACCGCCTGTCACCCCTGACCCCCCTGAACTCCCGTCACCCACTGACCTACCTGACCTCCGTCACCCCTGACCTCCCGTCACCCCAGCCCCCCTGGCCCCCTCACCCCCCTGTCTTCACCACAGTGAACAATTTGCCCAGTTCCCTTCATAATCTTGAAAAACCTCAACGTTGCCTCCTTTCCAAAGAAAACTAACGACTTCCGAAACCATCCTGATATCGACATCAGACACCGGACACCCAAAATTTCCTCTTGGAACCTGTTGCCGTGACTAACTGGCTGGCAGAGGACAGGGAGACAGGTTTGCAGGTTCTTCCTCTGAGGTAAGATCCTTCACCACCTCAACCCATCACCTATTCGGGTTCAATAGGATCGGATCCGTTGAGATCAGGTGAAGTGGCCATTAAAGCTAATGTGGTCACCGATTGTCAGTCAGACTCTTGAGGAGGATCCAAGAGGCAAACCAGACACCAGAGCTGAGATTTCCCTGATGTGTTATTTTAGTGCTGGCATTAACCCCTTCACAACGACATAAGAACATAAGAAATAGGAGCAGGAGTAGGCCACATGGCCCCTCGAGCCTGCTCCGCCATTCAATCAGATCATGGTTGATCTTCAACCTCAACTCCACTTTCCTGCCCAATCCCCATATCCCTTGATTCCCCTAGAGTCCAGAAATCTCTTTATCTCAGCCTTGAATATATTCAACGACGCAGCATCCACAGCCCTCTGGGGTAGAGAATTCCAAAGATTCACAACCTGCTGAATGAAGAAATTCCTTGTCGTCTTAGTCTTAAATGGCCGACCTCTTATCCTGAGACTATGCCCCCTAGTTCTAGACTCTCCAGCCAGGGGAAACAACCTCTCAGCATCTACCCTGTCGAGCCCCCTCAGAATCTTATATGTTTCAATGAGATCACCTCACATTCTTCTAAACTCCAGAGAGTATAGGCCCATTCTACTCAATCTCTCCTCATAGGACAACCCTCTCATCCCAGGAATCAATCTAGTGAACCTTCGTTGCACCCCCTCTAAGGCAAGTATATCCTTCCTTAGATAAGGAGACCAAAACTGTACACAGTACTCCAGGTGAGGTCTCACCAAACGTCATGTTAAACTTGCTGACAATGGTATTAAAATAATGGCAATTGGAAAATCTAAACTTAAACTTCTTTTGCTGTGAAATAAAACACCAATTATCCATTCACTTCTGTGATATTAGTTCAATGAGATTGAATTTCCTGAGAGCGCAGGTAGATAAAGCCATTAAAGGGTCCAGCATGTTTTATAAATAGAAGCATAGAGTGCAAGAGAAAAGAAGCATTGATCGGTTTGTACAAAACATTGTTTAGGTTATAACTCGAGGACTGTGTGTAGTTTTCAGCATCATTATAGAAAGGACATTAAAGAGAGTGCGCAGTGTAGATTCACCAGGATGATGTCACAAATGGGAAGCTATAGTTATAAGCAGAGACTTGAGATACTGAGACTATTCTGCAAAAGCAGAGAAGGTTAAGAAGAGCTGTGATAAAGGTTTTTTTGAAGGGTCTTGATAGAATAAATCAGGAGAGATTATTCCCTCTGGTTGGGGCGTCAGTGATGAGAGGTCATCAATTTAAAATGGTCACTAACAAAGTCAGAAGAGGACTTTAGGATGAAATGTCTTTTATCAAAGGGTTTTGGAGCACAGAATGCTTTCCACGGTGGGGTTGGCTGCATCTTTTAAGGGAAAATTAGATAAATATTTGAAGCAGATACAATGCTATGAGGAGAGAGCAGGGCAGTGGGATTAGTTTTTGGATTGCCCTAGTAAAGAGCCAGCACAGACACGATGGGCCGACTGGCCTCCTTCTGGGCTGAACTTCTGGTTCCGTGGTTTTCAAAGGACATCCAGCAGCAAATCTCGGAATTCAAGCCATGACCCCATTTCCATCCCACCCGGTTTTGAACTTGGCAAAAGGAGGGATATTCCAGTTCAACCTTTTGCTCTGGTTCTCAGTGCCGATAAAGAACGTTTTTACCAATCGTCTGGGCTCAGTTCAAACCCCCCTGCCTAGACTACTGGTGATGCCAACAGCTGAACACGCCGGAGTTTTGGAACGTACCTGATTTTTTGGCGGGTTGGCAATACTGTGAGTTCAGGTAAACGGCGCTGTCCTCCACAAACCGTCGTTTGTACTTCTGGCGTCCTCCCCTCACACGGTCCAGACGCACGCCTGTGGGGCAAGAAAGCAGCTCCATCAGCAGGCATGGCAGCCAATTTATACACAGCAAGCCCCCAGAAACAGCAAATCAGACAATGACCAGTTCATCTATTTTGCTGGTGTTGGTTGAGGGAGGGAGGAAACCGGGGAGAAATCCCTGCTCCTTTTCAAATAGGATATTTTCAATCCAACAAATATGTAGACGGATTTAATTTAACGTCTCATACCCCTCACTGGAACACAGATATACCACACACCCCTCACTGTAACATAGATATACCACACACCCCTCACTGTAACATAGATATACCACACACCCCTCACTGGAACACAGATATACCACACACCCCTCACTGGAACACAGATATACCACACACCCCTCACTGGAACACAGATATACCACACACCCCTCACTGGAACACAGATATACCACACATCCTCACTTTAACACAGATATACCACACACCCTCACTGGAACACAGATATACCACACACCCCTCAGTGTAACACAGGTATACCACACACCCCTCACTGTAACACAGATATACCACACACCCCTCATTGTAATTTAGATATACCACACACCCCTCAGTGTAACACAGGTATACCGCACACCCCTCACTGTAACACAGATATACCACACACCCCTCATTGTAACTTAGATATACCACACACCCCTCACTGTAACACAGATATACCACACACCCCTCGCTGTAACACAGATATACCACACACCCCTCACTGTAACACAGATATACCACACACCCCTCATTGTAACTTAGATATACCACACACCCCTCACTGTAACACAGATATACCACACACCCCTCGCTGTAACACAGATATACCACACACCCCTCACTGTAACACAGATATACCACACACCCCTCACTGTAACAGATATACCACACACCCCTCACTGTAACACAGATATACCACACACCCCTCACTGTAACAGATATACCACACACCCCTCATTGTAACTTAGATATACCACACACCCCTCACTGTAACACAGATATACCACACACCCCTCACTGTAACAGATATACCACACACCCCTCACTGTAACAGATATACCACACACCCCTCACTGTAACACAGATATACCACACACCCCTCACTGTAACACAGATATACCACACACCCCTCACTGTAACAGATATACCACACACCCCTCACTGTAACAGATATACCACACACCCCTCACTGTAACACAGATATACCACACACCCTCACTGTAACACAGATATACCACACAGCCCTCGCTGTAACACAGATATACCACACACCCCTCACTGGAACACAGATATACCACACACCCCTCACTGTAACACAGATATACCACACACCCCTCACTGTAACACAGATATACCCCACACCCTCACTGTAACACTCTGATATCATAGTATCATAACAGGTCCAACACAGGACGAGGCCATTTGTCCCATCGTGCCTGTGCCGGCTCTTTGAAAGAGCCCATTAGTCCTAATTAGTCCCAATTAGTCCCAATGAGACATTTAGTCCCACCCCCCTGCTCTTTCCCCATAGCCTTGTAAATATTTTCCCTTCAAGTATTTATCCAATTCCCTTTAGAAAGTTATTATTAAATCTGCTTCCACCGCCCTTTCAGGCAGTGAATTCCAGATCATTATAACTCGCTGCATAAAAAATGTTTCCTCATGTGACCTCTGGCCCTTTTGTCGATCACCTTAAATCCGTGTCCTCTGGTTACCGACCCTTCTGCCACTGGAAACAGTTTGCATTCCCTTGAGTACAGAAGATAGAGGGGTGATATAATCAAGGTGTTTAAAATGATAAAAGGATTCGATAGGGTAGTTAGAGAGAAACTATTTCCTCTGGTGGGGGAATTAAGAACGAGGGGACCTAAACCTTTATAAAACACTAGTTAGGCCTCCGCTGGGAGCATTGTGTTCAATTCTGGGCACCACACTTTAGGAAGGATGTCAAGGCCTTAGAGAGGGTGCAGAGGAGATTTACTAGAATGGTACCAGGGATGAGGGACTTCAGTTATGTGGAGAGACTGGAGAAGCTGGGGTTGTTCTCCTTAGAGCAGAGAAGGTTAAGGGTAGATTTAATAGCAGTGTTCAAAATCATGAAGGGTTTTGACAGAGTAAATAAGGAGAAACTGTTTCCAGTGGCAGAAGGGTCGGTAACCAGAGGACACAGATTTAAGGTGATCGGCTAAAGAGCCCGAGGCGACATGAGGAAACATTTTTTTACACAGCGAGTTGTAATAATCTGGAATGCGCTGCCTGAAAAAGTGGTGGAAGCAGATTCAATAGTAACTTTGAAAAGGGAATTGGATAAATACTTGAAGGGAAAAAATTTACGGGGCTATGGGGAACGAGCAGGGGGATGGGACTAATTGGATAGCTCTTTCAAAGAGCCGGCATTGCAACAATGGGCCGAATGGCCTCCTCCTGTGCTGTACCCACTATGATTCTATAATAAATCTTAAAATTAGAGCTAGGCCATTCAGGAGCGAAATTAGGAAGCACTTTTCTGACATAAAGGGTGGCAGCAAGTTGGAACTCTTCTCCCCCAAAGGCTGTTGGGGGCCAATTGAATGCACGTTCATTGGGTACGGGTATCAAGGGATATGGAGCAAAGGGGGGTGAATGGAGTTGAGGTAGAGGTCGGCCATGATCTAATTCAATGATGGGCTGAATGGCCTCCTCCTGTTCCTATGCTGTGGGAAACTCGGTGGGAGATAATCCACAGGCTTCGTTCAGTCGTGAGCACAGTCTGGGCAGAGGGTGGGGGAGATGCCCCCGGTGGGCTTCGAGTAACCGGGGAAGAGACCAAGAGTGGCAGATGATAGGATTGGGCTCGGCTTTTGTTGCACCCTAGGGAGCTGTTGAGTGATTTGTGATTGGGGGAGGGGATTAGGGAGCAATGAGGCACAACTGAAACAAGCAGAGGAAAATCAACAAACATTTCGGAGAAACATTGGGCCAGATTTTGCTCTGAGCAGCGAACGAACGGCACCAGATGCTCGTTAGACTTGGTCTTGCCCACACACTTTTCATGGGCTTTTATGCTGCAAGATCCTCTCCCGGCCCCCTCTCAGCCTCCCACTTATGGGCCTCCTCTCCCGGGCCCCTCTCCTGGGCCCCTCTCCTGGGCCCCACTCTGGGGCCCCTCTCCCAGGCCTCCTCTTCACGTCCTCTCTCCCTCTCAACCGGGCCCCTCTCCCAACCCCAACTCAGTCCCCCTTCCCAGTGCCCTCTCCCTCTCTCCCTGCCCCCTTTCCCTGCCCCCTCTCCCCTCTCCCCCTCTCTCGGCCCCTCTCTTTCCCCCTCTCTCAGCCCCTCTCCCGGGCCTCTCTCCCTGCCCCCTCTCCCCTCTCCCCCTCTCTTGGCCCCTCTCTCTCCCCCTCTCTCAGCCTCTCTCCCGGGCCACTCCCTGCCCTCTCTCCCATCTCCCCTCTCCCCCTCTCCCGGGCCTTTCTCCCTGCCCCCTCTCCCACCTCCCCTCTCCCCCTCTCTCAGCCCCTCTCCCTGTCCCCTCTCCCCTCTCCCCTCTCCCCCACTCTCAGCCTCTCTCCCGGGCCTCTCTCCCTGTCCCCTCTCCCTGCCCCCTCTCCCCCTCTCTCGGCTCCTCCCGGGCCTCTCTCCCTGTCCCCTCTCCCCTCTCCCCCTCTCTCGGCCCCTCTCTCTCCCCCTCTCTCGGCCCCTCTCCCGGGCCTTTATGAAAGGGGAAAGCTTCTGTGTATCCCCTTAACCAATCTGATTAAAGCATTGTTAATAAGCAGCGCAGAGACTGAACCAGGAAGTGTGAGTTAAAATAGTGAATTCACTGTAAAATCAGGTGCAGAAAGCAAAATAAAGAGAGGGTAAAAAACATTGAATTAAAAGACGGAGATAAAAGAGACAGAAATAAAAAGTAAAAAAATAAAAATTAAAACATTAAAAAAAAATGTCCAACAACAATAAATATCTGAAGGAATGAGACTCCACACTTGTAAAAGTAAATTTCCCGTGACAGGGAGGTTGTTTGGCAGTCGTTAAGACTTACCAAGCCGTTAAAAGGGTGCTTCGACTCAAAAAACTTGAGGCACTTTTTTTGGCGAGATTGCTTTGTTTCTATCAGGTCCAGTGGAGGAACCTCTCGCCGTTCCGTCTACTTTAACGGCGAGTCAGCCTGCGAGGTGCCGTTTCTCACGGAGTTTGCGGAGGAGCAGGGCGCCCGGTGGAGGAAGTTCTGGGTTTCTGCGTTTAGCTGCGCATTTGCGGTCGCTGGAAGCTGCTCTACCAGAAATAACGGTGAGTCTGGTGACTGCTGTTAGGATTGCCGTTATTTTTAGAGCATAACCCCGGCCCAATAAGGTCAGAAAATGTATGCAAGCACACAGAGAAAAGATGGAGTCACTAAAACCCCCTAACTACCTCTCCATGATTTGTTTCCTTGACGCTATCCCTTGTTTGGGATATTGGGGTCAGTTGGTGCTAAACAGCCTCACTCAAGGGGCCATTCTTTAAGTGTGGAGTTGGACAATCTTTTTTCTTTGGCCTTCCATGAGATCAGGCACTGACTTACTTTAACCTACCTGGTGTTGGGATTTAATCAGCAGGCAGTGGTGAGTTCGGCCCTGTTGTCCCCTGAATCTTTGTTCGAATGTGAGGGAACGCAGGGGGTGCTGGAAATTTACACTGAGAAAAGGCAAATTCAATTATGTGTTTCATCCCAAATGAGATCAGTGCCTTCAGGAAGACACTTCACTCTGCACGGATGCTAATTTAATTAGCTGCCTGTCTCCCAGGGACCTCTGTCCCGGCAGCAATCAGCTTATAGCAAAGCACAAGGCCAACTGGATCCTCTCAGCTAAATACGCACAGCCTGAGTGTGTCTCAGCAATTGGCCCACTGCTCTTAATCCTTCATTTACCTGCAGTTACACACCAGGTGAAAGTCTGGTACAGTATGGCCTGTGTGTGTCTCAGTGTCAGCTCCTGTACATCTACACACTGGGTAAAAGGGAACAATTCACTCCCAGGGTACTGTACGGCCTGTGTGTGTCTCAGTGTCAGCTCCTGTACATGTACAGTACACATTGGGTAAAAGGGATTGATTCACTCCTGTCTGGTACTGTACGGCCCGTGTGTGTCTCAGTGTCAGCTCCTGTACATCTACACACTGGGTAAAAGGGAACAATTCACTCCCAGGGTACTGTACGGCCTGTGTGTGTCTCAGTGTCAGCTCCTGTACATGTACAGTACACATTGGGTAAAAGGGATTGATTCACTCCTGTCTGGTACTGTACGGCCCGTGTGTGTCTCAGTGTCAGCTCCTGTACATGTACAGCACACAATGGGTAAAAGGGAATAATTCACTCCAGTCTGGTACTGTACGGCCCGTGTGTGTCTCAGTGTCAGCTCCTGTACATGTACAGTACACAATGGGTAAAAGGGAACGATTCACTCCCGTCTGATACTGTACAGCCCGTGTGTGTCTCAGTGTTACATTCCAGTCACCCTTAGGTCAGGTACAGTATGGGTTAGATACACAATAAAGCTCCCTTTATTCTGCCGCAATAATATGCCTGTATCTCAAACTCAACTGCAGGATGAACATCTCCATCCCCACAGTAGGCCTGTCGTGGCCTTTCTAAGTGACACATTACTATTGGGTTATGGGAGCTTTTTGGTAAGCAGAAGCTTTAAATGGTCCCAAACCCATTTTGGGCTGTAATTGCTCTGGGACAATAGTGAGTCAGTGGCCTGTTTTACACTCCGCCTGAGTATCCTTTCCAGATAACGGTGTCAGATCCGATCTCACCCATTTTACCCTCCTGAAGTTGAAAGTTCGGGCAAAGAATTTGGATATATTATGCAGATGTGATACCAAACAGATGTTCCTCACCCCACCTCTGGTGATGTGGCTTGGTTCACCAACTCATTTGTTATTCTCAGAATGTGCACCGTTTCCTGTTGGTAATTTAAATCAGCAACAGGTGCAAACAACACCCCCATCACCCAACTGTATGGGTAATTGATCCTTGATTCCTCCTCCTTGCATCCTCGTTATTGAAATCAAGACCCATCCTACTCTAAACCCAATCTTCCCCAGGATTTGAAAACGCTGCAGTTCTGCATCTCCATCAGTCTTCCCCTCATTCTATGAGCAGGCAGCAGCTAAACACTAGCTTTCATCTTTTTTTCCTCTTCTACTCTTTTCATCCTCAGTGGTGTCCGCACTGGAGGTTTTGGGCCTCCTCCGGGTTTCTCGATAAGAAAGGGCTCTATCGGGTTGTCCTTCAAACCTCTGGAAATGGGATTTGTTCCGTGGTCTAGTGGGTAAGATACTGCTGAACCTTGCGGCCCAGTTAGGCCTCCGTAATGCCTGGTCTGTGCTAAGTTATAAGTTAGCTGATCTGATTTAGGAAGCTTAACATGGTCTCCATCTGCTACTGGGAGGGTAAAAAATGAACCAGTGGGGTCGCCAACCCTCCAGGATTGCCCTGGAGTCTCCAGGAATTGAAGATTAATCTCCTGACACTGCTGCGACCAACAACCAGGAGAAAAACCACAGGGGCATTAAAAAGATGATGAGTATTTTTTTCAATTTCTTTGAACACTTTCATTTATTAGTTATAAAAATATTGGCTGTTTTACTGGGTGGGGTGATGGGAGGTCATGTGATGAAACCTCCAGGAATAAGTCCAACCAGAGTTGGTAACCCCACTAACTAGGGGTCTTGTTCGTGATGACTGTCCGTCGACCCATGTCGGAGAGTGGGACAGCATCAGGCCTGAGTTGTGATGCTCTCCAATCATCGGGGAAGGCCCAGCGAAAACAGGAGAGGGGAGACAGAAACAGGCAAAGACGTATATTCTGGATGTGAGGAGTCACTCAACTTCCCTTTCTAAATTCCTGGCGGGGGAGCAGGTGATGTTTCTGGTTGCACACAGATGTGTTGACGATGGGTGAAAATTCTATTACATATTGTGCCTTCTGAGGCATGAACCATCTTAAAACCGTTTCAAGTTTAATTTAATTTAAAAATGTAATTACTTTTTAAACTAAAAGCAAATTCGATCCAGTTGAAAGTCCCTAACAATGTGGCAAATTTGTTTTGGTAACAATTTGCAGGGAGTTAGGGAGCTCTCTAGTTCTGGTGTTAAACATCATTAACCTTCTACATTAGGAGCAAGCTGCAGAGACTAAACCCTCAGGAGGAGCGGATTAATGTGACAAAGGGTTACACTGCAAGATTCAATAAACACCCATCTCCTCACCAGTTCACAGGATTAAATCTTCTGCTTTGTGCTGAGAGTTTATCATCAATCTTGGGAGACTCAGAAATGTAAAAAACTAACTCTTACCTAGCACGATGTTTCCCAATTGTAGGGGAGAGAGGAGGGAGAGGAGGGGAGAGAGGTGCGGATAGGGATGAAGGAGGGGAGAGGAGGGGGGAGGGGGAGAGAGGGGAGACTGGAGGGGAGAAGGGGAGAGAGGCAGGGAGAACATAAGAACATAAGAATTAGGAGCAGGAGTAGGCCAATCAGCCCCTCGAGCCTGCTCCGCCATTCAATAAGATCATGGCTGATCTGATCCTAACCTCAAATCTAAATTCATGTCCAATTTCCTGCCCGCTCCCCGTAACCCCTAATTCCCTTTACTTCCAGGAAACTGTCTATTTCTGTTTTAAATGGTCAGAAAGAGCTGGGCAAGGGAAGGGGAAACGGGCAGATTCAGGATGTCGTTCATACACACACGGGGTCACAATTTATGGACTGGCATTGATTGTCAGGGACGTGGGAACATGGTCACTGTTTATTCAGGGTGAGGGTCACTCACTGTGTAACTGTACAGAGTCGCTATTTATTCAGGGTAAGGGTCACTCACTGTAACTGTACAGAGTCACTGTTTATTCAGGGTAAGGGTCACTCACTGTGTCACTGTGCAGAGTCACTGTTTATTCAGGGTAAGGGTCACTCGCTGTGTAACTGTACAGAGTCACTGTTTATTCAGGGTAAGGGTCACTCACTGTGTAACTGTACAGAGTCACTGTTTATTCAGGGTGAGGGTCACTCACTATGTTACTGTACAGAGTCACTGTTTATTCAGGGTGAGGGTCACTCGCTGTGTAACTGTACAGAGTCACTGTTTATTCAGGGTAAGGGTCACTCACTGTGTAACTGTACAGTCACTGTTTGTTCAGGGTGAGGGTCACTCACTGTGTAACTGTACAGAGTCCCTGTTTATTCAGGGTAAGGGTCACTCACTGTGTAACTGTACAGTCACTGTTTGTTCAGGGTAAGGGTGGGTATTGTGGGGTGGAGTCTGTCAATCTCCGAGACAGGTTGCAGACTCAGTGTTGCCTTGTCTTAAACAAGGCTCTTTCACATCCAGGACCTTAGTTGAATCGAGCTAAAACGTAAGGGGTGAGGGTTTCTCTGCTTGTTGGCAGTAAGGATTGGACATCAGGTGAGTTTATGCAGTAAATACAGAGCCTACATCTCTGGCTGAAATGCTAAACTCACTCTGGGAAGGCAAAGGACGGCTGGTACGGAAAATAGAAAAATGTCACATTGCTGCAGTATGGGCCTGGATTTTAAGGTTGGGACAGTGTAGAGGGAGCTTTACTCTGTATCTAACCCGTGCTGTACCTGCCCTGGGAGTGTTTGATGGGACAGTGTAGAGGGAGCTTTACTCTGTATCTAACCCGTGCTGTACCTGCCCTGGGAGTGTTTGATGGGACAGTGTAGAGGGAGCTTTACTCTGTATCTAACCCGTGCTGTACCTGCCCTGGGAGTGTTTGATGGGACAGTGTAGAGGGAGCTTTACTCTGTATCTAACCTGTGCTGTACCTGCCCTGGGAGTGTTTGATGGGACAGTGTAGAGGGAGCTTTACTCTGTATCTAACCTGTGCTGTACCTGCCCTGGGAGTATTTGATGGGACAGTGTAGAGGGAGCTTTACTCTGTATCTAACCCGTGCTGTACCTGCCCTGGGAGTGTTGATGGGACAGTGTAGAGGGAGCTTTACTCTGTATCTAACCCGTGCTGTACCTGCCCTGGGAGCATTGGGACAGTGTACATAAGAACATAAGAAATAGGAGCAGGAGTAGGCCATACGGCCCCTCGAGCCTGCTCTGCTATTCAATAAGATCATGGCTGATCTTTGACCTCAACTCCACTTTCCCGCCTGATCCCCATATCCCTTCATTCCCCTATATACTCAATGATCCACAGTCCTCTGGGGTAGAGAATTCCAAAGATTCACATCCCTCTGAGTGTAGAAATTTCTCCTCATCTCAGTCCTAAATGTCCGACCCCTTATCCTGAGACGATGCCCCCTAGTTCTAGATTCTCCAGCCAGGGGAAACATCCTCTCAGCATCTACCCTATCAAGCCCTCTCAGAATCTTATATGTTTCAATGAGATCACCTCTCATTCTCCTAAACTCCAGAGAATATCAGCCCATTCAACTCAATCTCTCCTCATAGGACAACCCTCTCATCCCAGGAATCAATCGAGTGAACCTTCGTTGCACCGCCTCAAAAGCAAGTATATCCTTCCTTAGGTAAGGAGATCAAAACTGTACACAGTACTCCAGGTGAGGTCTCACCAAAGCCCTTTACAATTACAGCAAGTCTTCCTTACTCTTGTACTCCAACCCCCTGGAAATAAAGGCCAACATTCCATTTGCCTTCCTAATAGCTTGCTGTACCTGCATGTTAACTTTCTGTGTTTCATGTAAGAGGACACCCAAATCCCTCTGAATACCAACCAATAGTTTCTCACCATTTAAAAAATATTCTGTTTTTCTATTCTTCCTACCAAAGTGAATAACCTCACATTTCCCCATATTATACTCCATCTGCCACCGACTTGCCCACTCACTTAACCTGTCTATATCCCTTTGCAGACTCTTTGTGTCCTCCTCACAGCTTACTTTCCCACCTAGGTTTTTATCGTCAGCAAACTTGGATACATTACACTCGGTCCCTTCATCTAAGTCATTAATATAGATTGTAAATAGCTGAGGCCCAAGCACTGATCCTTGCGGCACCCCACTAGTTACAGCCTGCCAACCTGAGAATGACCCGTTTATTCCTACTCTCAGTTTTCTGTCCATTAACCAATCCTCAATCCATGCTAATATATTACCCCCAATCCCATGAGCCGTAATCTTGTGTAACAACTTTTTATGTGGCACCTTAACAAATGCCTTTTGAAAATCCAAATATACTGCATCCACTGGTTCCCCTTTGTCTATCCTGCTCGTTACATCCTCAAAAAACTCTAATAGATTTGTCAAACACGATTTCCCTTTAATAAAACCATGTTGACTCTGCCTAATCATAAAATTATTTTCTAAGTGCCCTGTTACCACGTCCTTAATAATGGATTCCAGCATTTTCTCGACGACTGATGTCAGGCTAACTGGCCTGTAGTTCCCTGTTTTCTCTCTCCCTCCTTTCTTGAATAGCGGTGTTACATTTGCTACCTTCCAATCCGCTGGGACCATTCCAGAAACTAGGGAATTTTTAAAAAAAATTTTTTTTTTATTCGTTCACGGGATGTGGGTGTCGCTGGCAAGGCCGGCATTTATTGCCCATCCCTAATTGCCCTTGAGAAGGTGGTGGTGAGCCGCCTTCTTGAACCGCTGCAGTCCGTGTGGTGACGGTTCTCCCACAGTGCTGTTAGGAAGGGAGTTCCAGGATTTTGACCCAGCGACGATGAAGGAACGGCGATATATTTCCAAGTCGGGATGGTGTGTGACTTGGAGGGGAACGTGCAGGTGGTGTTGTTCCCATGCGCCTGCTGCTCTTGTCCTTCTAGGTGGTAGAGGTCGCGGGTTTGGGAGGTGCTGTCAAAGAAGCCTTGGCGAGTTGCTGCAGTGCATCCTGTGGATGGTGCACACTGCAGCCACTGTGCGCCGGTGGTGAAGGGAGTGAATGTTTCGGGTGGTGGATGGGGTGCCAATCAAGCGAGCTGCTTTATCTTGGATGGTGTCGAGCTTCTTGAGTGTTGTTGGAGCTGCACTCATCCAGGCAAGTGGAGAGTATTCCATCACACTCCTGACTTGTGCCTTGTAGATGGTGGAAAGGCTTTGGGGAGTCAGGAGGTGAGTCACTCGCCGCAGAATACCCAGCCTCTGACCTGCTCTCGTAGCCACAGTATTTATATGGCTGGTCCAGTTAAGTTTCTGGTCAATGGTGACCCCCAGGATGTTGATGGTGGGGGATTCGGCGATGGTAATGCCGTTGAATGTCAAGGGGAGGTGGTTAGACTCTCTCTTGTTGGAGATGGTCATTGCCTGGCACTTATCTGGCGCGAATGTTACTTGCCACTTATCAGCCCAAGCCTGGATGTTGTCCAGGTCTTGCTGCATGCAGGCTCGGACTGCTTCATTATCTGAGGGGTTGCGAATGGAACTGAACACTGTGCAGTCATCAGCGAACATCCCCATTTCTGACCTTATGATGGAGGGAAGGTCATTGATGAAGCAGCTGAAGATGGTTGGGCCAAGGACACTGCCCTGAGGAACTCCTGCAGCAATGCCCTGGGGCTGAGATGATTGGCCTCCAACAACCACTACCATCTTCCTTTGTGCTAGGTATGACTCCAGCCACTGGAGAGTTTTCCCCCTGATTCCCATTGACTTCAATTTTACTAGGGCTCCTTGGTGCCACACTCGGTCAAATGCTGCCTTGATGTCAAGGGCAGTCACTCTCACCTCACCTCTGGAATTCAGCTCTTTTGTCCATGTTTGGACCAAGGCTGTAATGAGGTCTGGAGCCGAGTGGTCCTGGCGGAACCCAAACTGAGCATCGGTGAGCAGGTTATTGGTGAGTAAGTGCCGCTTGATAGCATTGTCGACGACACCTTCCATCACTTTGCTGATAATTGAGAGTAGACTGATGGGGCGGTAATTGGCCGGATTGGATTTGTCCTGCTTTTTGTGGACAGGACATACCTGGGCAATTTTCCACATTGTCGGGTGGATGCCAGTGTTGTAGCTGTACTGGAACAGCTTGGCTAGAGGCGCAGCTAGTTCTGGAGCACAAGTCTTCAGCACTACAGCTGGGATGTTGTCAGGGCCCATAGCCTTTGCTGTATCCAGTGCACTCAGCCGTTTCTTGATATCACGTGGAGTGAATCGAATTGGCCGAAGACTGGCTTCCGTGATGGTGGGGATATCGGGAGGAGGCTGAGATGGATTATCCACTCGGCACTTCTGGCTGAAGATGGTTGCAAACGCTTCAGCCTTGTCTTTTGCACTCACGTGCTGGACTCCGCCATCATTGAGAATGGGGATGTTTGCAGAGCCTCCTCCTCCCGTTAGTTGTTTAATTGTCCACCACCATTCACGACTGGATGTGGCAGGACTGCAGAGCTTTGATCTGATCCGTTGGTTGTGGAATCGCTTAGCTCTGTCTATAGCATGTTGCTTCTGCTGTTTAGCATGCATGTAGTCCTGAGTTGTAGCTTCACCAGGTTGGCACCTCATTTTTAGGTACGCCTGGTGCTGCTCCTGGCATGCTCTTCTACACTCCTCATTGAACCAGGGTTGATCCCCTGGCTTGTTGGTAATGGTAGAGTGAGGAATATGCCGGGCCATGAGGTTACAGATTGTGCTGGAATACAATTCTGCTGCTGCTGATGGCCCACAGCGCCTCATGGATGCCCAGTTTTGAGCTGCTAGATCTGTTCTGAATCTATCCCATTTTGCACGGTGGTAGTGCCACACAACACGTTGGATGGTGTCCTCAGTGCGAAGACGGGATTTCATCTCCACGAGGACTGTGCGGTGGTCACTCCTACCAATACTGTCATGGACAGATGCATTTGCGACAGGTAGATTGGTGAGGACGAGGTCAAGTAAGTTTTTCCCTCGTGTTGGTTCGCTCACCACCTGCCGCAGGCCCAGTCTAGCAGCTATGTCCTTCAGGACTCGGCCAGCTCGGTCAGTAGTGGTGCTACCGAGCCACTCTTGGTGATGGACATTGAAGTCCCCCACCCAGAGTACATTTTGTGCCCTTGCTACCCTCAGTGCTTCCTCCAAGTGGTGTTCAACATGGAGGAGGACTGATTCATCAGCTGAGGGAGGACGGTAGGTGGTAATCAGCAGGAGGTTTCCTTGCCCATGTTTGACCTGATGCCATGAGATTTCATGGGGTCCAGAGTCAATGTTGAGGACTCCCAGGGCCACTCCCTCCTGACTGTATATCACTGTACCGCCACCTCTGGAATGCTGCACCTGCATGTTAACTTTCTGTGATTCATGTACACCCAAATCCCTCTAAATAACACTATTTACTAGTCCCTTACTTTTAAAAAAAATTCTGCTTTTCTATTCTTCCTACCAAAGTGGATAATTTCACATTTCCGCACATTCTCCTTCTGCCACCTTCTTGGCCACTCACTTAACCTGTCTATATCCATTTGTAGCCTCTTTGCATCCTCCTCACAACTTACTTTCCCACCTAGCTTTGTATTGTCAGCAAACTTGGATACATTACACTCGGTCCCTTCATCTAAGTCATTAATATAGATTGTAAATAGCTGAGGCCCAAGCACTGATCCTTGTGGTACCCCACTAGTTACAGCCCGCCAACCTGAAAATGACCCGTTTGTTCCTACTCTCTGTTTTCTGTCCATTAACCAATCCTCAATCCATGCTAATATATTACCCCCAATCCCATGAGCCCTAATCTTGTGTAACAACCTCTTGTGTGGAACTTTATCGAATGCCTTTTGAAAATCCAAATATACTACATCCACTGGTTCCCCTTTATCTACTTTGCTAGTTACACCCTTAAAAAACTAATAGATTTGTCAAACACGATTTCCCTTTCATAAAACCATGTTGACTCTGCCTAATCATATTATGATTTTCTAGGTGCCCTGTTACCACTTCCCTAATGACAGATTCTAGCAATTTCCCTACTACTGATGTCAGGCTAACTGGCCTATAGTTCCCTGTTTTCTCTCTCCCTCCTTTCTTGAATAGCAGGGTTACATTTGCTACCTTCCAATCCACGGGGACCGTTCCAGAATCCAGGGAATTCTGGAAGTCCAAAACCAATGCATCCACTATCTCTGCAGTCACCTCTTTTAAAACCCTAGGATGTAGGCCATCAGGTCCAGGGGATTTGTTGGCTTTTAGTCCCATTAATTTCTCCAGTACTTTTCCTTTACTGATATTAATTACTTTAATTCCTCACTCTCATTACCCTTGGTTCCCCACTATTTCCGATATGCTTTTTGTGTCTTCTACTGTGAAGACAGATACAAAATATTTGTTTAACATCTCTGCCATTTCCTTATTACCCATTATAATTTCTCCTGTCTCAGCCTCCAAGGGACCCACGTTTACTTTCGTTAATCTTTTCCTTTTTATATACTTGTAGAAGCTCTTACAATCTGTTTTTATAGTGTAGAGGGAGCTTTACTCTGTATCTAACCCGTGCTGTACCTGCCCCGGGAGTGTTTGATGGGACAGTGTAGAGGGAGCTTTACTCTGTATCTAACCCGTGCTGTACCTGCCCTGGGAGTGTTTGATGGGACAGTGCAGAGGGAGCTTTACTCTGTATCTAACCCGTGCTGTACCTGCCCTGGGAGTGTTTGATGGGACAGTGCAGAGGGAGCTTTACTCTGTATCTAACCCCTGCTGTACCAGACACGATTGGTACTGACAACAAAGAGGACAGTTTTTTTTTAATGAAGATGCCTCTTACCTTCTTTCATCATTCCAACTTTCAGACATTTCATGAAGCGACAGGATTGACAGGACTTCCGCCTGCGTTTGGTTATTTCACACTCGTTCATGGCGGGACAGTTGTAATCAATGTTACCTGAAGGTAAAAGACAAGGTTAGAATGAACAATCCCTCACACACAGACCCGTACACACAGACCCACACACAGACCCGTACACACAGACACCCACACACAGACCCGTACACACAGACACCCACACACAGGCCCAGCCCCCAGTGCCCAGTGCCCAGGCCCAGGCCCTATGCTTCACCATTACTTCAAAAGAAAGTACCTGTCTTTCCTTCCCTGGATCTGTCAGGTCTGTGTGTGAGGGTCTGTGAGGTTTGCTGTCCAATGTCCTCCCCTCCCTCTCCTGAACTCTGTTCTTGCTGGGGTACCAAGTGCTCCCCAATACCTCATCAAGCGGGCAGTCTTTGCGTGTGAGCCTGGGCAGCGAGTGCCACGCGGCTATTTAACTATGGGTGGCCTCATAGCAAACCCTGATCCTGTCCTCAACCACACACAAGTCCAGGAATAACTGGATAGCGATCAGCAGAAGGAACCCCGGCTCTGTGCCCACCCCCCTGCCATCCCCCGCCCGCACCCCCACCAGTTCAGGTGACACTGGGGCCAATTGTAGAGTTTGCGACTGCTACTCGCTCAGGACAGACTGGGGATTCCCAGGGTCCTCTGAAACTAGGAAATAATCTGCGAGAATGTGGAGCGCACTGCCCTAGCATGGCAAAGATACAGAATCAACTGAGGGCTTTAAAAAGGAGAGAGATGGTTACTTGGCAAGTAAGGGTATTAAGGGTTAGGGGAAAAATCAGGGAATTGAAAGATAGACTTCCCATAGCTATCAAAATGGTAGTGCAGGCTCCATTTGTCGAATAGCCGACTGCTGTTTCTTAGTTCCCTGCTGGCCGTTGGACAGCGGATATGAAATGTTTAAGTCTTCTGACACACCTCTGGGAAGGGGGCAGTGGGCCTGATTAAAGCTGGAGTGCTGGGATTAGACTATCTCTCTGAGATATGCACATGCATTTAGCAATTAGTCGCCTCTCAGTCCCCAGGGATCCGTCCGTTAATGAAATGTCCTGGGCACTTACACTCTGTAAACACTAATGAATATTGACTGTATCTTCCGCCTGATATCTCTTTCCTACAGAGTCAAGCACAGAGATTAGCAAAGTCATTAAATAAAAAGTAATTAATTAAAATCCTTCCAACCCTTTTCATATGGATCTTCTTGTCAAATTTGCAAATATCATCGAGAACAAACTGAGAAATACAGCGAATAAAAATGTCTTAATTTAAATATTTATGAACAAAAACCTCAAACAGAGTTCAAATATTAATTAAAAACTGATTGTCACATTAATGTGATATTAAGTGTCTGGGAGACTACGATATTCCTCCTTTCCCAAAACAGTGGCCATTGGGACTGAGATTGGGAGAAGAGATCTGAATACAGACATGGGCTGTTTCACGCTCAGCAAGGTGAAGGATGTTAGTGCTCGGAAATGGTTCACAGCCTGATTTCACGCACCCAGTGTCAGCTTCAAACACTCCCAGGGCAGGTACAGCACGGGTTAGATACAGAGTAAAGCTCCCTCTACACTGTCCCATCAAACACTCCCAGGGCAGGTACAGCACGGGTTAGATACAGAGTAAAGCTCCCTCTACACTGTCCCATCAAACACTCCCAGGGCAGGTACAGCACGGGTTAGATACAGAGTAAAGCTCCCTCTACACTGTCCCATCAAACACTCCCAGGGCAGGTACAGCATGGGTTAGATAGAGAGTAAAGCTCCCTCTGTTCAGCTCCAACAACGTACCACAGCTAATGTTGCCAACTCTGGTTGGACGTATTCCTGGAGGCTTCATCACATGACTTCATCACATGGCTGCCCCGCCCAGTCAAACAACCTTTTTCCCATCTCCAATAATTTTACAAATAATAAACGAAATTGTTCAAAGAAAATTTAAAAAACCCACAAGTCGTTTTAATGCACCTGGAAATGTTTCTCCTGGGTTTCTCACAGCAGTGTCCAGGAGATTAATCTTTAATTCCTGGAGACTCCTGGACAATCCTGGTGGGTTGGCAACCCCAGGCCCAGCTCTCACCTTACATCCTATACCAGCGTGACATTTTCCTCAACCATCCACCCCTCTGAGTGATTGCCTATCTTGTGCCAAGCTGTGCAAGTACATTGATGCTGATGGTCTTCGCCCATGTGCAACTGAGGTGAGACAGCCTGGAACTATGAGCCAGGAGTTATGGACATTTTAATTCCATCAGGTCTGGGATGAGTCGACCCCAGGCTCCAGGGGTGAAAGCACAGTGTCTAATCCTACTTTGCCTGCAGGATATTCTCTGACATTCTGATATCCTGTGTGCCATATTACAGGACGGTGCTGACGCACAACCTGCAGGCAGGCCCCTCGCTGCAGTGTCCACTATAGCCATTGATACACATGAGTTGGAGCCAATATCTGGAGATAGCTTCCCCTTTGGCTCAGTTGGCAGATATGGTACCAAGCCCAGCAGTGTAGCTTTGTACCAGCGCATCTCAGACAGGCCAGCAGTAAAGTACAACGGGCCTGGGTTAGGGAGGGGGAGATCATCTAAGGTCCTTGCCACTGATGGCTATCCAGAGCCTCCTGCTGGAAAGGGTATGTTTGTGGATATCTGGTGGGAACAGGATTGTGCTCGGATGTGATGCATTCCACAGTCCAATAGCCTACTGACACTCACTGTAGAGGCTCACCCATGAATAATGGCCAATTTCTCTTGTTGGTGGCCTTCCCTGTCTTTATTCACCCCCTTTTCTGATATACCAGGGAGCCTCCACAACAGGACATGTATATAGGTCACAGTGCGGAGGTGGGTCAAATTCTTCTATTGCATTCCATGCTGTGCTGGTTTAGTTTCTGATGAAGTAGTTTTATTCTTGTCTCCTGTTCCACAAGGTCCTGTAGTATCCTCCCTCCCAGCTACTGTCTCTACAGCCCAGGCACTAGGAGGCAACATGCTGCCATTCACGGCTGGCTGTTTCTCGGGTTTTGCTGTGGGAAGGTGACCCACGTTTTCTGTCCTTCACCCCGACTCCTCCAGTCCCCATATGGTGACTGTGGCCTATAAACTGCATGACGAATCACGGGTGCTGAGAGCAGTCCTACCACTCTGAGGCCTAGCCTGTCCGTATTGAATATTCAAGCCTGTCTGTGGTATTTACATTTGCTGGGAGGGTCTATGGTGTCACTCAGTCCCAATGACAGGGAATCTTTAGACTAGAGATCAATAAGAACTCAAGAACAAGAGATTTGAAGCTTTCCTCACAGCCTTGCTCTCCCCATACTAATCAATACGAAACAGGACATCTACACAATGCTTCTGAATAGATTATTGATTATCTCAACGGCTTCTCAGACTGAGCTACCAGGGGGCTTTTATCCCTTTCGAACAGTGATGTAATGATCAATAACAGGTTTTACATTTCACACACTGTGTCGGAGAGAGATTGAGGTGAGCTGAAACAGAACTCTTTCACGTTGGGATCCTCTGAATACAATTCGAGGGAGGTGAGATTGCTGCTTTGTAGTTCTGATGCTGGGGAAACTCTCCCCAGTGCTACAGACTGCCTGCTCATTGTGGTGATCAGCTGTTCAGATTGTTAGGACCCCTAACGTTGACCCGTGTGGATTAAGGTTGGTGAAATAGTTCAAGGTTAAGGGGTCAGCTTTGAAACAATCACATTTCCTTCCTGAATTTTGTGCTCATCAAAGTGAAAGATATTTAGTGCTGAGGAGGCACCCATGGCCTCACCAAACGCCCCCGGGGCCAGGACAGAGTAAAGGTCCCTCTACACCGTCTCATCAAACACTCTCACGGTAGGTGCAGAGTAAAGCTCCCTCTACACCGTCTCATCAAACACTCTCACGGTAGGTACAGAGTAAAGGTCCCTCTACACCGTCTCATCAAACACTCTCAGGGTAGGTACAGAGTAAAGCTCCCTCTACACCGTCTCATCAAACACTCTCACGGTAGGTGCAGAGTAAAGCTCCCTCTACACCGTCTCATCAAACACTCTCACGGTAGGTACAGAGTAAAGCTCCCTCTACACCATCTCATCAAACACTCTCAGGGTAGGTACAGAGTAAAGCTCCCTCTACACCGTCTCATCAAACACTCTCAGGGTAGGTACAGAGTAAAGCTCCCTCTACACCATCTCATCAAACACCCCCAGAGCAGATCCAGTACAGAGCTCCCTTTACACTATCCCATCAAACACTCTCAGGGTAGGTACAGAGTAAAGCTCCCTCTACGGTGCACGGTGTTGCTGGGGAAGTGGAGTCTCATCCCTTGGGCAGTGTAGAGGGAGCTTGACTCTGCATCTGACCAGTCCTTACCCGGGAGTGCTTGGTGCTGATTTTGGTTCCCAGCACCAACATCCCTTATGTTGATGGATGCAAAAAGAAACAGTGGGGGAATGAACGCAGAGAAAGGATTGATGGACCTTGTATGGTGCGTTTGAAGAAGGCTTTACAGGCCTCACAGGATGCGACACCGTAATGGTATCCAGAGGCACTATCGCCACACACCAGGCATAGCCGCTTGGGAATGGAACTCAGCACATAGTCACACTTCATCAAATCGTCTCCCCCCAGGCCGCTCGGACAATCATCGTATCTCTTGTGACAGCAACTGAAATTGTTTGTGATCAGCTCGCGTGAGACGAGGGGCTGCGATCGTCCACTCATCGTGACGCTGTACAAGCTGCTGCCGTCTGACGATCCACAAGGGCTGCAGTGACTCCCCACGTCTGCCAGTCCCTCCGGGCTCCAGGGTTCCATCTTCACATAGGATTCTGTGCGTTGGTCCTCAATGGATTTTCTACTCAGGAACCTGGAACCAATAAGATGAACACATTTTATGCCATCTGAATGAAGGGAGAGGCAGAGAAACAACAATTGGATACGTATAAAGGAGCTTTACTCTGTATCTAACCCGTGCTGTACCTGCCCTGGGAGTGTTTGATGGGACAATGTAGATGGAGCTTTACTCTGTATCTAACCCGTGCTGTACCTGCCCCGGGAGTGTTTGATGGGACAGTGTGGAGGGAGCTTTACTCTGTATCTAACCCATGCTGGACCTGCCCCGGGAGTGTTTGATGGGACAGTGTGGAGGGAGCTTTACTCTGTATCTAACCCATGCTGTACCTGCCCTGGGAGTGTTTGATGGGACAGTGTAGAGGGAACTTTACTCTGTATCTAACCCATGCTGTACCTGCCCTGGGTGTGTTTGATGGGACAGTGTGGAGGGAGCTTTACTCTGTATCTAACCCGTGCTGTATCTGCCTGGGAGTGTTTGATGGGACAGTGTAGAGGGAGCTTTACTCTGTATCTAACCCGTGCTGTATCTGCCCTGGGAGTGTTTGATGGGACAGTGTAGAGGGAGCTTTACTCTGTACCTAACCCGTGCTTTAGGAACATAGTAAATTCACGAATGAGACAAGTCTATTTGTTCCAACAAGCCCATTGCATTCAGAGTCTGTATATAATTATTTCATCACAGATTCTCTCTCCCTCTCACCAATTGGTCACCAGTCCTTTTATACACACAGTCAGTGCTGGGGCAGTCAGTCCTGTTATACACACAGTCAGTGCTGGAACAGTCAGTCCTGTTATATATACAGTCAGTCCTGGGACAGTCAGTCCTGTTATACATACAGTCAGTGCTGGGACAGTCAGTCCCGTTATATATACAGTCAGTCCTGGGACAGTCAGTCCTGTTATACATACAGTCAGTGCTGGGACAGTCAGTCCCGTTATATATACAGTCAGTCCTGGGACAGTCAGTCCTGTTATACATACAGTCAGTCTTGGGACAGTCAGTCCTGTTATATATACAGTCAGTCCTGGGACAGTCAGTCCTGTTATACATACAGTCAGTCCTGGGACAGTCAGTCCTGTTATACACGCAGTCAGTGCTGGGACACTCAGTCCTGTTATATATACAGTCAGTCCTGGGACAGTCAGTCCTGTTATACACACAGTCAGTGCTGGGGCAGTCAGTCCTGTTATACACACAGTCAGTGCTGGGACACTCAGTCCTGTTAGACACACAGTCAGTGCTGGGTCAGTCCTGTTATACACACAGTCAGTGCTGGGACACTCAGTCCTGTTACACACACAGTCAGTGTTGGGACACTCAGTCCTGTTATACACACAGTCAGTGCTGGGACACTCAGTCCTGTTATACACACAGTCAGTCCTGGGACACTCAGTCCTGTTACACACACAGTCAGTGCTGGGACACTCAGTCCTGTTACACACACAGTCAGTGCTGGGACAGTCAGTCCTGTTACACACACAGTCAGTCCTGGGACAGTCAGTCCTGTTACACACACAGTCAGTCCTGGGACAGTCAGTCCTGTTACACACACAGTCAGTCCTGGGACACTCAGTCCTGTTACACACACAGTCAGTGCTGGGACACTCAGTCCTGTTACACACACAGTCAGTGCTGGGACAGTCAGTCCTGTTACACACACAGTCAGTCCTGGGACAGTCAGTCCTGTTACACACACAGTCAGTGCTGGGTCAGTCAGTCCTGTTACACACAGCTACTTTGGTTTCTGAGGTCAATTTATCTGCTATCTTTCCCAAACCAAATACATACAATTCCCTCAATATGAGCTGATCCCAGATGCAGCTGTGAGTGATTGGGACCTAGTAGATCCCAAATGTAGCTGTGAGTGATTGGGACCTAGTAGATCCCAGATACAGCTGTGAGTGGTTGGGATCTAGTAGATCCCAGATACAGCTGTTCCCATTTAACAAACACTATCATTTAACCAGGAATGACATCTCGTGCACTCAGTAGATCTACAATGTCTGATTATTGGGATGGATGGATTTGGGGGGCATCATCTCACTGTGTTGGGAGTCCCCAATTAACAGGGGTAAGTATAGAGATATTTAGGAAAATTGCAATGCCCGTCTAGCACCTGTGGGACTCGGTTGACTGAGAGCTGGACCTCGCGAAGGCCAAGAATGGTGAGAAGGAAAAAAATCTTCACTCACTCATTTTACTCAGCAAAACTCCCAACAAGGAGAGAGAGAAAGGTGGAGAGAGAGAGAGAGAGAGAGCAAGCTGCAGAGAGAGACAGAGAGAGAGAAAGAGAGCAAGGAATTGAAATGCATTGTTGCCACAATTGCTGCTTAGAGCCCAAGATCAATTTATTAATGTTAACCAAGGGTCTCAATTAGAATGAGGAGCTTCAGCAGATTCGAAGCAGTTCCTTGCTCAGTCCCCATGAGGTGTCAGACATTTTCACTCGGTCCAGTGCACTCCAACATACAAGGGACACGTCAGCATCGTGTCGACTATCAGACTGCCCACAGGCCTCCTCTAGGTTAGAATCTTGTTTTATTCAACTCGCGATGATCAGCGACAGGGGTGCAGTTTCAGCCAGGAAACTTTTCGATCATTTCATTTCGGTTGTCAGTTGAGCGCAGATTCAATGCTTCCAGGTTTTATTTCAGAGTTAAAATTTATTTACTATATTCTTCATCAAGCTTTTAGACACCCCACTCCCAGTGATAGAGCACTGGACTCCTCACTCCCAGTGACAGAGCACTGGACTCCTCACTCCCAGTGACAGAGCACTGGACTCCTCACTCCCAGTGACAGAGCACTGGACTCCTCACTCCCAGTGATAGAGCACTGGACAGCTCACTCCCAGTGATAGAGCACTGGACTCCTCACTCCCAGTGATAGAGCACAGGACTCCTCACTCCCAGTGACAGAGCACTGGACTCCTCACTCCCAGTGATAGAGCACTGGACAGCTCACTCCCAGTGATAGAGCACTGGACTCCTCGCTCCCAGTGATAGAGCACTGGACAGCTCACTCCCAGTGATAGAGCACTGGACAGCTCACTCCCAGTGACAGAGCATTGGACTCCTCACTCCCAGTGATAGAGCACTGGACAGCTCACTCCCAGTGATAGAGCACTGGACAGCTCACTCCCAGTGATAGAGCACTGGACAGCTCACTCCCAGTGACAGAGCATTGGACTCCTCACTCCCAGTGACAGAGCATTGGACTCCTCACTCCCAGTGACAGAGCATTGGACTCCTCACTCCCAGTGATAGAGCATTGGACACCTCACACCCAGTGACAGAGCATTGGACACCTCACACCCAGTGACAGAGCATTGGACTCCTCACTCCCAGTGATAGAGCATTGGACAGCTCACTCCCAGTGGTAGAGCACTGGACTCCTCACACCCAGTGATAGAGCACTGGACACCTCACTTCCAGTGATAGAGCACTGGACAGATCACTCCCAGTGATAGAGCACTGGACTCCTCACACCCAGTGATAGAGCACTGGACAGATCACTCCCAGTGATAGAGCACTGGACACCTCACTCCCAGTGATAGAGCACTGGACTCCTCACTCCCAGTGATAGAGCACTGGACTCCTCACTCCCAGTGATAGAGCACTGGACACCTCACTCCAGTGATAGAGCACTGGACAGATCACTCCCAGTGATAGAGCACTGGACTCCTCACTCCCAGTGATAGAGCATTGGACACCTCACACCCAGTGATAGAGCACTGGACAGATCACTCCCAGTGATAGAGCACTGGGCACTTTGCTCCCAGTGATAGAGCACTGGTCATCGCAGAGTTAGAGAGCTGGAATCTCCAGTCCCCCTGGTGACAGGTCGGAATCTCCAATGTGCTTTATCAGACTTCAGGTCCGGCTGAGGGAACTGGTCATTGACCAAAGAGAAAATTAAGTGGACCTGGTGCAAATACAAATGCCTTGAAGCCTCAAAAGTTCCCTATATGCAGCATTGAGCAGACGACATGAAGAATATTGCAAGCTAGTAAATGTTCACAAAGAATAGTTCACACTACACAAGGCTGTCGACACTTTGGGGCAAAATTAATTTCACCGAGAGATATTTGACTGGTCACCAAGGTTGTGTGAGTAACCCCCGAGGCAACGTCAGACAGAACCAATTATTTACAATTATCAATACATCGTCAAATCTTAAATACTTTGAATCAGGAACACTAATTTTGGGAGAAATTGAGCTTTCCGTATCTAACTCATATAAGAAGCCAAAGAGAATTTATTTAACATTCATTCCAACTGGTCTTTATACCAGCTGCTAACTAACAGTCTGGGAATTTACAGAGGAAAAGCTCCAAAATTATTATATTAGAATTAGCAATAATAATTCTGCTTCTTCATTTCTTAATATCAAATTATCGGGAACATACGAGAGACATACGAGGGCTGTTCACGGACTGGGCACACCAAGGGATTCTGCTTTTACCCCCTGCCGGGGCAGTTCCATTCACCAGCCTCGCTATGCAACACGGTCATTATCTCATGCACTGCACCCCCGACTTCTCCATATACCAAGCGGGGAGAGGGGGGTGTCCCAGAGATGGGGTGACACACTAATTTAATAAATTGATGCAGAAAGTTTCAGTGCAAGATTCAAGCTCTGCGATTGAATTTAAGAATCACTCACATGTTGTTGGATTTCTTTTTTGCCTCCTTCCTGTAACTTGTGATAGATGGTGTGACCTCTCATTTGAGTCCAGTTCCTTGAATGATGTCCACTCTCACAGCGGACACCCAGACCAGAGCTGTGAGCTGCAGTGAAGTGGCATTAAACTCCAGCACTCTCACACACACACACACACACACACACACACGCCCCCACAAGGAGAATCGCAGGGAGGAGGGAGGGACCTGGCCCCGAGAGTTAACCCATTCACTGCCACGCACACACACTCTCACAGAGAGCTGGTCTGTGCCATCACTGAGTTCAGCGGTGAAAGGTTCCTCTCAAATCAAGCAGCTCACCGACAGGAAGTTAATCATCAACTTTCTTAATTTATTACACAAGTTTCTGACGGAGAGAATTCTTCTTTATGGGAAAATGCAAACACCAAAGTTAGAAAAGAAAGGAATCAGCATAGGGACATTGAAAGAACAGTAATACAGTGCTCCCTGAACACAGTAATATAGTGCTCCCCAAACATAATAATACCGGGTACAGTAACCCCCGAACATAATAATACCGGGTACAGTACCCCCCGAACATAATAATACTGGGTACAGTACCCCCCGAACATAATAATACCGGGTACAGTACCCCCCGAACATAATAATACTGGGTACAGTACCCCCGAACAAAATAATACTGGGTACAGTACCCCCGAACATAATAATACCAGGTACAGTACCCCCGAACATAATAATACCGGGGACAGTAACCCCCGAACATAATAATACCGGGTACAGTACCCCCGAACATAATAATACCGGGTACAGTACCCCCGAACATAATAATACTGGGTACAGTTACCCCCGAACATAATAATACTGGCTACAGTAACCCCCGAACATAATAATACCGGGTACAGTACCCCCCGAACATAATAATACCGGGTACAGTACCCCCGAACATAATAATACCGGGTACAGTACCCCCGAACACAATAATACCGGGCATAGTACCCCCGAACATAATAATACCGGGGACAGTAACCCCCGAACATAATAATACCGGGTACAGTACCCCCGAACACAATAATACCGGGTACAGTACCCCCGAACACAATAATACCGGGCATAGTACCCCCGAACATAATAATACTGGATACAGTAACCCCCGAACATAATAATACCGGGTACAGTACCCCCCAAACATAATAATACCAGGTACAGTAACCCCCGAACATAATAATACCGGGTACAGTACACCCCGAACATAATAATACCGGGTACAGTACCCCCGAACATAATAATACCGGGTACAGTACCCCCAAATATAATAATACCGGGTACAGTACCCCCCGAACATAATAATACTGGGTACAGTACCCCCGAGCATAATAATACCAGGTACAGTACCCCCGAACATAATAATACCGGGTACAGTACCCCCAAATATAATAATACCGGGTACAGTACACCCCGAACATAATAATACCGGGTTCAGTACACCCCGAACATAATAATACCGGGTACAGTACCCCCGAACATAATAATACCGGGTACAGTACCCCCGAACATAATAATACCGGGTACAGTACACCCCGAACATAATAATACCGGGTACAGTACCCCCCGAACATAATAATACCGGGTACAGTACCCCCAAATATAATAATACCGGGTACAGTACCCCCGAACATAATAATACCGGGTACAGTACACCCCGAACATAATAATACTGGGTACAGTAACCCCGAACATAATAATACCGGGTACAGTACCCCCAAATATAATAATACCGGGTACAGTACCCCCCAAACATAATAATCCCGGGAACAGTACCCCCAAATATAATAATACCGGGTACAGTACCCCCCGAACATAATAATACCGGGTACAGTAACCCCGAACATAATAATACCGGGTACAGTACCCCCCGAACATAATAATATCGGGTACAGTACCCCCGAACATAATAATACTGGGTACAGTACCCCCAAATATAATAATACCGGGTACAGTACCCCCGAACATAATAATACCGTGTACAGTACCCCCAAATATAATAATACCGGGTACAGTACCCCCGAACACAATAATAACGGGCATAGTACCCCCGAACATAATAATACCGGGTACAGTAACCCCCGAACATAATAATACCGGGTACAGTACCCCCGAACATAATAATACCGGGTACAGTACCCCCGAACATAATAATACTGGGTACAGTACCCCCGAACATAATAATACCGGGTACAGTACCCCCGAACATAATAATACCGGGTACAGTACCCCCCGAACATAATAATACCGGGTACAGTACCCCCGAACATAATAATACCGGGTACAGTAACCCCCGAACATAATAATACCGGGTACAGTACCCCCGAACATAATAATACCGGGGACAGCAACCCCCGAACATAATAATACCGGGTACAGTACCCCCGAACACAATAATACCGGGCATAGTAACCCCGAACATAATAATACCGGGTACAGTACCCCCGAACACAATAATACCGGGCATAGTACCCCCGAACATAATAATACTGGGTACAGTACCCCCGAACATAATAATACCAGGTACAGTAACCCCCGAACATAATAATACCGGGTACAGTAACCCCCGAACATAATAATACCGGGTACAGTACACCCCGAACATAATAATACCGGGTACAGTACACCCCGAACATAATAATACTGGGTACAGTACCCCCGAACATAATAATACCGGGTACAGTACCCCCAAATATAATAATACCGGGTACAGTACCCCCCGAACATAATAATACCGGGGACAGTAACCCCCGAACATAATAATACCGGGTACAGTACCCCCTGAACATAATAATACCGGGTACAGTACCCCCGAGCATAATAATACCGGGTACAGTACCCCCGAACATAATAATACCGGGTACAGTACCCCCGAGCATAATAATACCGGGTACAGTACCCCCCGAACATAATAATACCGGGTACAGTACCCCTGAACACAATAATACCGGGTACAGTACCCCCGAACATAATAATACCGGGTACAGTAACCCCAAATATAATAATACCGGGTACAGTACCCCCCGAACATAATAATACCGGGTACAGTACCCCCAAGCATAATAATACCGGGTACAGTACCCCCGAACATAATAATACCGGGTACAGTACCCCCTGAACATAATTCAACGGGGTACAGTACCCCCAGAACATAATAATACCGGGTACAGTACCCCCAAACATAATAATACCGGGTACAGTACCCGCTGAACATAATAATACCGGGTACAGTACCCCCAAACATAATAATACCGGGTACAGTACCCCCGAACATAATAATACCGGGTACAGTACCCCCCGAACATAATAATACCGGGTACAGTACCCCCCGAACATAATAATACCAGGTACAGTACCCCCGAACATAATAACATCAGGTACAGTACCCCCGAACATAATAATACCGGGTATAGTACCCCCGAACATAATAATACCGGGTACAGTACCCGCTGAACATAATAATACCGGGTACAGTACCCCCAAACATAATAATACCGGGTACAGTACCCCCGAACATAATAATACCGGGTACAGTACCCACCGAACATAATAATACCGGGTACAGTACCCCCGAACATAATAACATCGGGTACAGTACCCGCTGAACATAATAATACCGGGTACAGTACCCCCAAACATAATAATACCGGGTACAGTACCCCCGAACATAATAATACCAGGTAAAGTACCCCCAAACATAATAATACCGGGTACAGTACCCCCGAACATAATAATACCGGGTACAGTACCCCCGAACATAATAACATCGGGTACAGTACCCGCTGAACATAATAATACCGGGTACAGTACCCCCAAACATAATAATACCGGGTACAGTACCCCCAAACATAATAATACCGGGTACAGTACCCCCGAACATAATAATACCGGGTACAGTACCCCCCGAACATAATAATACCGGGTACAGTACCCCCGAACATAATAACATCAGGTACAGTACCCCCGAACATAATAATACCGGGTACAGTACCCCCAGAACATAATAATACCGGGTATAGTACCCCCGAACATAATAATACCGGGTACAGTACCCGCTGAACATAATAATACCGGGTACAGTACCCCCAAACATAATAATACCGGGTACAGTACCCCCGAACATAATAATACCGGGTACAGTACCCCCCGAACATAATAATACCGGGTACAGTACCCCCGAACATAATAACATCGGGTACAGTACCCCCGAACATAATAATACCGGGTACAGTACCCCCAGAACATAATAATACCGGGTACAGTACCCCCGAACATAATAATACTGGGTACAGTACCCCCGAACATAATAATACCGGGTACAGTACCCCCGAACATAATAATACCGGGTACAGTACCCCCCGAACATAATAATACCGGGTACAGTACCCCCGAACATAATAATACCGGGTACAGTACCCCCGAACATAATAATACTGGGTACAGTACCCCCGAACATAATAACATCGGGTACAGTACCCCCGAACATAATAATACCGGGTACAGTACCCCCCGAACATAATAATACCGGGTACAGTACCCCCCGAACATAATAATACCGGGTATAGTACCCCCGAACATAATAATACCGGGTACAGTACCCGCTGAACATAATAATACCGGGTACAGTACCCCCAAACATAATAGTACCGGGTACAGTACCCCCGAACATAATAATACCGGGTACAGTACCCACCGAACATAATAATACCGGGTACAGTACCCCCGAACATAATAACATCGGGTACAGTACCCGCTGAACATAATAATACCGGGTACAGTACCCCCAAACATAATAATACCGGGTACAGTACCCCCGAACATAATAATACCAGGTACAGTACCCCCAAACATAATAATACCGGGTACAGTACCCCCGAACATAATAATACCGGGTACAGTACCCCCGAACATAATAACATCGGGTACAGTACCCGCTGAACATAATAATACCGGGTACAGTACCCCCAAACATAATAATACCGGGTACAGTACCCCCAAACATAATAATACCGGGTACAGTACCCCCGAACATAATAATACCGGGTACAGTACCCCCCGAACATAATAATACCGGGTACAGTACCCCCGAACGTAATAACATCAGGTACAGTACCCCCGAACATAATAATACCGGGTACAGTACCCCCAGAACATAATAATACCGGGTATAGTACCCCCGAACATAATAATACCGGGTACAGTACCCGCTGAACATAATAATACCGGGTACAGTACCCCCAAACATAATAATACCGGGTACAGTACCCCCGAACATAATAATACCGGGTACAGTACCCCCCGAACATAATAATACCGGGTACAGTACCCCCGAACATAATAACATCGGGTACAGTACCCCCGAACATAATAATACCGGGTACAGTACCCCCAGAACATAATAATACCGGGTACAGTACCCCCGAACATAATAATACTGGGTACAGTACCCCCGAACATAATAATACCGGGTACAGTACCCCCGAACATAATAATACCGGGTACAGTACCCCCCGAACATAATAATACCGGGTACAGTACCCCCGAACATAATAATACCGGGTACAGTACCCCCGAACATAATAATACTGGGTACAGTACCCCCGAACATAATAACATCGGGTACAGTACCCCCGAACATAATAATACCGGGTACAGTACCCCCCGAACATAATAATACCGGGTACAGTACCCCCCGAACATAATAATACCGGGTACAGTACCCCCGAACATAATATTACCGGGTACAGTACCCCCAAACATAATAATATCGGGTACAGTACCCCCGAACATAATAATATCGGGTACAGTACCCCTGAACATAATAATATCGGGTACAGTACCCCCCGAACATAATAATACCGGGTACAGTACCCCCGAACATAATAATACCGGGTACAGTACCCCCAGAACATAATAATACTGGGTACAGTACCCCCCGAACATAATAATACCGGGTACAGTACCCCCAGAACATAATAATACCGGGTACAGTACCCCCGAACATAATAATACCGGGTACAGTACCCCCGAACATAATAATATCGGGTACAGTACCCCCGAACACAATAATACCGGGTACAGTACCCCCGAACATAATAATACTGGGTACAGTACCCCCAGAACATAATAATACCGGGTACAGTACCCCCGAACACAATAATACCGGGTACAGTACCCCCGAACATAATAATACTGGGTACAGTACCCCCAAACATAATAATACTGGGTACAGTACCCCCAGAACATAATAATATCGGGTACAGTACCCCCGAACACAATAATACCGGGTACAGTACCCCCGAACATAATAATACTGGGTACAGTACCCCCAGAACATAATAATACCGGGTACAGTACCCCCCGAACATAATAATACCGGGTACAGTACCCCCCGAACATAATAATACCGGGTACAGTACCCCCGAACATAATAATACCGCGTACAGTACCCCCCGAACATAATAATACCGGGTACAGTACCCCCTGAACATAATAATACCGGGTACAGTACCCCCTGAACATAATAATACCGGGTACAGTACCCCCGAACATAATAATACCGGGTACAGTACCCCCGAACATAATAATACCGGGTACAGTACCCCCGAACATAATAATACCGGGTACAGTACCCGCTGAACATAAAAATACCGGGTACAGTACCCCCGAACATAATAATACCGGGTACAGTACCCCCGAACATAATAATACCGGGTATAGTACCCCCGAACATAATAATATCGGGTACAGTACCCCCGAACATAATAATACCGGGTACAGTACCCCCGAACACAATAATACCGGGTACAGTACCCGCTGAACATAAAAATACCGGGTACAGTACCCCCGAACATAATAATACCGGGTACAGTACCCCCGAACATAATAATACCGGGTATAGTACCCCTGAACACAATAATACCGGGTACAATACCGGCGGGGAGCAGTGCGGTCTGTGGGAGTGTGCGATTGATGAACTTACCTCGAAATGTTTAATTTTAAATGTTAAAACTGGGTGGATTTGAACACTCTGCACCCACTAGGTATGGTTATTACAGGCCATAGAACTGTGCAGCACAGAAAGAGGCCAATTAAGCTCAACGCGCGTGGGTCAGCTGTTTGCTAGAGCAATGTAAAACTTATCGTAATGTCCTGCTAATCGTAATATCCAACTTTTCCTTAAAAGATGCAATGGTCTCTGCTTCAATCACTCTCTGGGATAGCGCATTCCAGGCTCCAACAGCTGTCTGAGTGAAATGGTCTTTCCCAATCTCTCTCCTCACTCTCTGTGACGATTTTAAATTAATATCGCTTAGCACTAACTCCCCAACCAGAGGAAATAGTCTTTCCCTAGTCACCCTATCAAAACTCTTCATCATTTTAAAAGCCTCTAATAAATCTCTTCACCGTCTCTGCTCCAGTGGGAATAGTCCCAGAATCTCAGGTCTCACCTCTATATAGTTCCCCATCCCTGGCATCATCCTGATGAACCCATGTTGTAAGCTCTTGGTGTCCTGTCTATAATAGACTGGTGTTTGACTCTGTTTATTCCTCCCCTGGGGAATGTAAGTGGAAAATATGCCACTCAGCTTAGGTATTGTGTGAGTATCCACACTATAGTCCTACACACTGGGTGAGAAGCTCTAGAAAGACGGTCTATTTTTTTTATTCGTTCATGGGATGTGGGCGTCGCTGGCGAGGCCGGCATTTACTGCCGATCCCTAATTGCCCCTTGAGAAGGTGGTGGTGAGCCGCCTTCTTGAACCGCTGCAGTCCGTGTGGTGAAGGTTCTCCCACAGTGCTGTTAGGAAGGGAGTTCCAGGATTTTGACCCAGCGACGATGAAGGAACGGCGATAGATTTCCAAGTCGGGATGGTGTGTGACTTGGAGGGGAACGTGCAGGTGGTGTTGTTCCCATGTACCTGCTGCCCTTGTCCTTCTAGGTGGTAGAGGTCGCGGGTTTGGGAGGTGCTGTCGAAGAAGCCTTGGCGAGTTGCTGCAGTGCATCCTGTGGATGGTACACACTGCAGCCACGGTGCACCGGTGGTGAAGGGAGTGTATGTTTAGGGGGGTGAAACGAAGCCTGAATTATTGGCTGTACTGTGAGTTATTTTTCCTCTTGAGCTGCGTTGAAGACGAGCGATCTAAAGATCTCGGCCGCAAAAAAAGCTGCGGCCATTCCAGAAAACTCCCGCCAGAAATTCAGTGGGAATTCTCCAGAAGCTCCGAAACTGATTCAGGGACTTGGATCTGCCAGACCTAATGTGGGAGTTCTTTATTGATCCAGTGGAGACTCCATCCAACCTAAACAAGGCCGTCGGCATAAAGAAGGGTCAGGGCTGGAAGACTCCTTGCATTCCCATCTTGGAGTGACCCAGTGTAGGGTTGGTGATAACAGGTGTGCTGGCCAATCCCAGGCAGGGAATGTGGCCCGTACCCTTACAAAGGGGCAGGTTACAAATGATTCTTGTGGGGAGGGGACCCATCCCGACATATCTAGTGACGTACAAAATATGAGGCTTCCCCCTGACCTCACAAACTTTGGCAGGGTCAGCGGCTGCGCATTTGGGATTCGACAACACGTTCAAGGTCTTTGAAGAGGAAAGGGAGGTTGGAAATGGGGAGGTTAGTTTGTAAGGACAGAGGGTCAAGGGTGGGCTTTTTGAGGAGGAGGGGGGGCGGTGATGACGGCAGATTTGAAGGGGAGGGGGACAGTACCTGAGGAGAGGGAACCGTTGATATCAGCTAACATGGGGGCCCAGAAGGGAAGTTGGGTGGTCAGCAGTTTGGGGGGAATAGGGTGGAGGGAGCAGGGGGTGGGACTGGTGGACAGGATGAGCTCGGAAAGGGGTTGAGGAGAGAAACTAGAGAAAGATGCTGATTCAGGGCTAGGGCAGAGGGGAACTTTGGGGCAAGTTTGGCTTGGTGGGCTAGGAGAAGGGAAAGAAGTGGCAGAGGCAGCTGAATGGATGGTCTCAATCTTAGTGACACTCTCCAGCAAATCCAAATGAACGAAATAACACGAGCAAATAGGCAATTCTCAACTTTCCTCTCATTTTCCTACGATGATCCAATTCCTATGGATTAATAGTGAAATTAGGGAAACCTTTTAGCCTGAGATTCACACGGATTGATTTCAGCCACTGGTTCATGTTCTTCACCTTCTCGCTGACTCTTCAATCTGTGCTGGGTCTCGAACCTTCTCCTCGACTCCTCAATCAAAAAAAGCCCCAAGCCTAAACCCGTGGCTGTGTCGGTAACATAAGAAATGGAAACTGCAAAGCAGGTTATGATACTTCAGGTGTTGCGATGAAGGGCACGCATTCCAAACAGGCTTTTTCCCGTACAGATACCAACTGACTTGCTGCACGTATCTGTACAGTTGTCTATTTTCCCTGTGACTGTGCACTTTGGGATCTGAGACTCTGCGACACACAGACAGAGATTTCCCATTTCATACCTCCATGCTCATTTGCACATGTTTCTTCATTCTTAAGCAAACTCTCACCCACCATGTCTCTTCCTGTGATGCTAGGGACCTGACTAGGAGATAGAGTTAAAAAATGACAGGCTAATCTGTAAACAGAGCACTGAGCAGGTCCAGTAGGGTCAGTAGGGCAAGTCTTTAATGATTGGGATAACAGTCAAGATTAATAGGAAATTTTCAGTCACAGCAGAGTCAATACTGCTGAGCCAGCTTCTGAAACCCATTCAGCTTTCTCCCTTACAGCCACAGGTAAACCAACTGTGTAGCAGAGTGTCCCTGTGTGAGAGTGGGAGAGTTGCTGGGACTTTGGCCTCCAGGTGACACGATGGGTGATCAGTACCCAATTGCTTGGTTTGTGGGAATTCAATGTTACAGGGCACTGGGCACTGACGCATCGGGGCGAACCCCATCTGTGTGATCACAGAGATCTCATGTCCCGGGGGAGTCAATGGTGTGGGGTATATCAGAGTGTCACAGTGTGGGGTGTAGGGTATATCAGAGTGTTACAGTGAGGGGTGTGGGGTATATCAGAGTGTTACAGTGAGGGGTGTGGGGTATATCAGAGTGTTACAGTGAGGGGTGTAGGGTATATCAGAGTGTTACAGTGAGGGGTGTGGGGTATATCAGAGTGTTACAGTGAGAGGTGTGGGGTATATTAGAACGTTACAGTGAGGGGTGTGGGGTATATCAGAGTGTCACAGTGAGGGGTGTGGGGTATATCAGAGTGTTACAGTGAGGGGTGTAGGGTATATCAGAGTGTTACAGTGAGAGGTGTGGGGTATATTAGAACGTTACAGTGAGGGGTGTGGGGTATATCAGAGTGTCACAGTGAGGGGTGTGGGGTATATCAGAGTGTGACAGTGAGGGGTGTGGGGTATATCAGAGTGTTACAGTGAGGGGTGTAGGGTATATCAGAGTGTTACAGTGAGGGGTGTGGTGTATATCAGAGTGTTACAGTGAGGGGTGTGGGGCACAGCACAGGTTGGACACAGAGTAAAGCTCCCCCTGCACTGCCCCTACAATTCACATCAGCTTCATTAACATCACTGAATTTCAAAATCGAGGCATTGCTGGACTGGGAGCCAATGTCGATCAGTGAGCACGGGGGAGATGGGTGAGTGGGACTTGCTGCGAGTTAGGATACGGGCAGCAGAGTTTTGAATCAGCCACACCGGCCTGAATTTGCCCAAAGAGATTAGCAGAGTTTGTGCTGCTGACCAGCAAGTTACACATTAACGGATAATCCCTGACATTAATACAGGTAAATATATTCCAACATGCGACATGATATAACTGGTCACTGCATCGAGCCACAGATCTCCTTATGCTGCTTTCTTCTTCAGGTCCCCGTCCCTCCCTCGGGCAGTTTTACTCTCTCTTTCATTTGACCCTCCGATATTATCACTTTCTCTTTCATTGTCTAGCTCTTCATCTCTGATTATGTTTTTTCCTTCTCTCGCCCTTCCTTTCCCTCCCTTCCTCTCTCTCCTTCCCCCTCTCTCTCTCCCTCTCTCTACCTCTCCCTCTCTCATTCGCTCTCTCTCTGCCCCTTCCTTTCCCTCACTCTCTCTTCCACTCACTCTCTCTCCCTCTCTCTCCTTCTCTCACTTTCTCCTTCTCTCTCTCTCTCTCCCACTCTCCCTCTCTCTCTCCCTTTCTCTCCCACTCTCTCTCCTTCTCCCGCTCTCTTCTTTTCTCTCTCCCACTTTCTCTCTCTCCCACTCTCCCTCTTCCACTCTCTCTCTCCCACTCCCCCTCTCCCTCTCCCCCTCTCTCACTCTCTCTCTCCCTCTCTCTCTCTCTCCCACTCCCCCTCTCTCTCTCTCCCACTCCCTCTCTCTCTCTCTCCCACTCTCCCTCTCCCCCTCTCCCACTCTCTCTCTCCCTCTCCCACTCCCTCTCTCCCACTCCCACCCTCTCTCTCCCTCTCCCCCTCTCCCACTCTCTCTCTCCCTCTCCCACTCCCCCTCTCTCTCTCCCACTCTCCCTCTCCCTCTCTCCCTCGTTCTCTATTTCTCCCCACCTCTATCACTGTCCTTTCTTGTTCCCTTTATGTGTATGCCTGTTTGTGTCTCTTTCTATCTTTTCCTATTTCTATCTCGGCCTCAGTTTCTGCCTGTTTCCCTGTCTCTTGTAAACAATTTTACAACACCAAGTTATAGTCCAGCAATTTTATTTTAAATTCACAAGCTTTCGGAGGCTACCTCCTTCCTCAGGTGAACGATGTGGTAAAATTGCTGGACTATAACTTGGTGTTGTAAAATTGTTTACAATTGTCAACCCCAGTCCATCACCGGCATCTCCACATCATCCCTGTCTCTGATGCAGTGTATCAGTGAGGTTATTGAGTGATGATGTGGAGATGCCGGTGATGGACTGGGGTTGACAATTGTAAACAATTTTACAACACCAAGTTATAGTCCAGCAATTTTATTTTAAATTCACAAGCTTTCGGAGGCTACCTCCTTCCTCAGGTGAACGATGTGGAAATTTCCACATCGTTCACCTGAGGAAGGAGGTAGCCTCCGAAAGCTTGTGAATTTAAAATAAAATTGCTGGACTATAACTTGGTGTTGTAAAATTGTTTACAGTTATTGAGTGACACATGGGTCCTAACTGTGTCTTTCACTACGAGCACTCGGGCTCTCAGTTTCATTTTGCTGGATAATCTGAAATGAAAAGCCCTGCAGATCTCCCCCTGCCTGTCTGTCTGTTTATAACAGAACAAGCTGTGACCAACTGTACAACAACCACATTGTAAAAAGCAGCTGATTCAAAAGATGCCTCAAACTCCTTTGAACAGGCACCTGTTTGTATAATAGAGGTGGTGCAATGATCTGCACTCCCTGCCAGTATCTTCCCGATCCTACCCCTGACCCCGACCCCAACCCTGACCCTAACCCTAACTCTACACCGACCTCCTAACCTCTGACCCTACCCCAGCACAGACCAGGGAGTGAACCTGCTGCATTTCCTGGTCTGTGTGGTTGGTATTTCCTGGCCTGTGAATCCTCTGGTTCGAGCATCAGGTTTTAAATTCTCATCCTCGTGTTTAACTCCCATGATGGCCCTCCACCTCTGTTTCTCTCAAACCTCCTCCAGTGTTACATCCCCCACCCCCTCCATCTCTCTGCTCCTCTGATTCCAGCTTTTAGTGTACCCCCCATGTTAGAACTGGTCAGCCAGACAGTGAAGGACTGAATACATTTAGTTGCTTATAAACTTTATTTGCTGGGATTCACGTTACACCCAATGCATCCCTCACACCCAAACCCACAACCTCTCCCCAAGCCCACGCCCTTATATATGGGAGTCGGAGAGGTCTCGATTGCTCACGGACCTGAGCTTAATCATTCATCAATTGATATCATTTATTTATCCGCAATTAATAATCCACTCACTTTGCTCCATCATCGCAGATCCTCAAACCACCCAGCCCCCACCCTCGAGACTTCACTCCTTAAACCCCTCCACCTCCCTCTCCCGAAACCCCTCCCCTTGCCTTCCTTAAACCCCTCCACCCTCTCCCTGAAACCCTCCCCCTCCTCCTTGCACCCCTCCCCCTCCCTATACTCATCCACCTCTGCCAAACCCCTCCCCCTCCCTAAACTCCTCCACCCCTTCCTAAAACCCTCCCCTCCCTCTCCTTGCACCCCCTCCCCCTCCCTACACTCATCCACCTCCGCCAAACCCCTCCCCTCCCCCTCCCTAAACCCCTCCCTCCCCTAGCCTTAAACCCCCCCTCCCTCTCCCGACACACCTCCACTTCCAAACCAAACCCGTCCCCTCCCTCTCCCTAAGCCCCCTCCCTCTCCTTAAACCCGTCCCCTCCCCCTCCCTACACCCCGCCACCTCCACCCTAAACCCCTCCCCTCCCTAAACCCCCTCCCCTCCCCAAAACCCTCCCCTCCCTAAACCCCCTCCCCCTCCCCTACTCCCCGCCACCTCCACCCTAAACCCCTCCCCTCCCTAAACGCCTCCCCTCCATAAACTCCTCCCCTCCCTAAACCCCCTTCCCCTCCCCCTCCCCTACCCCCCGCCACCTCCACCCTAAACTCCTCCCCTCCATAAACTCCTCCCCTCCCTAAACCCCTCCCCTCCCGATACCCCCTCCACAAACCCCTCCTCTCCCCCTCCCCAAAGGCCCCCCCCCCCGCCCTCTCTTTAAACTCACTTCTTTGACCAGGGGTTTGGTCACCCCTCCTTTTGTCTCCTCCTTTGTCTCACTGCCCATTGTTTTATTCTGTGAAACGCTCTATGAATTGAAAGCTGTTGTTCCTGAGCCACGGAGCAGGCCACAAATTGATTCGATTAAGATAAGGCTTGAAATGAAATGTGGGAAATCACATCACTGCACCGGGACGCTGGCCCGGTTTAGATGCTGTCCCTTATCCCGGGATTGCTGGGAATGTCCCACACTTGCTGCCTGCTGCAGAAAATGGCCTTTAGTTACAAAACAGCTCAAATCTCCACAATCACTTTACTCAAATCCCTTTGCTAATCTGTTTTGTAGGTCAATCCCTGTATTCAGCTGCACAGCATCCAATTAACATTCCCTCTCCTTTAATGTATCCTGGCATTCTCACTTGCTGGCAGAATATTGCATTAATGGCCTCGGCCCTGACGGATTACACGGGCCCTGACGGATTACACGGGCCCTGACAGAATACACGGGCCCTGACAGAATACACGGGCTCTGACAGATTACACGGGCCCTGACAGAATACACCGGCCCTGACAGATTACACGGGCCCTGTCAGATTACACCGGCCCTGACAGATTACACCGGCCCTGACAGAATACACAGGCACTGACAGATTACACCGGCCCTGACAGATTACACCGGCCCTGACAGAATATACAGGCACTGACAGATTACGCCAGCCCTGATAGAATACACCGGCCCTGACAGAATACACGGGCCCTGACAGAATACACGGGCCCTGACAGAATACACGGGCCCTGACAGATTACACCGGCCCTGACAGAATACACGGGCCCTGACAGATTACACCAACCCTGACAGAATACACGGGCCCTGACAGAATACACCGGCCCTGACAGAATACACGGGCCCTGACAGATTACACGGGCCCTGACAGATTACACCGGCCCTAACAGATTACACGGGCCCTGTCAGATTACACCGGCCCTGACAGAATACACGGGCCCTGACAGAATACACCGGCCCTGACATATTGCATTGGCCCTGACAGATTACACCAGCCCTGACAGATAACACCGGCCCTGACAGATTACACGGGCCCTGTCAGATTACACCGGCCCTGACAGATTACACCGGCCCTGACAGAATACACAGGCACTGACAGATTACACCGGCCCTGACATATTGCATCGGCCCTGACAGATTACACCGGCCCTGACAGATTACACCGGCCCTGGCAGATTACACGGGCCCTGGCAGAATACACCGGCCCTGGCAGATTACACTGGCCCTGACAGATTACACCGGCCCTGACAGAATACACCGGCCCTGGCAGATTACACGGGCCCTGACAGATTACACGGGCCTGGTCTGGGCAGTGCTTATATTCCATCCATATCAGGAGTTCCTCTCTTTCATCGTTTCTGTTGGACTTTTATCATCCTCTCTCCCCTCCCCTCCCCAAAGGACCTGGTCTCACTGGGGACGGTCTCACTGCGGACGGTCTCACTGGGGACAGGTGCCCTCGAGTACCTCACCCAAGTGCCTCCATTATTCATATGCCAGCTGATACAGCGAGTATCAGCAGGGAATTCGACTGTAGGGGGCATCACAATCCTCTCTTCGCCCAACATTGACATGCGGACACCGAGGCCAAATATAGCACTCCCGCTGAGATCGGCCAACTCCGCACAGTCCCTCCTGGAATCTTCCTGTCCTGTACAGCTCAGTGTCCCACTTTTGGTGGGGGGGGGAACGCAGTTACTCACGGGAACACCAGGGGAGGTTTCTCACCTGCCTTTCTTTTCAGCTGCTTCTGATGAATTAGTCAGTTTTTTCCTTTCGCTGACTCCTGGTGGTCTGTCTGTCTGTCTGTCTGACTGTCTGTCTCACTGCATGAGCTACAGGGACAAACTTCAAATCCCACACACTGTAGATTGTTGAACCCCAGGATGTAGAAGAGGCCAATTGGCCATTTTAGAATTGGGTCAAGAGTTTTGGTGAAGATTCATAAAAACAGGATTATTTATCCACTTTGTTCTGTGAACTATTGAGCTCATCAATAATGTTAGTGCTGGAATTGGAACACTTTATATTTCAAGCATCAGTGGCAAGCATTCCCTTCCCAGCATTTCATAGATACAGAGTAAAGCTCCCTCTACACCGTCCCATCAAACACTCCCAGGGCAGGTAAAGCACGGGTTAGATACAGAGTAAAGCTCCCTCTACACCGTCCCATCAAACACTCCCAGGGCAGGTAAAGCACGGGTTAGATACAGAGTAAAGCTCCCTCTACACCGTCCCATCAAACACTCCCAGGGCAGGTAAAGCACGGGTTAGATACAGAGTAAAGCTCCCTCTACACTGTCCCATCAAACACTCCCAGGGCAGGTACAGCACGGGTTAGATACAGAGTAAAGCTCCCTCTACACTGTCCCATCAAACACTCCCAGGGCAGGTACAGCACGGGTTAGATACAGAGTAAAGCTTCCTCTACACTGTCCCATCAAACACTCCCAGGGCAGGTACAGGGTTAGATACAGAGTAAAGCTCCCTCTACACTGACCAAACCTTGTGCAGCACTGGAACAGTTTTCCTGTTCCCACACTGCTGACCTGTGCTCCCTCTAAGTGAAAGTGATCTGAGGCCTCCGATTAAGACAAAAACCTGATTAAAAGTGACAAGCTGCATCTGTTAGGCAGGGCTCAAGGTCTATGGATTGAATGGGGGGCTTTCACTATTGCTAGGAATGATGGGACAGTCCCTTCTCCATAACGACCTCTTGCTTTCTCTACTCCGACAGGGATCAGGAATTACTGGAAGCTGCGATCCTCAGGTGGAAGATCATGATCTCACCCGTGAGACCCCTGGGTGAGTTTACAGTGGGGGGGGGGAGTTTAGCTGCCCTGCGGAGCTCCTCTCCCGACTGCCCCCAATCCCCTGTCTCACAACAGCAAGTTCCCAGCCCAATACACGACCTCTCTGTGAGATCTGTACGAAGGTCTGCGCACTCTTGTGTGCTTTGGGCTCACACCTGAATCGGCGTCAGACTGCGGAGGAAATGTTCGCAAATGCGCATTCGGAAACAATCAAGGATTTACACCAGAAACCCCGGAGCAATCAGATTAAAGTCTCTTTCTGCTGATATCCCCCCCACTTCCTCTCCTGAAGGTGGTCTCGCAGGAATACAGGCCTACGGTTATCTCTGGCACCTCACCCAAATGACCGTTCTTCATGTGCCAGCCTGGATAATGTTGGCAGATTATTCAGCTATGGGGGGAATCACAACTGAGGAAAAGCCTTTTCACACAGCGAGTGGTTAGGATCTGGAATGCACTGCCTGAGGGAGCAGATTCAATCGTGGCTTTCAAAAGGGAACTGGATAAGTACTTGAAAGGAAAAAATTGGCAGGGGATTCGGGGATAGGGCAGGGGAGTGGGACTAGCTGGATTGCTCTTGCAAAGAGCCGGCACGGACTCGATGGGCCGAACGGCCTCCTTCCGCACTTTAACCTTTCTATGATTCTATGATTCATCCTGTCCTCACCCCTCGCCCGCACAAGCACACTCTCCATATTCATACTCTCCATATTGTCCTTTGCCTGAGACCAGATAATGTAATAACTCAGCACAGACTGAACGAGGAATCTCCCTTTAACTTGTTCTCAGGATGTGAGAACCACTGGCATGGCTGCATATATTTATTTATTATTCGTTCATGGGATGTGGGCGTTGCTGGCGAGGCCGGCATTTATTGCTCATCCCTAATTGTCCCTTGAGAAGGTGGTGGTGAGCCGCCTTCTTGAACCGCTGCAGTCCATGTGGTGAAGGTTCTCCCACAGTGCTGTTAGGAAGGGAGTTCCAGGATTTTGACCCAGCGACGATGAAGGAACGGCCGATATATTTCCAAGTCGGGATGGTGTGTGACTTAGAGGGGAACGTGCAGGTGGTGTTGTTCCCATGTACCTGCTGCCCTTGTCCTTCTAGGTGGTAGAGGTCGCGGGTTTGGGAGGTGCTGTCGAAGAAGCCTTGGCGAGTTGCTGCAGTGCATCCTGTGGATGGTACACACTGCAGCCACTATGCGCCGGTGGTGAAGGGAGTGAATGTTTAGGGTGGTGGATGGGGTGCCAATCAAGCGGGCTGCTTTGTCCTGGATGGTGTCGAGCTTCTTGAGTGTTGTTGGAGCTGCACTGATCCAGGCAAGTGGAGAGTATTCCATCACACTCCTGACTTGTGCCTTGTAGATGGTGGAAAGGCTTTGGGGAGTCAGGAGGCGAGTCACTCGCCGCAGAATACCCAGCCTCTGACCTGCTCTTGTAGCCACAGTATTTATATGGCCCCTCTCCAGCTGCCCTGAACTGAGTGGCTTGTTAGTCCTTTAAGAGCTTATCACATAGTGTGGGACTGGAGGCCAGACTGGCTAGGGGGTGAACCTCTGGGCTCTTACCCAAGTAAGCGCAAAGCCTTCAGGAGAGGAGGAAAGAAAAATCGGAGTTTAATAAATAAAAATAGCAGTGTTTGTTGAAATGGGGAAAGCAAAGTGTTACCAGAAGTGTGATTGTACTGAAGGCAGTGTCCATGAGCCTTGTATCTGACGGGATCTTACTGTGTCTCGCCTCGCTGAAGTTTCCCAGTTAATATAATTATTGCACCATTTCTGACTATAATTTCTATCTAAGTGTCAATTAGTTTGGCTAATTTGCTGCGAGTTTGGAATTAGGATCTGAGTCGACATTTCTGTTTTGGTTGACAATTCTTATCACTTCATTAACTACCAGGCCGCTGTAAAAAAAAACCTCTATTTTTCCTCATTCTGGAAGCTTCTATCCGTTAACTGCTGCCTGTCACATCTGGACGTGACGCTGAATTTCAAATGGGATCGTGTTTTCTGTCCTGAGTCTTGTGCGGATGAGGTGTGTTCAGTTTTTTTTTATTTTTTAATGTTCTTTGAAGCCCCACTGAGGCTTAAGTGGTGAGACTGAGCACGTGAGATTGTGCAGGGATGGTGCAAACTCACCCTCCTCTAGCTCACACGCGTGTGCACACATACACACACATGTACACACACGCACCCAGAGAGAAGTGCACATGCATTGACATGCATACATATAGAAAGACACAAGCAGGCACACTCTCAAATATACACACACCTTTGCACACCCAGACACAGACACACAAACACACATGTGTACAAACAAAATACATCAATAGGTATACTCTCATATACACACACAATATGTACGTGCGAACTCACAGAAGCCCAAATGCCTGCAGATACCTGCCAATGTAAAAATCCACACACACATGCACAGAGACAGTTCTGTGTCCAAAATCTCAGTCCTATCCTCATCCCCTCCTTTCCCCTCACCCCTCCTCACCTCACTCCTCGCACCTCACACCTCCTCATCCCCCTCACCCGCTCCCCCAGCCCCTTCCTCACCCCCTCACCACCCCCTCATTCCTCTCACCCCTCCTCACTCCCTCCTCATCTCCCTCACCCTCTCACCCCCTCCTCATCCCCTCACACCCACCTCACCCACCCCCTCACATCCTCCTCATCCCCCTCGCCCCCACCTCATCACCCCCACCCCATCTCCCTCACCCTCTCACCCCCCCCCTCATCCCTCTCACGCCCACCTCATCCACCTCCTCAGCCCCCTCACCCTCCTCACTCCCTCCTCATCCCTCTCACGCCCACCTCATCCACCTCCTCATCCCCCTCACCCCCTCCTCATCCCCCTCACCCCCTCCTCATCCACCTTCTCACCCCCTCTTCACTTTACTCACACCCACCTCATCCACCTTCTCACCCCTCCTCATCCCCCTCACCCTCCTCATTCCCCTCCATACCTAGCCTCCAAAGCTTCTCTCCCAGTTCTCCGTGTGAGTGGCTGCTTTTGATATAGTCATTATAATCAAGCATTTAAAGATATTACACAAAGTAACTGGAGTATAAATGGGCCAGAGGTCGTGGTCAGGACTGCTTTCAAAACTCAATTTAAAAAACAATTGCTCTTTAAGGAGCTTTGTCTGAGATTGATGACATCGACTGATCCCTGCTGATCCCAACAGATCCCTGCTGATCCCAACAGATCCCTGCTGATCCCGGCAGACAGATCCCGGCCTTCAGATTTTGTGTTTTAAACAAACAGCAAGGGTTTGGAAAGCCGCAATCTAGTGAGTCTATAAAGTCTATCCTGATTGGTTAAAGGGGCCCTACCGCAGCCCCCTTTGCTTCCCGCCTCTCGATCGACGAGACGTAAAGTGTTTCTCAATCAGAATTGTTTTAATTTGAAACTTTTCTCCTTTTTCCCAGGTTGGATTCGAGGTTATTCACAGGACTGGGATTCAGATCACGAGACTCACAATATCCAACAAACTGCAGTGTTTTAAAACAGAAGCTCAATGTCGTGGTTTAACAATTTGCATCCCCACACCCCACACATCCTCTCCCCCCTCCACAATGTACAATCCCTGTAAACTCCCCTCCACACACTCTGTACACTCCCTGTACACCCCCTGTGCTCCACGCTCCCTGTACACTCCCCTTCACACTCTCCTCCACGCTCCCTGTACACTCTCCTCCACACTCCCTGTACACTCCCCTCCACACTCCCTGTACACTCCCCTCCACGCTCCCTGTACACTCCCCTCCACACTCCCTGTACACTCCCCTCCACGCTCCCTGTACACTCTCCTCCACACTCCCCTTCACACTCTCCTCCACGCTCCCTGTACACTCTCCTCCACACTCCCTGTACACTCCCCTCCACACTCCCTGTACACTCCCCTCCACGCTCCCTGTACACTCTCCTCCACACTCCCTGTACACTCTCCTCCACGCTCCCTGTACACTCTCCTCCACACTCCCTGTACACTCTCCTCCACGCTCCCTGTACACTCTCCTCCACACTCCCCTTCACACTCCCCTCCACGCTCCCTGTACACTCTCCTCCACACTCCCTGTACACTCTCCTCCACACTCCCCTTCACACTCCCCTCCACGCTCCCTGTACACTCTCCTCCACACTCCCTGTACACTCTCCTCCACGCTCCCTGTACACTCTCCTCCACGCTCCCTGTACACTCCCCTCCACGCTCCCTGTACACTCCCCTCCACGCTCCCTGTACACTCTCCTCCACACACTCTGTACACTCCCTGTACACCCCCTGTGCTCCACGCTCCCTGTACACTCCCCTCCACACTCCCTGTACACTCCCCTCCACGCTCCCTGTACACTCTCCTCCACGCTCCCTGTACACTCTCCTCCACGCTCCCTGTACACTCCCCTCCACGCTCCCTGTACACTCCCCTCCACGCTCCCTGTACACTCCCCTCCACGCTCCCTGTACACTCCCCTCCACGCTCCCTGTACACTCTCCTCCACACTCCCTGTACACTCTCCTCCACGCTCCCTGTACACCCACTGTGCTCCACACTCCCTGTACACCCCCTGTGCTCCACACTCCCTGTACACCCCCTGTGCTCCACGCTCCCTGTACACTCCCCTCCACGCTCCCTGTACACTCCCCTCCACGCTCCCTGTACACTCTCCTCCACACTCCCTGTACACTCCCCTCCACGCTCCCTGTACACTCCCCTCCACGCTCCCTGTACACTCCCCTCCACGCTCCCTGTACACTCTCCTCCACGCTCCCTGTACACTCCCCTCCACGCTCCCTGTACACTCCCCTCCACGCTCCCTGTACACTCTCCTCCACGCTCCCTGTACACTCTCCTCCACACTCCCTGTACACTCCCCTCCACGCTCCCTGTACACTCCCCTCCACGCTCCCTGTACACTCCCCTCCACGCTCCCTGTACACTCCCCTCCACGCTCCCTGTACACTCCCCTCCACGCTCCCTGTACACTCTCCTCCACGCTCCCTGTACACTCTCCTCCACGCTCCCTGTACACTCCCCTCCACGCTCCCTGTACACTCCCCTCCACGCTCCCTGTACACTCCCCTCCACGCTCCCTGTACACTCCCCTCCACACTCCCTGTACACTCTCCTCCACACTCCCTGTACACTCTCCTCCACACTCCCTGTACACTCTCCTCCACACTCCCTGTACACTCCCCTCCACACTCCCTGTACACTCTCCTCCACACTCCCTGTACACTCTCCTCCACACTCCCTGTACACCCACTGTGCTCCACACTCCCTGTACACCCCCTGTGCTCCACACTCCCTGTACACTCCCCTCCATAATCTCTTCCACACTCCCTGTACACTCTCCTCCACACTCCCTGTACACCCCCTGTGCTCCACACTCCCTGTACACTCTCCTCCACACTCCCTGTACACCCCCTGTGCTCCACACTCCCTGTACACCCCCTGTGCTCCACACTCCCTGTACACTCCCCTCCATAATCTCTTCCACACTCCCTGTACGCTCCCCTCCATAATCTCTTCCACACTCCCTGTACACTCCCCTCTACACTCTCCTCCACACTCCCTGTACACCCCCTGTACGCTCCCCTCCACAATCTGTTCCACACTCCCTGTACACTCCCCTTCAAACTTCCTGTACACTCCCCTCCACGCTCCCTGTACACATCCCTCCACACTCCCTATACACTCCTTGTATACTCCCTGTTCACTCCCCTCCACACTCCTTGTGCACTCTCTTCCACAATCTCTTTCACACTCCCTGTACACTCCTCCACACTCCCTGTACAGTCCCTGTACGCTCGCCTCCACAATCTTTTCCACGCTCCCTGTACACTCCCTTCAAACTTCCTGTACACTCCCCTCCATACTCCTCATATACTCCCCTCCATACTCCTTGTATACTCCCCTCCACAATCTCTTCCACACACCCTGTACACTCCCCTCCACACTCCCTTGTACACTCCCCTCGACACTCCCTTGTACACTCCCCTCACACTCCCTTGTACACTCCCCTCCATACTTCCTGTTCACTCCGTGTAGGCTCTCCTTCACACTGCCTGCACACTCCCCTCCACACTCCCTGCACACTCCCCTCCACACTCCCTTGTACACTCCCTGTAGGCTCTCCTCCACACTCCCTGTCCACTCCCCTCCACACTCCCTGCACACTCCCCTCCACACTCCCTTGTACACTCCCTGTAGGCTCTCCTCCACACTCCCTGTCCACTCCCCTCCACACTCCCTGTCCACTCCCCTCCACACTCCCTGCACACTCCCCTCCACACTCCCTTGTACACTCCCTGTAGGCTCTCCTCCACACTCCCTGTCCACTCCCCTCCACACTCCCTGCACACTCGCCTCCACACTCCCTGCACACTCGCCTCCACACTCCCTGTCCACTCCCCTCCACACTCCCTGCACACTCGCCTCCACACTCCCTGTCCACTCCCCTCCACACTCCCTGTCCACTCCCCTCCACACTCCCTGTCCACTCCCCTCCACACTCCCTGCACACTCGCCTCCACACTCCCCTCCACACTCCCTGCACACTCGCCTCCACACTCCCCTCCACACTCCCTGTCCACTCCCCTCCACACTCCCTGTCCACTCCCCTCCACACTCCCTGTCCACTCCCCTCCACACTCCCTGTCCACTCCCCTCCACACTTCTCGTACACTCCCTGCCCCACAATCTCAAACTTCACAGCTGTTTAATATTTCCAGATTTCAGCATTTGTTTAACACATGGGAGGAGGGCAAACAGGAGCCATTGTGCTCAGTGATTTTCAGCAACAGAGACCTTTGAAGAAACAGACATTTTATCTTCATTTATTGCCAACCTGTCAGGAGCAGTGGGCTATGGCTGGTTTGCATGCTGACAGATGGGAGAGTTAATTTACTCACAGTAATGAGGTTTAGGAATGGGCCCACAATATAATTTACTCCTGGACACGGGATGAACTGCTGTTGTGACTTTATTGTTTAAAAGAAACAGAAACCCCAACCAGAACCTTCAGGAAAGGCGGGAAGGGAATGTTGTGCTGGGCGATGAGACTGTTTATTGTAAAGTGTCATCTCTTGGAGAGGGAGAATAGGGGAGATTGTGAATCACTCCCCATCCCCCAGACAAAAGACACTCACTGCGGCAGACTGGTAGAACACTGGACTTTCACCTTTGGGGTCTAAACTTCACTCCAGCTGACACTGAGGGGTGGAGAGTGAGAGGGAGAGAGACGGAGATAGAGGCAGAGAGAGAGAGAGCGAGTGAGAGAAAGTGTGAGTGAGAGAGAGTGAGAGAGAGAGAGAGAGTGAGAGAGAGAGAGAGCGAAAGAGAGGGAGAGAAAGGCAGAGAGAGCGAGAGCGAGCAAGAGAGAAAGTGAGTGAGAGAGAGAGCGAGAGAAAGCAAGAGAGCGAAAGAGAGGGAGAGAGCGAGTGAGAGAGCGAGAGCAAGAGAGGGAGAGAGAGCGAGTCAGAGCAAGAGAGAGAGTGAGTGAGAGTGAGAGCAAGGGAGGGAGAGAGAGTGAGAGCGAGAGAGGGAGAGAGAGTGAGAGAGAGCGAGTGAGAGCAAGAGAGAGAGTGAGTGAGAGTGAGAGCAAGGGAGGGAGAGAGAGTGAGAGCGAGAGAGGGAGAGGGAGAGAGAGTGAGAGAGAGCGAGTGAGAGCAAGAGAGTGAGTGAGAGAGAGCAAGAGAGAGCAAATGAGAGAAAGCGAGAGAGAGAGTGCAAGCGAGAGTGCGAGAGAGCGAGAGAGAGAGAGCAAGTGAGAGAGCGAGAGAGACTGCGAGAGAGAGGCAGAGACAGTGAGAGATCGAGAGAGAGAAAATGTGAGAGAGATGAAAAAGAGAAATATTCCTCAGTCTGGACTACAGCTTCGTAAGGTGAAAGGAAGGTACTCTAACAAACTGTGCTTTCACCTCTGGGACCTAGGCCTGAATCTCGCTGGGACTGCGAGGGCAGTATCCTCTTCTATGATAGGTGCCTGGGTGATACGGTGCATTAAAACTATCCTTATCTGTCCTCGGGCTTGAGGGTCAAGTCCTGCCTAAGGAGATACATTGGTGATTTATTGCAGTCACATCTATGTCTCCAATTGGCCACTCAAATGGCTGCTCTGTTGGTGCAGGTAGTGCTGGGAGGTTAGCCTGTGAGAGTTGGGTTCAGGTGGGTGTAAAAGATCCCATGAGACTATTCGAAGAAGAGCAGGGGAGTTCTCCCCGGTGTCCTGGACCAATATTTATCCCTCAACCAAAATCACTAATACAGATTATCTGGTCATTACCACATTATTGTTTGTGGGAGCTTGCTGTGCACAAATTGGCTGCCAGGTTTCCCCACGTTACAGTGAGGACACTTCAAAATTACTTAATTGGCTGTGAAACAATTTGGGATGTCCTGAGGTCTTTCTTCCCTGGACCTCTGACCTCTGACCCACGGCAGTGCATTAGGATAATTTTGCTGCTGTTAAAAGGCCCAGTTCCATTCTAGGATGGACTTTTACAAATCGAGCGATTAGAGCATTTTCAATGAGACTTCAATGTGTTAGTGGGGTGTTGTAGCTTTAAGTGGGAGGTTTGGTTTGTTCACAGGAGTTAACCTTTATTGTTCTGTGATAGACAAAGGGCCCACTGTCTGGTTCTAAGAGTGTCACACAATGCATCTCCTAAACCTCTACATCCTGTTAGGAATATGATCTATCGCACCGGGGTTTTAAGATACTTTAAACCAGTGATACAAGGAATAATAACAATCTACAGAAAGAGGGCAAACTGAAAAGGGACAAGGAGAAACATGAAATCTGGCCGGGCCCAGGCTGCGATGACACACTGTCTCATCAGGTTGTCAGCTGCTGTGCACCTGCAGGCACCTCAGGAAAATGGCAGGCTTTGTTGGCCTGCTCCAGCTTGGTGTTATTTCCCAATCTGGTAAAAGGCCCTCTCTCTTTTTAAAATATGAATCCCCTGTCAGAGGAGGAAGCTGAAGAACAAACTGTCGGATAAAATAACGGAGCTATCAGGCCACAGGAATCCGCTTAGGTCACAGGTCGTTGATTTGCGGCCAGCTCAGGGTCAGTGACGGAGTCTCTCCGTCTGGTCCCCGGGGTCAGTAACAGAGTCTCACCGTCTGTCCCCGGGGTCAGTGACAGACTCTCTCCGTCTGGTCCCAGGGGTCAGTGACGGAGTCTCACCGTCTGGTCCCCGGGGTCAGTGACGGAGTCTCTCCGTCTGGTCCCAGGGGTCAGTGACGGAGTCTCTCCGTCTGGTCCCAGGGGTCAGTGACGGAGTCTCTCCGTCTGGTCCCAGGGGTCAGTGACGGAGTCTCTCCGTCTGGTCCCAGGGGTCAGTAACAGAGTCTCACCGTCTGGTCCCAGGGGTCAGTGACGGAGTCTCTCCGTCTGGTCCCAGGGGTCAGTGATGGAGTCTCACCGTCTGTCCCCGGGGTCAGTGACGGAGTCTCTCCGTCTGGTCCCAGGGGTCAGTGATGGAGTCTCACCGTCTGTCCCCGGGGTCAGTGACGGAGTCTCACCGTCTGTCCCCGGGGTCAGTGACGGAGTCTCACCGTCTGTCCCCGGGGTCAGTGACGGAGTCTCACCGTCTGTCCCCGGGGTCAGTGACGGAGTCTCACCGTCTGTCCCCGGGGTCAGTGACGGAGTCTCACCGTCTGTCCCCGGGGTCAGTGACGGAGTCTCACCGTCTGTCCCAGGGGTCAGTGACGGAGTCTCACCGTCTGTCCCCGGGGTCAGTGACGGAGTCTCACCGTCTGTCCCCGGGGTCAGTGACGGAGTCTCACCGTCTGTCCCCGGGGTCAGTGACGGAGTCTCACCGTCTGTCCCCGGGGTCAGTGACGGAGTCTCACCGTCTGTCCCCGGGGTCAGTGACGGAGTCTCACCGTCTGTCCCTGGGGTCAGTAACAGAGTCTCACCGTCTGTCCCCGGGGTCAGTGACGGAGTCTCACCGTCTGTCCCCGGGGTCAGTGACGGAGTCTCACCGTCTGTCCCCGGGGTCAGTGACGGAGTCTCACCGTCTGTCCCCGGGGTCAGTGACGGAGTCTCACCGTCTGTCCCCGGGGTCAGTGACGGAGTCTCACCGTCTGTCCCCGGGGTCAGTGACGGAGTCTCACCGTCTGTCCCCGGGGTCAGTGACGGAGTCTCACCGTCTGTCCCCGGGGTCAGTGACGGAGTCTCACCGTCTGTCCCCGGGGTCCAGTTTCGCCGACTCATAGTACTTCGAACTGACCGATCTCAGCCCCCCCTCTCCAATCACTATCCAGGATTCCTGCTCCAATCACTATCCAGGATTCCTGCTCCAATCACTATCCAGGGTTTCCTGCTGCATTGGGTGAGGATAAAGTTGTATTTTGCTGTAACGCCCTTCATGGTTGAATAGCCGGTTTCATCTCTAGGCCTGGACAGTGCGTTGACCGACTGATCAACCGTGGGCTTCAGGCACCCAATCCTGAGTCTTTTCTCACCCGACATCCGCACCCATGTCCAGTTGCGGCCAATGAGTAGCCTTGGGCTGCTGAGGGCCTATTGTAGCAGGTCCAAGATGGGGAGAGCTCCTGCCTTAGGTTCAGGACCAAGTCTCAGCAAGGTTGAGAAGAGGTGAGGTAAATCAGGAATGAGTAGTCACTTGTCTTTATTGGAGGAAGGGAAGACTGAGGAAGGTGAGGTTTGGCTTGGATTTAAAGTCCCGGGTAGATTGGGTTAGGAGACGGTGCAATCAATCTTGGTGAGGCTAACCATTGAATTATACTTGGGAAAAAAAGATACTTTCAAAAACACCGAGTTATTTTTCATCTTGCTGCTTTGACTCAAACACTCAATTTTATCAATGTCTTCATTACTGAGATCGGCTGTTTGAGAACGCGTGACTGTCACATGTTCTGCTTCTAACAGATGACTGATGGGGGGGGGGGATGATTTAACTGAATTTTCACCGTGTCTGCAGGTTCGGAACGATTGTTTCTCCTCCTCTCGAGGGGTCTGGAGCCCCAAGAGGCCTGGGTCGGCTGTAACAATCTGTAATAACATGCTTGACTGCCAAAGAATGAGCAATGCCAGGGGGCGACAGTGCATGACTGCACTTACAAGCTCTGTGAGGGGGGTCTGGATTAAAGTGCCTCTCAGAGACCACAACAGACATCAGCCAGGATTTCTGCTGTCAATTTTATATAGAAAACCGTTAACTTGAATCTGCCCCATTCACAGCTTTATACGGGGTACAGTAGTGTCCGTGCTTCAGGTATTGGACCAGCAATCCAGAGGGTTTGTCTGGGCCCATGAGGTGACAATGGACATTAGTCCAATGATATCGCAACAAATGCCGACCCCAGGAGGAGGGCGGTGTAGAACAAAGCAAGTGTCCCGGGCAACTATTCTATTCTCATCGTTGAGACAAAGGCATGTAGCGTCCATTCAAATCCCACCATGACAAGTTGTAAGATTGAATTCAATAAATCTGGTCATTTCCAGGCTGGCACCTTCAGGGGAGGGGAAGCTGTTACCCCCCACCCAGCTCGCTCGAGCCTATACCTCACTCCAGTCTCACGGTGCACGACAGCACCTCGATACCTGAAATGGCCTAGCCAGGGATATGCAATAAAATGCAGCCTTGCCCGCATCCCAGAAATAAATATAAATATACAGGAAACCAGGTGACCAGATCTTAACTGTGAAGTTGCAAATTCCCCCTTCCTCCGATTGTCCCCTCTTCTCCCCAGGAGAGTCTGACCTTTGGTGGGACGTGGCTTCCGCAGGCACCAGGCTCCCCTTCTTCAAGTGACCATCCTTCAGTCACGAGGCTGGACAGAGAGGGCCCGTTCTATCACGAGGAGCAACAGTCGAGTCTGAAGCTGCCCTCACAAACATGCTCTGGGGGAGGTGGGCACTGGATTGGGATCAGGAGTAGGAACCCCAGCTGATTTCTCCCCCACTGTAACCTAGAGATGCTTAGGCCAATTGTATCGCCCCAGCTCTGAACGCACAGGACTGACAAGCAACCTCGAGATTAGGGTGAATTAAAATAAATCTGATAAATTTGAGGTTGGCAGCAGAGAGCAAAATGACCAGAAAAGCTGCCAGATTGTTTAGAAACTCAACTGGTCACTAATGTCCTTCAGGGAAGGGAACCTGCCGTCCTTACCCAGTCTGGGCCTACACGCGAGTCCAGTCCCACACCTGCCGTCCTTACCCAGTCTGGGCCTACACGCGAGTCCAGTCCCACACCTGCCGTCCTTACCCGGTCTGGGCCTACACGCGAGTCCAGTCCCACACCTGCCGTCCTTACCCGGTCTGGCCAACTTGACTCAAAGCCCTCTGAAGGGACTTGAACCATCAGTTGTGCAATCGGCAGAAGAAAGCCCATCAGCTTCTCAAGGCAACTAGGAATGGGCAATAAACATGACATTGTTCATATCCCGAGAACAAATGGAAAATTAATGTCCTGTCCCTGTTGAAAGCTCCCATACCCAACACCTCGAAAATTAGCTTCATGTAAAAAAAACAGCAAAGCAATATTTAGGACATTTTTTTTAATGTGAGTTGATTAACAAAGTAGAGAAACAGTACATCAAACGAAAAGTGTAAAACAAAAGATGTCCTCATTATTCTTAAACAAACATATACAAAATATGTAGCTTTATAGTGAAAGTACAAGGAGATATACACACAGCCACCGACATAAACGGCAAAGTTTGTGGGATTTTTGACGAGTTCCCAACGCACCTCAGCTCCAGACTATTCTAAAACTGGGATATCCCGGGATAGGTACACAGTGTGACACCAAGTTCATGGACACTAAGTCAGTTGGCTAACCTGGGCCTGCGATTGAGGGCTTGCTCAGTCCAGATTGTGTTGAGTGCAAAATGGAGAAATAACCCCCTTAATGTTTAAAATGATCTCAGTTTGACCTTTTTCTGGATTTGTTGGGAATGTTCCTCCCGGAGACACTTCCTTTCAGAATCTGCTTGGTTCCCAATTTTTTCGATCTCAGCACAAAGACACGTCACAGGAGAAATGTAAATAATCCTTCA